>NC_140495.1:111245201-111651201 GCF_964271855.1 Acomys minous
CTTGTGACCTGGAAGGATAAAGGGCACAGTCACGATGGGGAAGGCACAGAGGGAGAGCACAGGACCGCGGGTCTCACTGCCTGTGCAGTCAGGAAGCAGAGACAACAGGAAGTGGTCCAGCTACAGAGATGCAAGGCCCGCTCCCCAGGGACACACCTCCTCCAGCCATGCTCCGCCTCCTGAAGGTTCTACAGACTTCAAAAACAAGGCGACTGCAGGAGGCTGAGTGAACACGGGAGCTATGTGTGTGGAGGGGTGGACATTGCACCTTCAAACCGCAGCAGGGAAACCCCACTATAAGGGGAAGGTAAGCAGGAAAGGCCCGCCACACCCTGTCACAGATCTCACAGCAGGAGAGTGGGAGTCCTTCCACACAGGACAGGTGGGGACCTTGGTGGTCTAATGGTGACTCCTCAGCTGTAGAGAAGGGATTTGCTTTGGTCCACACATGCTGGTGCCTAGTCTCTGCTACAGGACTTTTTTTCAAAGGCTGACAGTCAACCCTCCCATGCCAGCAGAAGCCTTGGGTTGAAATGCACATCAGTGTAAGTCACAGCCCCTTCAGCATCCTTCAGGACCAGTTGTTGCCATAGTAGCAAACTGGAGTTCCATCCTACTTGCTCTTTCAGAGCCCAGAAAGGCGCCCCCTCCCCACCACAACCTCTGGAGTTGGACAGATGTTGCAAAGTGCTGACTCTGTTCCCACATGTCCATCAAGAGTTGGGGAACCCCAGAAGTGTGACTCCCAGCAGCCCTGATCTCAGAGTCACCCAGTCTTTCTTGCCTTGAGGGTATTATGGCTCCTGTCGCAAAAATCCTCAGCACCATTCAAGTTGTCCCCAAGGCCAGAAGATGGATGACAGGGCCGCAAGTTCTGTCTTCAGCACAACTTTCTGCGGGACGCCACCGGCTCCCATAGGTTTATCCACAGACATGATATTGTTTTTGTCATCGTTGTTGTTAAGGTTTCTCTGTGTAGCCCTGGCTGTCCTGGAACTCACTCTGTGGTCCGGCCTGGCCTTGAAGTCACAGAGATCTGCCTTTCAAGTGCCGGGATTAAAGGTGTCTTCCCATAGACATTCTCAGCCGTGTCCTACAGTTCCAAGATGGCGGAAAAGCCCCAAGTCTCTACACTACTGTGCTTAACCTGGGGGCTTGAAAGTCTCTTCCACTATCAACATCTCCAGAGTACGGATAACCATGCCACAAGCCTGAACACTATCTTCCTATGACTTAGAAGCCCAGGGGCGGTCTCCACACTTTAGGAGTCCAGACCACAGCTTCTGATGCCCAAACTGCTGATACTGATCTGCTTGTTTCTTCAGACTTACAGGGACCATCTGGTCGGTAACTCGGCCAGTGTAGGTAACTGTAACCATGAGTCAAAGCGCACAGGGAAGTCCCCCTCTGTGTTCCGCATCGAGAGTCACAGTTACTGAGGCCAAAGTCCCCAGAACCATGAGACCAACTGTGATCAGCTCTCAGGGCCTAGGGGAATCCCACCACAGCTCCATAGCTGTACCACAGCTCGACAGCTGTACCACACCCTTCAGAGCCAGTTGTCCCCTGTCCCCATCCTAAGAGTCCCCGGGAGAGGCTGCTCTGCCTGGTGGGTAGGACTTGCTGGCGTCACATCCCTTGGAGTCACCTGTAGCTGTGCTGAGATATCAGTTCAATGCTGTTCATATCCTACACCAAGACGGCTGTCGGGGCTGGACTCTGAGTAGACTCAGAACACACTCCAACACCCACCGTAAAGTTGTAAACACTTATAAATCACCAAAGGTTTCGTGGCTGCGATGAAACACCATGGCCAAAGCAACTTGGGGAGGAAAAGGGTTTATTTGGCTTAAGTTTCCACACCAGAGTTCATTTCTGAAGAAAGTCAGGACAGGAACTCAAGCAGGGCAGGAAGCTGGAGGCAGGAGCTGATGCAGAGGCCATGGAGGGTGCTACCCACTGCCTTGCTCCCCAATGCCTTGCTCAGCCAGCTTCCTATAGAACCCAGGACACCAGCCCTGGCCTGGTCTTGTCCCTCCCCAATCAGTCACTAATTAAGGAAATGCCCTGCAGGCTCAACTACATACAGCCCAGTCTTTTTTTTCTAATTGAGGTTCCCTTCTCTCAGATGACTCCAGCTTGTGTCAAGTTGACATAAAATTAGTCAGCACAGCACACGTAGATAATATTGTCATTAATTAAAGACAAAGAAGCTACACTGAGTACACTTTTGATTTCTGCTGTAACCAAGCACCAAACATTCAATCAACTGACTTTCTAAAGCCTATCTAAATGAAAAAAAAATTTACTTATTACAGAGTCCAATAATACAGGAAGAAGCAAATGTTACACTAGCTGCACATGGCCAGAGAAAGAGCACACCTCTAAAATCACAGTTCTCCATAAGCAGACCTGGTTGAAGGAAGGGTGTAAAATGACTGAAGAGTTCAAAATAATTACACAATTACAAGATGCGTTCAGAAAAAAAGAAAAGAAAAAGAAATATGCGTTCAGATAGAAGCATCTCGAAGAATCCCAACTAGATATCACCAAAATGGTCCTCCACCGAGGCATGCCACCCTCAAGATATCAGGAGCACAAGACAGTACAGGTCTCTGCAGCATCCTCAAGAACGGGGCTGAACCGCTAGGAGGGAGGGAGCAATGTGGGGGGACGAGCAGAAAGAACTAACCCCATGACAACAGAGAAGCATCAAACCACGTAAAGTGAGTGCCCACCAGACATATATCAGGTTTCTTAGAAGAAGCATTACAGGCCTGAAAAGAATAGGAAAAGTTATTGAAAGGAAAAAAATCTCCCTGTTGACTAAGACTATTACACCCAGAAAAACTATCGATGCTGTGAAGAAGAATACACTCCAGTGAGTCTGACATCGGAACAAAAAGATGATAAGTGATGTTATGAAGACAGGTGAATGCATGCAACCGAGGAGAACTTGTATACCAAGAAGGAAAATAAAGAACTTTCCAGGAGGGAGCAAAGACAATCGCACCACGTATCGTCTGTGGTGTCAGCTGTAAGGACAGGGAGCTTTGGGGAGTTTTCGTTGTGTCTTTAGAGTTGCACACCTGAGTATGTTTACTGTGCGAAGTGGTGAGTCTCACACACACATCCCCGATCAAGTGTAGCAAGCACTCTGACCGTGTTCACATCTGTTTTTCTCTCCTGCCCACCCTGCCTCTTCCTGGAACAGCCCTTCCCCTGCACAGCTGCCTGTGTCCTGAGTCTGGCTTACTCTGGCTGCCAGGACTGCACCGTTTTCTGGAAATGGCACCATGTTGATTTTACTCATTTATCCTTTTTATTTAGTAACAAATGCATTAATTAAAAATAAAAATGGTATCACATTAATAAACAACAACAAAACCCAGTGCATCTCAAGGAGTCAGGAAAGCAAGAATAACCCAGACCTGAAACCCTGAAATCTGCCGAGATAAGAAATATGATGCAACCCACTTCACAAATCAGTAAGATAAACGGTGGTCAGTGCAGCAAAGAGCTGTTCAGATCAGCAAAGCTGACGAGCCATTAGCTGTGCTAACCAAGGAACAAACAGAGAAAACCTAAGTAAATAAAATTAGAGACTACAAAAGAGGCATTATCAGTTAACTACGTGATACAATGTTGTAAGACGCTGCCTGGAAGGAGCCTATGTCAAGCAACTTGCAAGCCTGGAGCAGAAGGGTAAATCCCTGAACAAACACAGCCCTCAGGGAGCAACCAAGAAGAAACATAGTAACAGTACAGGCTTCCCTAAGAAGAAGATTTAGGTCCTGATGGTGCTGCCGGATGTCATGAGACATTTGAGGAATTAACCCCATTGAAGTCAGACCCTTCTGAAAGCTGAAACGAGGAGCACTTTGCCCACCATTTCTTGTGAGGCCAGTATTCCCTGAAATAAATAGGCAAAGACCCAACTCCAAATAAGCCAGCGCCACAGCTTTTATGGATAGAGATGCCAAGTCCCTGATAAAACTCCAGCAAATCAAATTCGACATCACATCAACAAATCATACGCCACGTCCATATACGTTCATCTTCCAGATGCAGGGGCAGTTTGTGTGTGTGAGTGAGCCCGTACAAAACAACACACCAGCAGAATGAAGGCTTAGCACAGCATGGTCTGTGGGCAGAAATCGACAAAATTCATGCTGTTCGTGATAAGCAAAACTCAAAAACTTAGGTGTGGAAGGAACATACAGCAAAACAATAACAGCAGCATATAAAAACCCACAGTCAATTTCAGAGTGGGTGGAGCTAAAGACATTTCTCCCTGGATTGGGTGAGGTACAGGCCGTCCACACCCACTGCTCCTGTGCAGTGCGTTGCCTGAAGCCTTTGCAAGCTAAACAACAACAACAACAACAACAACAACAAAAATCAGAAATATCCAGGCTGGAAGGATGTTATCCATGTTTGCAAGCACCATGATTTTAATACACACACACACACACACACACACACACACACACACACACACACACACACACACAAAACAAATAATCTCCCAAAAGCTGTTAGAAGTTACAGGACCAAGATTGGCACCCAGAAGGCAGCAGTAGCACCTTCTGTAGCAACCGTGAGCTGCTGAAAGGGGACTTTAAAGACCAACCTGGGGCTGGAGAGGTGGCTCAGCCGTTAGGGGCACTGACTGCGCTTACAGAGGACCTGGGTTTGATTCCCAGCACCCACAGGGCGGCTCACAACCGTCTGTCACTACAGTCACAGGGGATCCACCGCCCCCTCCTGGCCTCTGTGGGCATTGCAAGCCATGGTCACACATGTGACCTTGTACATAATAAACTTGTATATAAACAATCTTTTTTAAACGAGAGTACCAGAAAACCAAATAAGCCCATGAAACCGCAGGGGATGGAGCTAAAAAGACACCTCTTGGGAGGAGAACACACACACACACACATACACACACACACACACATACACACACACACACACACACACACACACACACACACACACACACGTCAGGAGCCAGAGAGACAGCTCAGCGGGGAAGAGCGCTGGCTGCTACACAGAGGACACAGGTGTGTGGTTATCACAACCTACATCAGGTGGCTGCACATAACTGCCTGTAACGCCAGCTCCAGGGGGACCCAACCCCTTCTTCTAGATTCTATGGGCACCTTTATTCACATGTGTACACACACACACACACACACACACACACACACACACACACACAGTGTTGAAAATAAATCTTAACAATTTAAGTGTCACATCAACACAATGTAGCCCTGAAAGTTACACTGATTACATATTTAAAGAAACTTTTTTGTTTGTTTTCTATTGTATCTTGTTTAGCACGTATGTATGTGTGCCATGGCACATGTGTGGGCGTCAGAAGACAACTTCAGCTCTCTGTCTTCACCATGTGGGGCCAGGGGTCAAACTCAGGGTACCAAGTTTGACGGTGTGTGCACTTTCACTACCTCAGCCCTCACACATGCCTTTTCTTTTCTTCTGAATTCTATGGGTCTATTTTTATTCGGGGCGGGGGGGGGGGCCGCCTGTTCGTCTGTGCACCACTTGTTTGCATATGCCCACAGAAGCCAGAATAGGGTGTTTAGTCTCCTGGACACGGAATTATAGACAGTTGTGAGCCAGAAAAAGATGCTGGCACCAAGGACTGAATTCCAAAGTCCACAAAGCCCATCTTACTATCCGCTGACACCTTGAGTGCCTTCCTAACTCGGAGAGAGTTAAAACATCATGTGCACACAGCTGCCACCTGGGTCACCTGTAGTTAGCAGCAAAGCCTTCATTCTCTGTGTGTGACAGCCCTCCTCAGCCAGTTGCCCGTCATGAGGGTGCGGGGCACATAACAAGATGGCTGCCCAGCCAAACTCTTGTTTGCTGACTGAATCCAGATTTCCAGACTGATGTTCTCACCTCGTGTGTCCTTAGAAACCCTGACCCAAGAGGAAGGGACACACTTGATGCCCCAGGGGCCCTCCCCGTCCACAGCACACAGGCCCGGGTGTGCCTTAACAGCCAGCGCACAGTGCACAGCTGTTAACGTTGGTGGCCTCAACGCGCTGCTAACTCTGCAGCTGCACTGAGAGCCAGGGCCGTCGGCCATGGGGCTTTCCACGCATTCCCCACGATGAGTGACCCAGGTTTTGTTGCTAGGGCTGGGCCACCACAAAGAGACATCGCCCAGGGGCCACTCAGGCACCTCAGGTCTAAGGCCACCACAAAGTCCCCACAAGGCAAAGCCATGTGAGTGGATGGATCTGTGAACAGGGAAGCTGCTGGGTGGCTAAGGCCAGAAAAGCCTCAGGGGGACGCGTCCCTGGCAACCTGAGGGACCATTGCCTCACATTCTGCATGAAAGAAGGACATGGATTAGGAGTCGAGACACTCTGGTGTGTGGATGCCACACTTCTAAGGTTAGTGCGCTGGAAATAGCATTCTCCCCGGGAACAGACAAGACGTAGAAAATTTAGGAAGTGACCTTATCTCAACGAGAGGGGCAATGACTTTGTCGTGGGAGTTGGTTCATTACTGTCAGTGTGGACTTGTAAATGCAGCTCTCTCTCTCTCTCTCTCTCTCTCTCTCTCTCTCTCTCTCTCTCTCTCTCTCTCTGTCTCTGTCTCTCTGTCTCTATCTCTTCTGTCTCTGTCTGTCTGTCTGTCTGTCTGTCTGTCTGTCTCTCTCTCTCTCTCTCTCTCTCTCTCTCTGTGTGTGTGTGTGTGTGTGTGTGTGTGTGTGTGTCCCTCCTTCATCCTTCTCTCCCTTAGTTTTCTATCGTACTTCCCTGCATGGGATCATGAAGCAAACATGTATACAGTAGCTGTGAGCCCCTGAATACTGTACCTAGCCCCTGCAAGAAATCAGCATTCACACATGTGCACACACACACTCACATATACACGTGAATAAATATATACATATAAATAATGTGCACATTCGCACACACATATATGACACTTGTGTTTCTTTCACGTCACTATACAGCCTAAGGACACCATGTCCTGGGAAAGGTCAGACAGAGGCTGTAAAGACCGACAGCTCCACATGGATAACAGACAGTGAGGTGAAGGGACCTACAACGTTTGGGGACACCCTGCCAGACCAGCGGCCTTCATCTCCCGGCTGGCTTCTAAGCCTGAGATGGCAGCAGCCTTCACGGTGTCTGCACCCCGGCTCGGGTGCACACTGCCAGCCATATGCTGACGTATGAAAATAGAGTCTCACGTCTGAAGCCAGCTGAACCTTCCCCTTTAACCTCAGGCAGGAATGCAGCTGGTGCTAGAGCCACAGCAGGCACCACGGAGCACACCTCTGCGCCCCTTGCCTCGGAGGCATCTTGGCCCCAGGCTCCCTTCAGCACAGAGCCGACACCGAGTACTTCTCATGAGAGCCCAGGGGTGAGGGCTCATAAACACTGGGGCTCAGGGAGAAGAGAAAATGCCCTCAATCCCCCTGCATCATAGCCAGATGTTCCAACCTCACAGATCCCAGAGAGAGCCCAGCAGTCTCCTGGGACAGAGCCCCCAAGGTCTCCTTGGCTGCCCATAAAATCTTCAGAGAAAATTTCTCATTTTTTTCTTCAATTGTAACATTTTAGAGAAGTTATAGAGTTGTTATTTTGGCATCCTGACTTCTTCATCTTTTCAAGCCCTCGTGAGGAGGGAGGGGCCCTAGGAACTGTGCTGTCAGGCTGAGGGGCCTCATGGGGAGCGAGGGGACATGACCCATGCCATGATTCCATTCGCAGGCCTCAAAGGAGCATCCAGGATCCTTTTCTATGGAAATAATTTCATACTTTCATGATTTTAAAAAGTGGTCAAAGGGCTGGGGAGATGGCTCAGTGGTTAAGAGCACCAGTTGCTCTTCCAGAGGACCAGGGTTCAATTCCCAGCACCCACATGGCAGCTCACAACTGTCTGTATCTCCAGCTCCAGGGGATCTGACACCCTCACACAGGCATACATACACATAAAATAATTTTTTTAAAAAGTGGTCAAAGAAAATATGACAAGCTTTATTTTTGGGGGTTTTTGGGGGAGGTTTCTTTTGGGGGCATGGTTCAAGACAGGGTTTCTCTGTGTAGCTCTGGCTGTCCTGGAACTCACTCTATAGACCAGGCTGGCCTAGAACTAACAGAGATCCGCCTGCCTCTGCCTCCCTGAGTGCTGGGATTAAAGGTGTGCGCCACCCTAAATAAAAAGTTTTTTTAAAAAATCTATTGTAGACAAAATGCACCTGAGGTGAGCACTTACCTTGATGGTCCCTGACCAAAGCCACAGGAGGGCTCAGCACCGTCAGCGTCACCATCACAGCTGTCACACAGGAGCCTCTGGGGAGCCACAGACACACCATGCTGTAGGGGAGGAGTGGCTGGTGGGCAGAGAAGCTGGCCCGCCTGCCTGACTGCTGAGGGCGCGCGACTCCACCCACTGTGCTGAGGAGCCAATCAGCAGCAGCGGTGGGCAGCAGCAGCAGTTGCTGGTTAGAGGTGCAGTGTGAAGATCTTTCTGAAATTTCTAGTTTCCCTTGTTAAGCAGACCGCTTCAGCTCAGCGCTGCAGAGCTTTGATCGGTTTGCGCCTGCAGCACTCGCATGGCCGCCGCCTCTTCTGACTCAGGGCAGCCTTGACAGCACCATTCCGCGTTCGGATAACTGAACCGGAGAGCGTCCAGTCCCCGATAAGGTTCCCGCTGTGACTTCCCCGTTTGCGGAGGGAAATCCTCCGTTATTTCCTCCTCTTCTGCTTTATCCTGAGAAAGGGCATAAGAAGTCTTTGCTAACGGAGGCGTGTAACGCAAGCGCTAAGTGTAAGGTATAAAGTGCAGTGTGTAAACACCGTCATGGTAGTCGTGAAATATGAGCGTGGTGTTGCATAACGATTACACACTGTACTAATTAAAGGCAACGACTTAGACTAAGAATGCAGTTTTGAGAGACAGCTCAGCACAGGAACCCTAGCATGAATTCACTGTTCTGATAGCCGCTCTTCGTCTGTCTTGTTAGTGCCTGGGGCACAATATGCTAGCCTGCAGGGAGTGACTATCACTGAATTCACGGATCGAGCTTTTGAGCACCTACCTTTGTGCTCAGAACTATTCCAAGGGCTTTCTTTTTAAAGTTTTAAAAATGTCTTCATAGAATATATATTCCTTCCCACTTCCCTCCTCAGACAACTTTATGCTCTCTGTCTGTTTGTGTCTGTCTGTCTGTCTGTCTGTCTCTGTGTCTGTCTCTGTCTGTCTGTCTGTCTCTCTCTGTCTCTCTGTGTCTGTCTGTCTGTGTCTGTGTGTTTGTCTGTCTGTCTGTCTCTCTCTGTCTCTGTCTGTCTGTCTGTGTCTGTGTGTTTGTCTGTCTGTCTGTCCCTCTCTCTCATCTTTCTCTAACAAAACCCAACACACACACACATACAACCGCACACAGTAAATGGAAACCAAAATAAACAAGGATGTTGAATGTTTTAAGTGTTTCTCTGACGTTAGTGTTTCGCCGTTGGTAGCTCCCTCCAGAGATCTGTCATCATTTTCTGACCTGTTCGTCTATTTCTCCTCATGTTTAGCCTTTTTTAAGGTCTTTATAGGTGTTAGATATACCTGCCTATCAGATGGATACTTGGCAAGGATGTTTTCTGGTTCTGTAGGCCGACACATTGCGCAGGGGTTGGTCTAGTTGCTGCCCAAATGAGCAGACTCACGGACCCCAATGTGTATATGACCTTGCCTGAAACCTTGTTCTTGTTTGACCAATAAAAAGCCAACACACCCTGACAGGGCAAACGCGACAGGCATGGCTAAGGTTTGGGAGAGAGACCTGAAGCCATGAGAAGAGAGTGCGAAGTAAGAGAGGAAGGAAGGAGGCCGCTCCACAGGTTAGCTGGAGAAACCATGGCTGGTGGGATGGGGATTTGTGTGTGTGTGTGTGTGTGTGTGTGTGTGTGTGTGTGTGTGTGTGTCTGTCTGTCTGTCTGTCTGTCTACCTGTCTGCATGTGTGTCACTGCTTGTGTGAAGGGGTCAGAGAACAGCCTTGCGTAGTTGTATCCTCCACCTCTGTGTGGACTCAGGAGTCATTCTGAGGTCTCTAGGATTGCACAGCAAGCACTTCCACCCCCTGAGCCGTCTCCCTGCTCCTCAGAGGTTTGTTTCGTATAAACTTTCCCCAGGAAACACATTTCCCTCAGGGAATCACCCACCAGTGCACTGACTTTGCAAAGTCAGTTTTGCTTGGCTCCTTTCTTGGATCAATTCAAGCTTTATTAAATGGGCGCCCCTGGGTGGAGGACAGAGCTCAGGTGTCCAGACTCTGGCTCATCAGGTGGCGCCCACAGCAGAAGCTTCCAGAGTCCCATCCAGTGCCAGAGCCTTCCTCTTCCCAGCCAGCTGCTCCATGGAGCAAAGGACAGAGCTGGAGGACTCAGCACATCACCTCACTGTGTTCTCACCCTCACTGTGACAAGGACACAGCAGCACCTCCCTCCTCTGACACAGCTGCTCACGGATTTCCCTTCTGTGTGCCTCAGCGACTGTGTGTGCTCTGATTATGTGCAGAGTTTTCAAACTGAATCTAATTCAGAAAAATATTCTAATTAAGTAATGTATTAAAATTGATTTTAAGCCTGGCATGGTGGCGCACGCCTTTAATCCCAGCACTCAGGAGCCACAGGCGGGTGGATCACTATGAATTTGAGGCCAACCTGGTCTACAGAGTGAGTCCAGGACGGCCTACACAGAGAAACCCTGTCTTGAAAACAAAACAAACAAACAAAATAACCCTGAATTTATTTCTTTCATACCGTCCCTCAGCTTCACGGGCACAGAGAGCGTCGCACACTGAGCCCTTTCTTTCTCTTTAGTGTTTCTTCCCCTTGAAGCCATGAAGCAGATGGTTTTCATTCTTTATTTATTGATAAAACATAAGAAAGCACATGACAGCAGACTGGCTCAGAGCACCAGGCAAAGGGCGGGTGACAAAAGGAAGGGACACAGGTGAGGAGAGGGGCCTCTATCCTGGGCTGCCAGGCCGGGCCAGGGGCTGAGCAGCCATGAGGGAGCACAGGTCTGCAGGGCCCAGAGCCAGGAGGAGCCAGGTGCTGGGGAGCACTGTCCATGGAGGACTTTACTCCAAGCAGGATTTGGCTTCTTGCCATAAGCATGGGAGCGCTCCTCCCATCAGCCTTTGCGCCTCAGCTCAGCCCAGGAGTCCTGCAGAGCACAGAGGACACTGTGTTAACAGACCTAACTCTGCAGTGGCTTCTCTGAGCACCTGAGGCCCCTCCTGCCAGCGCGGCCGTGAGCAGAGAGGAACTTCTCACGCCCAGAGTCCACACTGCCTCAGAGCACAGGCCTTCAGTGATTGCGGGAGCACGGCTCAGTGCACACTGCCTGGCCAGACCCTAGGATCTAAATGTCCCCAGCGTTCCTGCCTGGTGTCCATCAAACCCAGCCCCACACTATAGGGAAAGCACATCTGTCTCTGAGAAGACTGAAGGGCCTTACCTGTTGGCTGAAGTCCAGACTGTCCTAGAAAAGAGAGAGTAAAACAGACACGTAAATGCAAGGAGACAGATCTGTCCCCAGACTCAAGTCCCAGGCTGGGAGCTGCCACCCCAGGTTCCTCTGGTACCACAGCCCACAGCAGCCATGACAGAGAGGATCGGGGCAGAGGGAGAGACCCAGGAAGTTTCGGTCACACGCAGTGCCCAGCGGCTTTTCCTCTGTGCTCAGTTCCCAAGCCAGAAGCGCCCTAACTTTCCCACCTATACATTCGCACCCCAAGGGTTAGGCCCAGTAACTACAGACTGTGGGGCTCAGAGTGCATGGAACCCCGCGGGCACAGGCCAGTGACGCCCCGAGGACAGAGCCACGGCTCTTCCCGGAAGTACTAAGGAGACTCGGCCACCACCAGGCTCCTACCTTTCTGGTTCCTGAAGTAGACGAACAGCCCAGCTCCAAGGAAGAGCAGACCCAGCACGAAGCCCCCGACCCCACTCAGCATCTTGTTCTGTGCGGACGTGGACTGCGCCCCTGGGAAGAGAAGGCAGGTTGGGGGTTTTTCATATCAAATCCCGTTTCCCTCTTGGGACCCCTGAGAGTGGAGAATTGAGACCCAGGAGAAGCCGGGTCTACAAGGGCTGGAACCGAACACTCCAGGTGATGCTGACACAGCAATCAAACGAGAGGCTCAGGGCATGAAGAGACTTAAGGTGGCCGCCCTGTGCTGAGCTGACAGGAGCTGCTGAGCTCTGAGGGGGACAGCGCTAAGCAAAGGCACAGCTGAGACTGGACATCCCTGAGGTCAGCCATGGTCCTGCGCTGCTCCTGGTCCATCCCAGCAGAAACACAAGCCAGCCAGAGGCAGAGGCTGCAGCATGACCACGCAGCTCCCAGGACCCGTGATGTCACTGGCAGGCTCAGAAGTGGGTATAGTGACATAACTGCTTCCCAGGGGGCAAAGACGCTTGTAGAACCGTCATACATGTCCCATGTTAACTATGCTGAAGGAGAGGACAGCACAGAACCAGTGCTAATACTGTGTGGGCAAAGAAAGCTGATTGACAGGAGTAAGCCACACCCCCTTTCTGGTGGGCGAGGATTCACGGGGTCTGGGAAAGCTGACTGACAGGGGTAAGCCACGCCCCCTGCATGGTGGGCGGGGACTCAGAGTCAGAAAGCTGACTGGCAGGGGTGAGCCACGCCCCCTCCCTCCTGGGCAGGGATTCGCAGGGTCAGGAACTTCCCACTCACTCCACTCCACTGTGACAGGGCTGCTCAGGCTGGGATGCTCCACCTGGCAGGTGTAAACCTCCCCACTCTGAGGAACCGTCTCCAGCATCACCAGGCTCTGGTAGGTCCAGTCTCCATTCGGGATCAGGCCCGTGGACACCACCCCAGTCTTCTCCTCCTGGTTGTTCCGGAACCATCTGACTTCAAAGCGGCCAGGGTAGAAGCCACTCACAGAGCAGACCAGGAGGTTGTGGTGGTCCAGGGGCTGCGTCTTTGCCGGGTACACAGACACCTTGGGCTCAACTGGAGGAGGAAGGGAGGTCAGAATGAGTCTCGAGAGCTAATTAGGCTGCGGACTTGCACCATCCCAACCTCCCCATCACTGAGGCTCCAGTGAGTTCCAGTCCACAGCACCCGACTCTTCTCTCTGGTCACTGTCACCATGAGGCAACCCGAGGCCAGAGGGAAAGTCCAGGACACACTGTGGACCTGAGAGGAGAGAGCAGCCCTCACACCGGGGTCCGGTTGCAGCCCCTGGCTAACAGGGAAGGTTTCCCGCAGGATCAGCAGCTGCTGTGGCCGCTCTCTGTCCCCAGCTGTGACCTCAGTTCACCGTGGATCTCAGCAGATCCCACTCCAGGGAAGAGATCAAGGCTAAGTCCTTTGTGCAGCACTAGGGGCTCCTGGGTTCCCCTGCACCCAAGGCGTCTCCCTTGTCAAGAGAGAGGAAAGACAAGGAAATTCCTCAGGAAACGCTGAGCTGTAAGGTGAGAGTCGAGCACTGCATATGGCTGGGGCCAGGTCACCCAGGGCCTGAGGCTCGCACCCCGGCAGGTCTCCCTCTGTGCTGCTGTCTCTGCGGGAAGCTGCACTGTGGTCTTCACTCCCTCTGTCCAGCGCCTCCTCCTTAAGCTTAAAGTATCTTTAATACACTTTTCCCTCCACCTCACGGTCCTGTGCAGCCAGGACTTTGTTCTCTGGGCTGCAGCTAATCCGCAGTTAGTGGCGCTGTTGCCCCTGTGGAGGGTGAGTTTGTGCCCAGCGCCCGAGTCAGGTGACTTAAAACACCTGCGGCTCCTGGGACCCCGGCAGCCGCTGCGGCTCCTGCGCATGCGCACACTGCACCCAGCGCTCACACCTGCGCTCTCACCTCTGCGCTGCACAGTGAAGCTCTCCACGACCCCGTAGTTGTGTCTGCACACCGTGTCCACCTCGGCCCGCGTCTGCTCCATGAAGTCCTTCAGGCTGTTCCGGTACTCAGCATCTGGCCGCCCCAGCTCGGTCACCGCGCGGTACTCGCCCACGTCGCTGTCGAAGCGCACGTACTCCTCCCCGTTGTAGAAGTTTCTCTGTAGAAACCGCACGCGCTCGGTGCCGTTGTAGAAATGACACTCAAATTTAAGATAGTGCAGGAACCGAGCTGCGGAGACAAGAACTGTTTCTTCTCTGAGTCCCCAAGTCTCCTCAGCGCCTTAAAGTGACCTGAGCTCGCCCCGCCCACTTCTGACGTCACCGTAACCCACCAGACAGCAGGACAGGCGCCCCACCCCAGGGGGACAGTGACACCTGTGTAAATGAGGGAAGAGATGGAGCCTGGGCGCCCCAGCACACACACACGCACACACTCATACACACACACACACACATGCGCACACATACATACATGTGCACACACGTGTGCACACACACAAACACACATGCATGCGCGCCCACGCACACCCACATGCATGCATGTGCACACACATATACACGCACATGCACATGCATGAACACAATGTGGGCACACACATAAGCACACGCACACAACCACACTCATATATACATGCATACACATACACGCACACATGCACATGCAGGGATACATATACAAATACACACGCACATGCACACACAAATACTCACGTACACATATGCACACACCAACACACATACACGAATGCATGCATGCACAGACACACATAAGCATGTGAACACAAACACACATACACACACATGCACATACACACACATACTAGCACACAAACATGAACATCCACACATGCATGTACATGCACACGCACACAAAAGGCACATGCGCACACGTACACATATGCAAACACATGCGCACACAGATGCATGCACAGGCACACACATACACATGTATACACATGCGTACGCACACACACACACAATTCTTTATCCCTCATCATGACCTCCAGATGTGCAGTGAACAGAGTGGTTAGTCGAGTATTTTATCTCCCACTGGATTCTTCTGGGGCTTTTTACTTTTAAATGAAATTTTTTTCATACACTATGTTCTGTGTGTGTGTGAGGTTACTGTGTGTGTGTGAGGTTACTGTGTGTGTAAGGATACTGTGTGTGTGTGTGAAGCTACTGTGAGTGTGTGTTTGAGGTTACTGTGTGTGTGTGTGAAGATACTGTGTGTGTGTGTGTGAGGTTACTGTGTGTGTGTGAGGTTACTGTGTGTGTGTGTGTGTGAGGTTACTGCGTGTGTGTGTGTGTGTGTGAGGTTACTGTGTGTGTGTGTGAGGTTACTGTGTGTGTGTGTGTGAGGTTACTGTGTGTGTGTGAGGTTACTGTGTGTGTGTGTGTGAGGTTACTGTGTGTGTGTGTGTGTGAGGTTACTGTGTGTGTGTGTGTGAGGTAACTGTGTGTGTGTGTGAGGTTACTGTGTGTGTGTGAGGTTACTGTGTGTGTGTGTGAGGTTACTGTGTGTGTGTGTGTGAGGTTACTGTGTGTGTGTGTGAGGTTACTGCGTATGTGTGTGTGTGAGGTTACTGTATGTGTGTGTGAGGTTACTGTGTGTGTGTGTGAGGTTACTGTGTGTGTGTGTGTGAGGTTACTGTGTGTGTGTGTGTGAGGTTACTGTGTGTGTGTGAGGTTACTGTGTGTGTGTGTGTGAGGTTACTGTGTGTGTGTGTGAGGTTACTGTGTGTGTGTGTGTGTGAGGTTGCTGCGTGTGTGTGTGAGGTTACTGCGTATGAGTGTGTGTGAGGTTATTGTGTGTGTGTGTGAGGTTACTGTGTGTGTGTGTGTGAGGTTACTGTGTGTGTGTGTGAGGTTACTGTGTGTGTGTGTGTGAGGTTACTGTGTGTGTGTGTGAGGTTACTGTGTGTGTGTGAGGTTACTGTGTGTGTGTGTGAGGTTACTGCGTGTGTGTGTGTGTGTGAGGTTACTGTGTGTGTGTGAGGTTACTGTGTGTGTGTGTGTGAGGTTACTGTGTGTGTGTGCGAGGTTACTGTGTGTGTGTGTGAGGTTACTGTGTGTGTGTGTGTGTGAGGTTACTGTGTGTGTGTGTGTGAGGTTACTGTGTATGTGTGTGACGTTACTGTGTGTGTGTGAGGTTACTGTGTGTGTGTGTGTGAGGTTACTGTGTGTGTGTGTGTGTGAGGTTACTGTGTGTGTGTGTGAGGTTACTGTGTGTGTGTGTGAGGTTACTGTATGTGTGTGTGTGAGGTTACTGTGTGTGTGTGTGAGGTTACTGTGTGTGTGTGTGAGGTTACTGTGTGTGTGTGAGGTTACTGTGTGTGTGTGTGAGGATACTGTGTGTGTGTGTGTGAGGTTACTGTGTGTGTGTGAGGTTACTGTGTGTGTGTGTGTGTGAGGTTACTGTGTGTGTGTGTGTGAGGTTACTGTGTGTGTGTGTGTGAGGTTACTGTGTGTGTGTGAGGTTACTGTGTGTGTGTGTGAGGTTACTGTGTGTGTGTGAGGTTACTGTGTGTGTGTGAGGTTACTGTGTGTGTGTGAGGTAACTGTGTGTGTGTGAGATTACTGTGTGTGTGTGAGGTTACTGTGTGTGTGTGAGGTTACTGTGTGTGTGTGTGAGGTTACTGTGTGTGTGTGTGTGAGGTTACTGTGTGTGTGTGAGGTTACTGTGTGTGTGTGAGGTTACTGTGTGTTTGTGAGGTTACTGTGTGTGTGTGAGGTTACTGTGTGTTTGTGAGGCTACTGTGTGTGTGTGTGAGGTTACTGTGTGTGTGTGTGAAGTTACTGTGTGTGTGTGTGTGTGAGGTTACTGTGTGTGTGTGAGGTTACTGTGTGTGTATGTGTGTGTGTGAGGTTACTGTGTGTTTGTGAGGCTACTGTGCGTGTGTGTGAGGTTACTGTGTGTGTGTGTGAGGTTACTGTGTGTGTGTGAGGGTAGTGTGTGTGTGTGTGTGTGAGGTTACTGTGTGTGTGTGTGAGGTTACTGTGTGTGTGTGTGTGAGGTTACGGTGTCTGTGTGAGGTTACTGTGTGTGTGTGAGGTTACTGTGTGTGTGTGAGGTTACTGTGTGTGTGTGAAGTTACTGTGTGTTTGTGAGGTTACTGTGTGTGTGTGAGGTTACTGTGTGTTTGTGAGGCTACTGTGTGTGTGTGTGAGGTTACTGTGTGTGTGTGTGAAGTTACTGTGTGTGTGTGTGTGTGAGGTTACTGTGTGTGTGTGAGGTTACTGTGTGTGTATGTGTGTGTGTGAGGTTACTGTGTGTTTGTGAGGCTACTGTGCGTGTGTGTGAGGTTACTGTGTGTGTGTGTGAGGTTACTGCGTATGAGTGTGTGTGAGGTTACTGTGTGTGTGTGTGTGAGGTTACTGTGTGTGTGTGAGGTTACTGTGTGTGTGTGTGAGGTTACTGTGTGTGTGTGTGTGAGGTTACTGTGTGTGTGTGTGTGAGGTTACTGTGTGTGTGTGTGTGAGAGGTTACTGCGTGTGTGTGTGTGAGGTAATTGAGTGTGTGTGTGAGGTTATTGTTTGTGTGTGAGGTTACTGTGTGTGTGTGAGAGGTTACTGTGTGTGTGTGTGTGTGAGGTTACTGTGTGTGTGTGAGAGGTTACTGTGTGTGTGTGTGTGAGAGGTTACTGTGTGTGTGTGAGGTTACTGTGTGTGTGTGTGTGAGGTTACTGTGTGTGTGTGTGAGGTTACTGTGTGTGTGTGTGAGGTTACTGCGTATGAGTGTGTGTGAGGTTACTGTGTGTGTGTGTGAGGTTACTGTGTGTGTGTGTGTGAGGTTACTGTGTGTGTGAGTGAGGTTACTGTGTGTGTGTGTGAGGTTACTGCGTATGAGTGTGTGTGAGGTTACTGTGTGTGTGTGTGAGGTTACTGTGTGTGTGTGTGTGAGGTTACTGTGTGTGTGTGTGAGGTTACTGTGTGTGTGTGAGGTTACTGTGTGTGTGTGTGTGTGTGAGGTTACTGTGTGTGTGTGTGTGAGGTTACTGTGTGTGTGTGAGGTTACTGTGTGTGTGTGTGAGGTTACTGCGTGTGTGTGTGTGTGAGGTTACTGTGTGTGTGTGAGGTTACTGTGTGTGTGTGTGTGAGGTTACTGTGTGTGTGTGTGAGGTTACTGTGTGTGTGTGAGGTTACTGTGTGTGTGTGTGTGTGAGGTTACTGTGTGTGTGTCTGTGAGGTTACTGTGTATGTGTGTGACGTTACTGTGTGTGTGTGAGGTTACTGTGTGCGTGTGTGTGAGGTTACTGTGTGTGTGTGTGTGTGAGGTTACTGTGTGTGTGTGTGTGAGGTTACTGTGTGTGTGTGTGAGGTTACTGTGTGTGTGTGTGAGGTTACTGTGTGTGTGTGTGAGGTTACTGTGTGTGTGTGTGAGGTTACTGTGTGTGTGTGTGAGGTTACTGTGTGTGTGTGAGGTTACTGTGTGTGTGTGTGAGGATACTGTGTGTGTGTGTGTGAGGTTACTGTGTGTGTGTGAGGTTACTGTGTGTGTGTGTGAGGTTACTGTGTGTGTGTGTGTGAGGTTACTGTGTGTGTGTGTGAGGTTACTGTGTGTGTGTGTGTGGGAGGTTACTGTGTGTGTGTGTGTGAGGTTAGTGTGTGTGTGTGTGTGAGGTTACTGTGTGTGTGTGTGAGGTTACTGTGTGTGTGTGTGTGTGAGGTTACTGTGTGTGTGTGTGAGGTTACTGTGTGTGTGTGTGTGTGAGGTTACTGTGTGTGTGTGTAAGGTTACTGTGTGTGTGTGTGAAGTTACTGTGTGTGTGAGGTTACTGTGTGTGTGTGTGTGAGGTTACTGTGTGTGTGTGTGAGGTTACTGTGTGTGTGTGTGTGAGGTTACTGTGTGTGTGTGTGAGGTTAATGCATGTGTGTGTGAGGTTACTGTGTGTGTGTGTGAGGTTACTGTGTGTGTGTGTGAGGTTACTTTGTGTGTGTGAGGTTACTGTGTGTGTGTGAGGTTACTGTTTGTGTGTGAGGTTACTGTGTGTGTGTGTGTGAGGTTACTGTGTGTGTGTGTGAGGTTACTGTGTGTGTGTGTGAGGTTACTGTGTGTGTGTGTGTGTGTGAGGTTACTGTGTGTGTGTGAGGTTACTGTGTGTGTTTGAGGGCACTCTGTGTGTGTGTGAGGTTACTGTGTGTGTGTGAGGTTACTGTGTGTGTGTGAGGTTACTGCGTGTGTGTGTGTATGAGGTTACTGTGTGTGTGTGAGGTTACTGTGTGTGTGTGTGAGGTTACTGTGTGTGTGTGAGGTTACTGTGTGTGTGTGAGGTTACTGTGTGTGTGTGTGAGGTTACTGTGTGTGTGTGAGGTTACTGTGTGTGTGTGAGGTTACTGTGAGTGTGTGAGGTTACTGTGTGTGTGTGTGAGGTTACTGTGTGTGTGTGTGTGTGTGAGGTTACTGTGTGTGTGTGAGGTTACTGTGTGTGTGTGAGGTTACTGTGTGTGTGTGTGAGGTTACTGTGTGTGTGTGTGAGGTTACTGTGTGTGAGTGAGGTTACTGTGTGTGTGTGTGAGGTTACTGTGTGTGTGTGTGTGAGGTTACCGTGTGTGTGTGAGGTTACTGTGTGTGTGTGAGGTTACTGTGTGTGTGTGAGGTTACTGTGTGTGTGTGTGAGGTTACGGTGTGTGTGTGTGTGTGAGGTTACTGTGTGTGTGTGAGGTTACTGTGTGTCTGTGTGAGGTTACTCTGTGTGTTTGAGGTTACTGTGTGTGTGTGAGGTTACTGTGTGTGTGTGTGAGGTTACTGTGTGTGTGTGTGTGTGAGGTTACTGTGTGTGTGAGGTTACTGTGTGTGTGTGAGGTTACTGTGTGTGTGTGTGAGGTTACTGTGTGCGTGTGAGGTTACTGTGTGTGTGTGTGTGAGGTTACTGTGTGTGTGTGAGGTTACTGTGTGTGTGTGTGAGGTTACTGTGTGTGTGTGAGGTTACTGTGTGTGTGTGAGGTTACTGTGTGTGTGTGAGGTTACTGTGTGTGTGTGTAAGGTTACTGTGTGTGTGTGAGGTTACTGTGTGTGTGTGAGGGTACTGTGTGTGTGTGTGAGGTTACTGTGTGTGTGTGTGTGAGGTTACTGTGTGTGTGTGAGGTTACTGTATGTGTGTGAGGTTACTGTGTGTGTATGTGAGGTTACTGTGTGTGTGTGAGGTTACTGTGTGTGTGTGTGTGAGGTTACTGTGTGTGTGTGTGTGAGGTTACTGTGTGTGTGTGAGGTTACTGTGTGTGTGTGTGTGTGTGTGAGGTTACTGTGTGTGTGTGTGAGGTTACTGCGTGTGTGTGTGTGTGAGGTTACTGTGTGTGTGTGAGGTTACTGTGTGTGTGTGTGTGAGGTTACTGTGTGTGTGTGTGAGGTTACTGTGTGTGTGTGAGGTTACTGTGTGTGTGTGTGTGTGAGGTTACTGTGTGTGTGTCTGTGAGGTTACTGTGTATGTGTGTGACGTTACTGTGTGTGTGTGAGGTTACTGTGTGCGTGTGTGTGAGGTTACTGTGTGTGTGTGTGTGTGAGGTTACTGTGTGTGTGTGTGTGAGGTTACTGTGTGTGTGTGTGAGGTTACTGTGTGTGTGTGTGAGGTTACTGTGTGTGTGTGTGAGGTTACTGTGTGTGTGTGTGAGGTTACTGTGTGTGTGTGTGAGGTTACTGTGTGTGTGTGAGGTTACTGTGTGTGTGTGTGAGGATACTGTGTGTGTGTGTGTGAGGTTACTGTGTGTGTGTGAGGTTACTGTGTGTGTGTGTGAGGTTACTGTGTGTGTGTGTGTGAGGTTACTGTGTGTGTGTGTGAGGTTACTGTGTGTGTGTGTGTGGGAGGTTACTGTGTGTGTGTGTGTGAGGTTAGTGTGTGTGTGTGTGTGAGGTTACTGTGTGTGTGTGTGAGGTTACTGTGTGTGTGTGTGTGTGAGGTTACTGTGTGTGTGTGTGAGGTTACTGTGTGTGTGTGTGTGTGAGGTTACTGTGTGTGTGTGTAAGGTTACTGTGTGTGTGTGTGAAGTTACTGTGTGTGTGAGGTTACTGTGTGTGTGTGTGTGAGGTTACTGTGTGTGTGTGTGAGGTTACTGTGTGTGTGTGTGTGAGGTTACTGTGTGTGTGTGTGAGGTTAATGCATGTGTGTGTGAGGTTACTGTGTGTGTGTGTGAGGTTACTGTGTGTGTGTGTGAGGTTACTTTGTGTGTGTGAGGTTACTGTGTGTGTGTGAGGTTACTGTTTGTGTGTGAGGTTACTGTGTGTGTGTGTGTGAGGTTACTGTGTGTGTGTGTGAGGTTACTGTGTGTGTGTGTGAGGTTACTGTGTGTGTGTGTGTGTGTGAGGTTACTGTGTGTGTGTGAGGTTACTGTGTGTGTTTGAGGGCACTCTGTGTGTGTGTGAGGTTACTGTGTGTGTGTGAGGTTACTGTGTGTGTGTGAGGTTACTGCGTGTGTGTGTGTATGAGGTTACTGTGTGTGTGTGAGGTTACTGTGTGTGTGTGTGAGGTTACTGTGTGTGTGTGAGGTTACTGTGTGTGTGTGAGGTTACTGTGTGTGTGTGTGAGGTTACTGTGTGTGTGTGAGGTTACTGTGTGTGTGTGAGGTTACTGTGAGTGTGTGAGGTTACTGTGTGTGTGTGTGAGGTTACTGTGTGTGTGTGTGTGTGTGAGGTTACTGTGTGTGTGTGAGGTTACTGTGTGTGTGTGAGGTTACTGTGTGTGTGTGTGAGGTTACTGTGTGTGTGTGTGAGGTTACTGTGTGTGAGTGAGGTTACTGTGTGTGTGTGTGAGGTTACTGTGTGTGTGTGTGTGAGGTTACCGTGTGTGTGTGAGGTTACTGTGTGTGTGTGAGGTTACTGTGTGTGTGTGAGGTTACTGTGTGTGTGTGTGAGGTTACGGTGTGTGTGTGTGTGTGAGGTTACTGTGTGTGTGTGAGGTTACTGTGTGTCTGTGTGAGGTTACTCTGTGTGTTTGAGGTTACTGTGTGTGTGTGAGGTTACTGTGTGTGTGTGTGAGGTTACTGTGTGTGTGTGTGTGTGAGGTTACTGTGTGTGTGAGGTTACTGTGTGTGTGTGAGGTTACTGTGTGTGTGTGTGAGGTTACTGTGTGCGTGTGAGGTTACTGTGTGTGTGTGTGTGAGGTTACTGTGTGTGTGTGAGGTTACTGTGTGTGTGTGTGAGGTTACTGTGTGTGTGTGAGGTTACTGTGTGTGTGTGAGGTTACTGTGTGTGTGTGAGGTTACTGTGTGTGTGTGTAAGGTTACTGTGTGTGTGTGAGGTTACTGTGTGTGTGTGAGGGTACTGTGTGTGTGTGTGAGGTTACTGTGTGTGTGTGTGTGAGGTTACTGTGTGTGTGTGAGGTTACTGTATGTGTGTGAGGTTACTGTGTGTGTATGTGAGGTTACTGTGTGTGTGTGAGGTTACTGTGTGTGTGTGTGTGAGGTTACTGTGTGTGTGTGTGTGAGGTTACTGTGTGTGTGTGAGGTTACTGTGTGTGTGTGTGTGTGTGTGAGGTTACTGTGTGTGTGAGGTTTCTGTGTGTGTGAGGTTACTGTGTGTGTGTGTGTGTGTGTGAGGTTACTGTGTGTGTGTGTGAGGTTACTGTGTGTGTGTGTGAGGTTACTGTGTGTATGTGAGGTTACTGTGTGTGTGTGTGAGGTTACTGTTTGTGTGTGTGAGGTTACTGTGTGTGTGTGAGGTTACTGTGTGTGTGTGTGAGGTTACTGTGTGTGTGTGTGAGGTTACTGTGTGTGTGTGTGAGGTTACTGTGTGTGTGTGTGTGTGAGGTTACTGTGTGTGTGTGTGTGAGGTTACTGTGTGTGTGTGAGGTTACTGTGTGTGTGTGTGTGTGTGAGGTTACTGTGTGTGTGTGTGAGGTTACTGTGTGTGTGTGTGAGGTTACTGTGTGTATGTGAGGTTACTGTGTGTGTGTGTGAGGTTACTGTTTGTGTGTGTGAGGTTACTGTGTGTGTGTGAGGTTACTGTGTGTGTGTGTGAGGTTACTGTGTGTGTGTGTGAGGTTACTGTGTGTGTGTGTGAGGTTACTGTGTGTGTGTGTGTGTGAGGTTACTGTGTGTGTGTGTGTGAGGTTACTGTGTGTGTGTGAGGTTACTGCGTGTGTGTGTGTATGAGGTTACTGTGTGTGTGTGAGGTTACTGTGTGTGTGTGTGAGGTTACTGTGTGTGTGTGTGAGGTTACTGTGTGTGTGTGAGGTTACTGTGTGTGTGTGTGAGGTTACTGTGTGTGTGTGAGGTTACTGTGTGTGTGTGAGGTTACTGTGTGTGTGTGAGGTTACTGTGTGTGTGTGTGAGGTTACTGTGTGTGTGTGTGTGTGTGAGGTTACTGTGTGTGTGAGGTTACTGTGTGTGTTTGAGGTTACTCTGTGTGTGTGTGAGGTTACTGTGTGTGTGTGAGGTTACTGTGTGTGTGTGAGGTTACTGTGTGTGTGTGTGAGGTTACTGTGTGTGTGTGTGAGGTTACTGTGTGTGTGTGAGGTTACTGTGTGTGTGTGTGAGGTTACTGTGTGTGTGTGAGGTTACTGTGTGTGTGTGTGAGGTTACTGTGTGTGTGTGTGTGAGGTTACTGTGTGTGTGTGTGAGGTTACTGTGTGTGTGAGGTTACTGTGTGTGTGTGTGAGGTTACTGTGTGTGTGTGAGGTTACTGTGTGTGTGTGTGAGGTTACTGTGTGTGTGTGAGGTTACTGTGTGTGTGTGAGGTTACTGTGTGTGTGTGAGGTTACTGTGTGTGTGTGTGAGGTTACTGTGTGTGTGTGAGGTTACTGTGTGTGTGTGAGGTTACTGTGTGTGTGAAGTTTCTGTGTGTGTGAGGTTACTGTGTGTGTGTGTGTGTGTGAGGTTACTGTGTGTGTGTGTGAGGTTACTGTGTGTGTGTGTGAGGTTACTGTGTGTGTGTGAGGTTACTGTGTGTGTGTGTGAGGTTACTGTTTGTGTGTGTGAGGTTACTGTGTGTGTGTGAGGTTACTGTGTGTGTGTGTGAGGTTACTGTGTGTGTGTGTGAGGTTACTGTGTGTGTGTGAGGTTACTGTGAGTGTGTGAGGTTACTGTGTGTGTGTGTGTGAGGTTACTGTGTGTGTGTGAGGTTACTGCGTGTGTGTGTGTATGAGGTTACTGTGTGTGTGTGAGGTTACTGTGTGTGTGTGAGGTTACTGTGTGTGTGTGTGAGGTTACTGTGTGTGTGTGAGGTTACTGTGTGTGTGTGTGAGGTTACTGTGTGTGTGTGAGGTTACTGTGTTTGTGTGTGAGGTTACTGTGTGTGTGTGTGACGTTACTGTGTGTGTGTGTGAGGTTACTGTGTGTGTGTGTGAGGTTACTGTGTGTGTGTGTGTGAGGTTACTGTGTGTGTGTGTGAGGTTACTGTGTGTGTGATGTTACTGTGTGTGTGTGTGAGATTACTGTGTGTGTGTGAGGTTACTGTGTGTGTGTGTGTGAGGTTACTGTGTGTGTGTGAGGTTACTGTGTGTGTGTGAGGTTACTGTGTGTGTGTGAGGTTACTGTGTGTGTGTGAGGTTACTGTGTGTGTGTGTGACGTTACGGTGTGTGTGTGTGTGAGGTTACTGTGTGTGTGTGAGGTTACTGTGTGTGTGTGTGAGGTTACTGGGTGTGTGTGAGGTTACTGTGTGTGTGTGAGGTTACTGTGTGTGTGTGAGGTTACTGTGTGTGTGTGTGTGAGGTTACTGTGTGTGTGTGAGGTTACTGTGTGTGAGTGAGGTTACTGTGTGTGTGTGTGAGGTTACTGTGTGTGTGTGTGAGGTTACTGTGTGCGTGTGAGGTTACTGTGTGTGTGTGTGTGAGGTTACTGTGTGTGTGTGAGGTTACTGTGTGTGTGTGAGGTTACTGTGTGTGTGTGAGGTTACTGTGTGTGTGTGAGGTTACTGTGTGTGTGTGAGGTTACTGTGTGTGTGTGTGAGGTTACTGTGTGTGTGTGAGGTTACTGTGTGTGTGTGAGGTTACTGTGTGTGTGTGTGAGGTTACTGTGTGTGTGTGTGTGTGAGGTTACTGTGTGTGTGTGAGGTTACTGTATGTGTGTGAGGTTACTGTGTGTGTATGTGAGGTTACTGTGTGTGTGTGAGGTTACTGTGTGTGTGTGTGTGTGAGGTTACTGTGTGTGTGTGTGTGAGGTTACTGTGTGTGTGTGAGGTTACTGTGTGTGTGTGTGAGGTTACTGTGTGTGTGAGGTTTCTGTGTGTGTGAGGTTACTGTGTGTGTGTGTGTGTGTGTGAGGTTACTGTGTGTGTGTGAGGTTACTGTGTGTGTGTGTGAGGTTACTGTGTGTGTGTGAGGTTACTGTGTGTGTGTGTGAGGTTACTGTTTGTGTGTGTGAGGTTACTGTGTGTGTGTGAGGTTACTGTGTGTGTGTGTGAGGTTACTGTGTGTGTGAGGTTTCTGTGTGTGTGAGGTTACTGTGTGTGTGTGTGTGTGTGTGTGAGGTTACTGTGTGTGTGTGAGGTTACTGTGTGTGTGTGTGAGGTTACTGTGTGTGTGTGAGGTTACTGTGTGTGTGTGTGAGGTTACTGTTTGTGTGTGTGAGGTTACTGTGTGTGTGTGAGGTTACTGTATGTGTGTGTGAGGTTACTGTGTGTGTGTGTGAGGTTACTGTGTGTGTGTGAGGTTACTGTGAGTGTGTGAGGTTACTGTGTGTGTGTGTGTGTGTGAGGTTACTGTGTGTGTGTGAGGTTACTGCGTGTGTGTGTGTATGAGGTTACTGTGTGTGTGTGAGGTTACTGTGTGTGTGTGTGAGGTTACTGTGTGTGTGTGTGAGGTTACTGTGTGTGTGTGAGGTTACTGTGTGTGTGTGTGAGGTTACTGTGTGTGTGTGAGGTTACTGTGTGTGTGTGAGGTTACTGTGTGTGTGTGTGAGGTTACTGTGTGTGTGTGTGAGGTTACTGTGTGTGTGTGAGGTTACTGTGTGTGTGTGTGACGTTACTGTCTGTGTGTGTGAGGTTACTGTGTGTGTGTGTGAGGTTACTGTGTGTGTGTGTGTGAGGTTACTGTGTGTGTGTGTGAGGTTACTGTGTGTGTGAGGTTACTGTGTGTGTGTGTGAGGTTACTGTGTGTGTGTGAGGTTACTGTGTGTGTGTGTGAGGTTACTGTGTGTGTGTGAGGTTACTGTGTGTGTGTGAGGTTACTGTGTGTGTGTGAGGTTACTGTGTGTGTGTGTGAGGTTACTGTGTGTGTGTGAGGTTACTGTGTGTGTGTGTGAGGTTACTGTGTGTGTGTGTGAGGTTACTGTGTGTGTGTGAGGTTACTGTGAGTGTGTGAGGTTACTGTGTGTGTGTGTGTGAGGTTACTGTGTGTGTGTGAGGTTACTGCGTGTGTGTGTGTATGAGGTTACTGTGTGTGTGTGAGGTTACTGTGTGTGTGTGTGAAGTTACTGTGTGTGTGTGTGAGGTTACTGTGTGTGTGTGAGGTTACTGTGTGTGTGTGTGAGGTTACTGTGTGTGTGTGAGGTTACTGTGTGTGTGTGAGGTTACTGTGTGTGTGTGAGGTTACTGTGTGTGTGTGTGAAGTTACTGTGTGTGTGTGTGTGTGAGGTTACTGTGTGTGTGTGAGGTTACTGTGTGTGTGTGAGGTTACTGTGTGTGTGTGTGAGGTTACTGTGTGTGTGTGAGGTTACTGTGTGTGTGTGAGGTTACTGTGTGTGTGTGTGAGGTTACTGTGTGTGTGTGTGAGGATACTGTGTGTGTGTGAGGTTACTGTGTGTGTGTGTGAGGTTACTGTGTGTGTGTGTGAGGTTACTGTGTGTGTGTGTGAGGTTACTGTGTGTGTGTGTGTGAGGTTACTGTGTGTGTGTGTGAGGTTACTGTGTGTGTGATGTTACTGTGTGTGTGTGTGAGATTACTGTGTGTGTGTGAGGTTACTGTGTGTGTGTGTGTGAGGTTACTGTGTGTGTGTGAGGTTACTGTGTGTGTGTGAGGTTACTGTGTGTGTGTGAGGTTACTGTGTGTGTGTGAGGTTACTGTGTGTGTGTGTGACGTTACGGTGTGTGTGTGTGTGAGGTTACTGTGTGTGTGTGAGGTTACTGTGTGTGTGTGTGAGGTTACTGGGTGTGTGTGAGGTTACTGTGTGTGTGTGAGGTTACTGTGTGTGTGTGAGGTTACTGTGTGTGTGTGTGTGAGGTTACTGTGTGTGTGTGAGGTTACTGTGTGTGAGTGAGGTTACTGTGTGTGTGTGTGAGGTTACTGTGTGTGTGTGTGAGGTTACTGTGTGCGTGTGAGGTTACTGTGTGTGTGTGTGTGAGGTTACTGTGTGTGTGTGAGGTTACTGTGTGTGTGTGAGGTTACTGTGTGTGTGTGAGGTTACTGTGTGTGTGTGAGGTTACTGTGTGTGTGAGGTTACTGTGTGTGTGTGTGAGGTTACTGTGTGTGTGTGAGGTTACTGTGTGTGTGTGAGGTTACTGTGTGTGTGTGTGAGGTTACTGTGTGTGTGTGTGTGTGAGGTTACTGTGTGTGTATGTGAGGTTACTGTGTGTGTGTGAGGTTACTGTGTGTGTGTGTGTGTGAGGTTACTGTGTGTGTGTGTGTGAGGTTACTGTGTGTGTGTGTGTGTGAGGTTACTGTGTGTGTGTGTGTGAGGTTACTGTGTGTGTGTGAGGTTACTGTGTGTGTGTGTGAGGTTACTGTGTGTGTGAGGTTTCTGTGTGTGTGAGGTTACTGTGTGTGTGTGTGTGTGTGTGAGGTTACTGTGTGTGTGAGGTTACTGTGTGTGTGTGTGAGGTTACTGTGTGTGTGTGAGGTTACTGTGTGTGTGTGTGAGGTTACTGTGTGTGTGTGAGGTTACTGTGTGTGTTTGAGGTTACTCTGTGTGTGTGTGAGGTTACTGTGTGTGTGTGAGGTTACTGTGTGTGTGTGAGGTTACTGTGTGTGTGTGTGAGGTTACTGTGTGTGTGTGTGAGGATACTGTGTGTGTGTGAGGTTACTGTGTGTGTGTGTGACGTTACTGTGTGTGTGTGTGAGGTTACTGTGTGTGTGTGTGAGGTTACTGTGTGTGTGTGTGTGAGGTTACTGTGTGTGTGTGTGAGGTTACTGTGTGTGTGATGTTACTGTGTGTGTGTGTGAGATTACTGTGTGTGTGTGAGGTTACTGTGTGTGTGTGTGTGAGGTTACTGTGTGTGTGTGAGGTTACTGTGTGTGTGTGAGGTTACTGTGTGTGTGTGAGGTTACTGTGTGTGTGTGAGGTTACTGTGTGTGTGTGTGACGTTACGGTGTGTGTGTGTGTGAGGTTACTGTGTGTGTGTGAGGTTACTGTGTGTGTGTGTGAGGTTACTGGGTGTGTGTGAGGTTACTGTGTGTGTGTGAGGTTACTGTGTGTGTGTGAGGTTACTGTGTGTGTGTGTGTGAGGTTACTGTGTGTGTGTGAGGTTACTGTGTGTGAGTGAGGTTACTGTGTGTGTGTGTGAGGTTACTGTGTGTGTGTGTGAGGTTACTGTGTGCGTGTGAGGTTACTGTGTGTGTGTGTGTGAGGTTACTGTGTGTGTGTGAGGTTACTGTGTGTGTGTGAGGTTACTGTGTGTGTGTGAGGTTACTGTGTGTGTGTGAGGTTACTGTGTGTGTGTGAGGTTACTGTGTGTGTGTGTGAGGTTACTGTGTGTGTGTGAGGTTACTGTGTGTGTGTGAGGTTACTGTGTGTGTGTGTGAGGTTACTGTGTGTGTGTGTGTGTGAGGTTACTCTGTGTGTGTGAGGTTACTGTATGTGTGTGAGGTTACTGTGTGTGTATGTGAGGTTACTGTGTGTGTGTGAGGTTACTGTGTGTGTGTGTGTGTGAGGTTACTGTGTGTGTGTGTGTGAGGTTACTGTGTGTGTGTGAGGTTACTGTGTGTGTGTGTGAGGTTACTGTGTGTGTGAGGTTTCTGTGTGTGTGAGGTTACTGTGTGTGTGTGTGTGTGTGTGAGGTTACTGTGTGTGTGTGAGGTTACTGTGTGTGTGTGTGAGGTTACTGTGTGTGTGTGAGGTTACTGTGTGTGTGTGTGAGGTTACTGTTTGTGTGTGTGAGGTTACTGTGTGTGTGTGAGGTTACTGTATGTGTGTGTGAGGTTACTGTGTGTGTGTGTGAGGTTACTGTGTGTGTGTGAGGTTACTGTGAGTGTGTGAGGTTACTGTGTGTGTGTGTGTGTGTGAGGTTACTGTGTGTGTGTGAGGTTACTGCGTGTGTGTGTGTATGAGGTTACTGTGTGTGTGTGAGGTTACTGTGTGTGTGTGTGAGGTTACTGTGTGTGTGTGTGAGGTTACTGTGTGTGTGTGAGGTTACTGTGTGTGTGTGTGAGGTTACTGTGTGTGTGTGAGGTTACTGTGTGTGTGTGAGGTTACTGTGTGTGTGTGTGAGGTTACTGTGTGTGTGTGTGAGGTTACTGTGTGTGTGTGAGGTTACTGTGTGTGTGTGTGACGTTACTGTCTGTGTGTGTGAGGTTACTGTGTGTGTGTGTGAGGTTACTGTGTGTGTGTGTGTGAGGTTACTGTGTGTGTGTGTGAGGTTACTGTGTGTGTGAGGTTACTGTGTGTGTGTGTGAGGTTACTGTGTGTGTGTGAGGTTACTGTGTGTGTGTGTGAGGTTACTGTGTGTGTGTGAGGTTACTGTGTGTGTGTGAGGTTACTGTGTGTGTGTGAGGTTACTGTGTGTGTGTGTGAGGTTACTGTGTGTGTGTGAGGTTACTGTGTGTGTGTGTGAGGTTACTGTGTGTGTGTGTGAGGTTACTGTGTGTGTGTGAGGTTACTGTGAGTGTGTGAGGTTACTGTGTGTGTGTGTGTGAGGTTACTGTGTGTGTGTGAGGTTACTGCGTGTGTGTGTGTATGAGGTTACTGTGTGTGTGTGAGGTTACTGTGTGTGTGTGTGAGGTTACTGTGTGTGTGTGTGAGGTTACTGTGTGTGTGTGAGGTTACTGTGTGTGTGTGTGAGGTTACTGTGTGTGTGTGAGGTTACTGTGTGTGTGTGAGGTTACTGTGTGTGTGTGAGGTTACTGTGTGTGTGTGTGAAGTTACTGTGTGTGTGTGTGTGTGAGGTTACTGTGTGTGTGTGAGGTTACTGTGTGTGTGTGAGGTTACTGTGTGTGTGTGTGAGGTTACTGTGTGTGTGTGAGGTTACTGTGTGTGTGTGAGGTTACTGTGTGTGTGTGTGAGGTTACTGTGTGTGTGTGTGAGGATACTGTGTGTGTGTGAGGTTACTGTGTGTGTGTGTGAGGTTACTGTGTGTGTGTGTGAGGTTACTGTGTGTGTGTGTGAGGTTACTGTGTGTGTGTGTGTGAGGTTACTGTGTGTGTGTGTGAGGTTACTGTGTGTGTGATGTTACTGTGTGTGTGTGTGAGATTACTGTGTGTGTGTGAGGTTACTGTGTGTGTGTGTGTGAGGTTACTGTGTGTGTGTGAGGTTACTGTGTGTGTGTGAGGTTACTGTGTGTGTGTGAGGTTACTGTGTGTGTGTGAGGTTACTGTGTGTGTGTGTGACGTTACGGTGTGTGTGTGTGTGAGGTTACTGTGTGTGTGTGAGGTTACTGTGTGTGTGTGTGAGGTTACTGGGTGTGTGTGAGGTTACTGTGTGTGTGTGAGGTTACTGTGTGTGTGTGAGGTTACTGTGTGTGTGTGTGTGAGGTTACTGTGTGTGTGTGAGGTTACTGTGTGTGAGTGAGGTTACTGTGTGTGTGTGTGAGGTTACTGTGTGTGTGTGTGAGGTTACTGTGTGCGTGTGAGGTTACTGTGTGTGTGTGTGTGAGGTTACTGTGTGTGTGTGAGGTTACTGTGTGTGTGTGAGGTTACTGTGTGTGTGTGAGGTTACTGTGTGTGTGTGAGGTTACTGTGTGTGTGTGAGGTTACTGTGTGTGTGTGTGAGGTTACTGTGTGTGTGTGAGGTTACTGTGTGTGTGTGAGGTTACTGTGTGTGTGTGTGAGGTTACTGTGTGTGTGTGTGTGTGAGGTTACTGTGTGTGTGTGAGGTTACTGTATGTGTGTGAGGTTACTGTGTGTGTATGTGAGGTTACTGTGTGTGTGTGAGGTTACTGTGTGTGTGTGTGTGTGAGGTTACTGTGTGTGTGTGTGTGAGGTTACTGTGTGTGTGTGAGGTTACTGTGTGTGTGTGTGAGGTTACTGTGTGTGTGAGGTTTCTGTGTGTGTGAGGTTACTGTGTGTGTGTGTGTGTGTGTGAGGTTACTGTGTGTGTGTGAGGTTACTGTGTGTGTGTGTGAGGTTACTGTGTGTGTGTGAGGTTACTGTGTGTGTGTGTGAGGTTACTGTGTGTGTGTGAGGTTACTGTGTGTGTGTGAGGTTACTGTGAGTGTGTGAGGTTACTGTGTGTGTGTGTGAGGTTACTGTGTGTGTGTGTGTGTGTGTGTGAGGTTACTGTGTGTGTGTGAGGTTACTGTGTGTGTTTGAGGTTACTCTGTGTGTGTGTGAGGTTACTGTGTGTGTGTGAGGTTACTGTGTGTGTGTGAGGTTACTGTGTGTGTGTGTGAGGTTACTGTGTGTGTGTGTGAGGTTACTGTGTGTGTGTGAGGTTACTGTGTGTGTGTGTGACGTTACTGTCTGTGTGTGTGAGGTTACTGTGTGTGTGTGTGAGGTTACTGTGTGTGTGTGTGTGAGGTTACTGTGTGTGTGTGTGTGAGGTTACTGTGTGTGTGTGAGGTTACTGTGTGTGTGTGAGGTTACTGTGTGTGTGTGTGAGGTTACTGTGTGTGTGTGAGGTTACTGTGTGTGTGTGAGGTTACTGTGTGTGTGTGAGGTTACTGTGTGTGTGTGTGTGTGTGTGAGGTTACTGTGTGTGTGTGAGGTTACTGTATGTGTGTGAGGTTACTGTGTATGTATGTGAGGTTACTGTGTGTGTGTGAGGTTACTGTGTGTGTGTGTGTGAGGTTACTGTGTGTGTATGTGTGTGAGGTTACTGTGTGTGTGTGAGGTTACTGTGTGTGTGTGTGTGAGGTTACTGTGTGTGTGAGGTTTCTGTGTGTGTGAGGTTACTGTGTGTGTGTGTGTGTGTGTGTGAGGTTACTGTGTGTGTGTGTGAGGTTACTGTGTGTGTGTGAGGTTACTGTGTGTGTGTGAGGTTACTGTGTGTGTGTGTGTGAGGTTACTGTGTGTGTGTGTGAGGTTACTGTGTGTGTGTGTGTGTGTGTGTGTGTGAGGTTAGTGTGTGTGTGTGAGGTTACTGTGTGTGTGTGTGTGTGAGGTTACTGTGTGTGTGTGAGGTTACTCTGTGTGTGTGAGGTTACTGTGTGTGTGTGTGAGGTTACTGTGTGTGTGTGTGAGGTTACTGTGTGTGTGTATGAGGTTACTGTGTGTGTGTGAGGTTACTGTGTGTGTGTGTGAGGTTACTGTGTGTGTGTGTGAGCGTAGTGTGTGTGTGTGAGGGTAGTGTGTGTGTGTGTGAGGTTACTGTGTGTGTGTGTGTGAGGTTACTGTGTGTGTGTGTGAGGTTACTGCATGTGTGTGTGAGGTTACTGTGTGTGTGTGTGTGTGTGTGAGGTTACTGTGTGTGTGTGAGGTTACTGTGTGTGTGTGTGAGGTTACTGTGTGTGTGTGTGAGGTTACTGTGTGTGTGTGTGAGGTTACTGTGTGTGTGTGGGGGGGAGGTTACTGTGTGTGTGTGTGTGAGGTTAGTGTGTGTGTGTGTGTGAGGTTACTGTGTGTGTGTGTGAGGTTACTGTGTGTGTGTGTGAGGTTACTGTGTGTGTGTGTGTGAGGTTACTGTGAGTGTGTGTGTGTGTGTGTGAGGTTACTGTGTGTGTGTGAGGTTACTGTGTGTGTGTGTGAGATTACTGTGTGTGTGTGAGGTTACTGTGTGTGTGTGTGAGGTTACTGTGTGTGTGTGTGTGAGGTTACTGTGTGTGTGTGTGAGGTTACTGTGTGTGTGTGTGTGTGAGGTTACTGTGAGTGTGTGTGTGTGTGTGTGTGAGGTTACTGTGTGTGTGTGAGGTTACTGTGTGTGTGTGTGAGGTTACTGTGTGTGTGTGAGGTTACTGTGTGTGTGTGTGTGAGGTTACTGTGTGTGTGTGTGTGAGGTTACTGTGTGTGTGTGTGACGTTACTGTGTGTGTGTGAGGTTACTGTGTGTGTGTGAGGTTACTGTGTGTGTCTGTGCGGTTACTGTGTGTGTGTGAGGTTACTGTGTGTGTGTGAGGTTACTGTGTGTGTGTGTGTGAGGTTACTGTGTGTGTGTGTGAGGTTACTGTGTGTGTGTGAGGGTAGTGTGTGTGTGTGAGGTTACTGTGTGTGTGTGTGACGTTACTGTGTGTGTGTGAGGTTACTGTGTGTGTGTGTGAGGTTACTGTGTGTGTGTGCGAGGTTACTGTGTGTGTGTGAGGTTACTGTGTGTGTGTGTGGTTACTGTGTGTGTGTGTGAGGTTACTGTGTGTGTGTGTGTGTGAGGTTAGTGTGTGTGTGTGAGATTACTGTGTGTGTGTGAGGTTACTGTGTGTGTGTGAGGTTACTGTGTGTGTGTGTGTGAGGTTACTGTGTGTGTGTGTGTGAGGTTACTGTGTGTGTGTGTGAGGTTACTGTGTGTGTGTGTGAGGTTACTGTGTGTGTGTGTGTGTGAGGTTACTGTGAGTGTGTGTGTGTGTGTGAGGTTACTGTGTGTGTGTGAGGTTACTGTGTGTGTGTGTGAGGTTACTGTGTGTGTGTGAGGTTACTGTGTGTGTGTGAGGTTACTGTGTGTGTGTGTGTGTGAGGTTACTGTGTGTGTGTGTGAGGTTACTGTGTGTGTGAGGTTACTGTGTGTGTGTGTGTGAGGTTACTGTGTGTGTGTGAGGTTACTGTGTGTGTGTGTGTGTGTGAGGTTACTGTGTGTGTGTGTGAGGTTACTGTGTGTGTGTGTGTGTGTGAGGTTACTGTGTGTGTGTGTGAGGTTACTGTGTGTGTCTGAGGTTACTGTGTGTGTGTGTGTGTGAGGTTACTGTGTGTGTGTGTAAGGTTACTGTGTGTGTGTGTGAGGTTACTGTGTGTGTGAGGTTACTGTGTGTGTGTGTAAGGTTACTGTGTGTGTGTGTGAGGTTACTGTGTGTGTGAGGTTACTGTGTGTGTGTGTGTGAGGTTACTGTGTGTGTGTGTTAGGTTACTGTGTGTGTGTGTGAGGTTACTGTGTGTGTGTGAGGTTACTGTGTGTGTGTGTGAGGTTACTGTGTGTGTGTGTGTGAGGTTACTGTGTGTGTGTGTGTGAGGTTACTGTGTGTGTGTGTGAGGTTACTGTGTGCGTTTGTGTGAGGTTACTGTGTGTGTGTGAGGTTACTGTGTGCGTTTGTGTGAGGTTACTGTGTGTGTGTGAGGTTACTGTGTGTGTGTGTGAGGTTACTGTGTGTGTGTGAGGTTACTGTGTGTGTGTGTGAGGTTACTGTGTGTGTGTGAGGGTAGTGTGTGTGTGTGTGTGTGAGGTTACTGTGTGTGTGTGTGAGGTTACTGTGTGTGTGTGTGTGTGAGGTTACTGTGTGTGTGTGAGGTTACTGTGTGTGTGTGTGAGGTTACTGTGTGTGTGTGAGGTTACTGTGTGTGTGTGTGAGGTTACTGTGTGTGTGTGTGAGGTTACTGTGTGTGTGTGAGGTTACTGTGTGTGTGTGAGGTTACTGTGTGTGTGTGAGGTTACTGTGTGTGTGTGAGGTTACTGTGTGTGTGTGTGTGTGAGGTTACTGTGTGTGTGTGTGAGGTTACTGTGTGTGAGTGTGTGAGGTTAGTGTGTGTGTGTGAGGTTAGTGTGTGTGTGTGTGGTTACTGTGTGTGTGTGTGAGGTTACTGTGTGTGTGTGTGTGAGGTTACTGTGTGTGTGTGAGGTTACTGTGTGTGTGTGTGAGGTTACTGTGTGTGTGTGTGTGAGGTTACTGTGAGTGTGTGTGTGTGTGTGAGGTTACTGTGTGTGTGTGTGAGGTTACTGTGTGTGTGTGTGAGGTTACTGTGTGTGTGTGTGTGAGGTTACTGTGTGTGTGTGTGAGGTTACTGTGTGTGTGTGAGGTTACTGTGTGTGTGTGTGTGAGGTTACTGTGTGTGTGTGTGAGGTTACTGTGTGTGTGTGTGTGAGGTTATTGTGTGTGTGTGAGGTTACTGTGTGTGTGAGAGGTTTCTGTGTGTGTGTGAGGTTACTCTGTGTGTGTGAGGTTACTGTGTGTGTGTGTGAGGTTACTGTGTGTGTGTGTGAGGTTACTGTGTGTGTGTGTGAGGTTACTGTGTGTGTGTGAGGTTACTGTGTGTGTGTGTGAGGTTACTGTGTGTGTGTGTGAGGTTACTCTGTGTGTGTGGGGGGGAGGTTACTGTGTGTGTGTGTGTGAGGTTAGTGTGTGTGTGTGTGTGAGGTTACTGTGTGTGTGTGTGAGGTTACTGTGTGTGTGTGTGTGTGTGAGGTTACTGTGTGTGTGTGTGTGAGGTTACTGTGTGTGTGTGAGGTTACTGTGTGTGTGTGTGTGAGGTTACTGTGTGTGTGTGTAAGGTTACTGTGTGTGTGTGTGAGGTTACTGTGTGTGTGAGGTTACTGTGTGTGTGTGTGAGGTTACTGTGTGTGTGTGTGAGGTTAATGCATGTGTGTGTGAGGTTACTGTGTGTGTGTGAGGTTACTGTGTGTGTGTGAGGTTACTGTGTGTGTGTGTGTGTGTGAGGTTACTGTGTGTGTGTGTGGTTACTGTGTGTGTGTGTGGTGACTGTGTGTGTGCTCAGGGCTGAGCATTTGGAACAACCAGCTGCTGAGCTCCTCCCTGGGGAAGCCGTCTCCCCCTCCCCAGCACTCCTCAGTCACAACCCTGTGGGCTTCCCTGTCACACAGGCTTGGTCACCGCAGTCTCCCTGCTCAGTTCCAGGTGGACGCTGCAGCTCTAAGGCGGGAGGTTTAACAGACATGACTCCACAGACAGATGAGGTAAAATAGTTACACGAGGTCTTCAGAACCCCAGGGACCTCCAGAACACGGCATTTAAAGATGTGTCTGTTGTTTTAAAGGTTCTTTGACAACGAGACACGTTAACTCCTGGCAACACCAGCCGACCTCAGAGAAGATGACGAGCATCACAGAGCCTCCTTATGGAGACGGCTTCACGTGTGGCCACAGCCACTGGGCAGATTTTCCTCGTTTCGCCCACAGACAGAATTCTGCCTTAACACGGTCAAGCTTGGATGCAGGCCAACTCTGCCAAGACAGGGTAGGCAAGCCCCATAGTTCCCGCCTCACAAACACATCTGTCAGGTACCCTGGGCCAGAAGCTGACGATGATGCTCCAATGTTACAGAGAGTGTTGGGTGACTGTTCAGGCAGCAAACTGTCTCTGTCATTTTTTCATGGCAGACTCTCACCTGCACTTCCTGTTTACTCAGATAATTCATTTTATTCCTGCTCAAGTCTCTGACCGGGTTGAAGACCAGATAGTTTAGTTTTACAATTAAGATTAGTTGTTTAGGGGTTAAGATGTTCTTAGGTCTAGAGAGATGTTTTAAGTTGATAGAGATGAGATAGGATAGATATTGATTTACATTCTGAATTTTAGACGCACCAGGATAGGAAAGATGTTTTTTCAAGGTTGCCAACTACAGATAGCCAAAACACTGTGAATGTAACATTAATATAATTCCTGATTGTTTAGTGGTTCTTCTTGTTGTATGTAGTTTATTTATGTGTAATAATACAAATGTATATGTAAAAATGTAATTTAAAAAAACAAACAACAAACAAAAACCTCCAAGGGGGAAATGACCCTTTTGGTATAAACTTGAGGACAGGACAATCCTGTCCCAGGCATCCAGGAGGAGCTGGTGTTGGGGTGCAGAATCAGGGCACCTCCCAAAGAGCAGCCCCCGACACACGCATCCCTTGTGTTCCAGAGGCAGAGGAGGCGGTAGGGTGGCCGCTCCCTGACCCCAAACCTGCCCACCTGGAGCTCAGCGGGAAGCCAGCGCTCAGCAGCTCAGGACACACCACACCTGCCCACCTGTCCTGCTCAAGCGCCTCACACACACCGCGCAGAACACAGCACGGCTCCCTCAGCCTCCTGTGTGGCCTGCGCTGCTCCTGGGACCCCAAAGAGGAGAAACAGATGCCACCCTACACCTGAGAAGGGCAGAGACAAATTGGAGAGGGGCTGAGCTCCATTAACAGGGACCTGCAGTGACAGGAGAGGACAGAGAAGCACACTGGGGAGAGGCAGAGGAGGAGGGAGGTGGCTGCACACGTCAGGGGAGGGGCACACGTCAGCTGAGGGAACACCTCCTGCCAACGCTGAGCTCAGAACAACAGAGCACAGGCCTGAGGGCGGCAGGTGAGAGATGAGATGTGGGGACCAGGAGGAGCCCCAACTCAAACACATGGGCTTGATGGGAGCTTTCTGAGTTTTACTACTTCCCACTGGGGAAGTTTCTAGAAATTGAAAGCATGATCCCAACACTGACCCATAGTCAGATGCAGAGAAGTCACAAGACAAATCATTTTTAAAAAATCAGAGGCTAACTGTGACCCCTGGGAAAGGTGAGGGTGTGTCTCCCTCTGGTGGGTCAGTCGTGTGAGCTTCTGCAGTCTGAATAGATAAAGATGGAGGCAAGACACCTCAAGTGTGTGGTTTTTCATTTTCATATTTAAGCTAAGTCTGAAACCTTACAAGAGAAGCAGACACCTTCAACCCCAGCACTCAGGAGGCAGAGGCAGGCGGAACTCTGTGAGTTCAAGGCCAGCCTGGTCTACAAAGTGAATCCAGGACGGCCAGGGCTACACAGAGAAACCCTGCCTTGAAAAATCAAAAGAAGAGAAGAAAAGTCAAATGAATGCAAGCACCAGACATTACCAATCGCACTGGATGCTCAGGATGAGGAAGCTCTTTGCATTTTGTGCAGCCATCACTACTCGTGAGTTTAAAATAGAGAGCTTCAGAGATGAATTACCCATCTCCGTGTTTGAGAAAACAGTGATAGGACTGCCTGGATTTTTATAAAAGGAAAAAATGGAAGAAAAATGAGAGTTTCAGAAGCCATAAGAATAGTCTGTGTGAAAGACCATGGTGCAAGGGCAGGAGTCTGGGCTGTGGGAGGTGGCAGTGAGGGGAGAGGCAGTCTGGAAGCTTCTGTGTGTCCTTCCACACAGTGGGGCAGCAGGACTAGTGCTTTACAGGGCCGTTCCTCCCAGTACTCAGGCAGCTCTAGGTCAAAGGGCATCTCCTCCACACTGCACACCTCAGCCACAGCAGGCAGGCTCAGCGGCTTGTCCACAGCCCCAGCGTTTCAGGGTCACAGTTCTCAGCAGTGTTAACAGCCCCATCTTTTACCCCGTGTGCAGATCACAGACTCACTGTGTGTGATGTAGGCCTGGGTCCTGACCTTAGAAAGAACACATCCTGAGGTGCAAAGGGAAGTCAGGCCCTTCCCATGGAACAGGCCAGAGAACGTGGGAGAAAAACAAAACACAGATATGTGCAAATCACAGACACTGAACAGGCTCTAACGCGTCCCAGAAGAGGCCTCACGTTCTCTAGAACAGCCCACAGACCCGCCCACCCTCTCCAAGGCTGTTTCCAGGTCTAAGAACCTCAGCCTTAGCTGCTATGTCCCCAGGAGACTCGCTACCCCACTGCCCAGCAGAGGTTCCGCACAGGAACAGGCTGCACAGAGCCTGGAGGGAGGGAGGGAGGAGGAGGAAGCCTGGGTTCAGGTCACAGGTGCCCAGGCAGCCGCCTCACAGCCCGCAGAGCAAGCTCAGGGGTCCCCCTGTGACGCCCTCCCTGTGCCTCGACTCTGTGCTACCATCCCAGAAATCTTCCAATTGGATCCGTATTTCATGTTTTTGTTTAAAACAACAAAAACACACATACAAAGTAGACCAGACATACACAGGGGCCTCTGGGGAGCCATAGTGTCCTCATGGTGGGAAGAAGGAGAGACCCCAGGGCAGACACACAGCCTCACACTGTCCAAACTGGCTTCCTCTTTTTACTCATTGCCAAGATAGTAAGAACTTGGGTTTAAGGCATTGGCACTGAGTTGGTTAAGGTCCATGCTGGGCAGCCAATCAGCATCAGAGGCCACCAGCATCATCAGTTGCTGGGTAGAGATGCAGTAGGAAGGTCCCCTTCTGAAACTTGCAGTTCTCTTCATAAAAAGGATGCTGGGAGCCAGGCTGTGAAGTCTCAGGCTTCAGTCCCAGCACTTGGGAGGCAGAGGCAGCTGGGACTCTGTGAGTTTGAGGCCAGCCTGGTCTACATGGTAAGACCCTGTCTCAGACCTATGACAGGATAGTAGGACTGCATTGGGGGACAGTGTGGCTATTGGTTGGTTGTTCCTGTCCCCCTCTCCCGCCATGGATGGTCCCACACCCGAGTGCATGTGGACAGCACCAGTTTGGCTACGACATCACAGATCTCCCTGTGACTCCCTCCCTGTGCCTCCACTCTGACACTTTCACAGAAGTCCTCTGATTAAATCAATATTTCCCTTTTTTCTTTTGATTAAAACAACAGAAACATACATACAAAGTAGAATAGAAATACACATGTGAAAGTCTATTTGGGTGCCGTAGAGCTGGCTCAGAGGTTAAGAGCACTGGCTGCTCTTCCAGATATTCTGAGTTTAATTCCCAGCAACCACATGGTGGCTCACAGCCATCTATAATGTGATCAAATGGCCTCTTCTGGCCTGCAGGTGTACACGCAGGCAGAGCACTGTATACATAATGAGAAATAAATAAAAATTTTAAAAAGGAAAATTCTATTTTTAAGGAGAAACCTCTGTGTTTGGAGTAGCTCACACAGTGAAGAGAAGCCAAGTGTGAGAAGTTGATTTAACACCAAGATTTATCCGTCCTCTGGGGCCCTGAGGGGAAATGACCCACGGTGGAGATTTTACTGGGAAGAACTTGAAAAGCAATGGCTGATGCTCAGCACCTCTCACACAGATCTGAGAGCACGAACATCCAGGCTTCTATTTGGGGACACAGTTTGGGTTTCATGTGAGCATTGAGGGTGGAAATAGGACACGGTGGGGAGTTTCGTCTGAAGACTGTGGGTGGTCACAGAAAACACCAGAACTTTCAAGGACTTGGCCTGGACCGGAAGGGAGCTAGCCCCATCCTCCCTCACCCCCTGCAGCCCAGCACCTGAGGTGAGCACTTACCTTGATGGTCCCTGACCAGAGCCACGGGAGGGCTCAGCACCATCAGCGTCACCATCACAGCTGCCACACAGGGGCCTCTGGGGAGCCACAGTCGCATCATGGTGGAGAGGAGGAGAGCATGGAGGGCAGACAGACGAGCTTCACACCGTGGAAAGTGTCTCCTCTCTTAACTCATTGCCAAGATAGTAAGAACCAGGGGCTTCACTGCCTCTGTGCTAAATTGGTAAAAGTTCCTGCTTGGCAGCCAATCAGCATCAGAGGGCACCAGCATCATCAGTTGCTGGGTAGAGATGCAGTATGAAGGTCCCCTTCTGAAACTTGCAGTTCTCTTCATAAAAAAGGATGCTCTGAGATGTGCAGTGATGGCACAGGCCTTTAGTCCCAGCACTTGGGAGGCAGCTGGGACTCTGTGAGTTAGAGGCCAGTCTGGTCTACACGGTAAGACCCTGTCTCAAACTTACAAAGAACCAAACCCATGAAAGGATAGTAGGACTGCATTTGGGGGGACAGTGTGGCTATCGATTGGTTGTTCATGTCCCCCTCCTGCTATGGATGGTCCCACACCCCAGTGCCCACGGACATCAGTAACTGGACTCAGTGAGTTATTACTTTATTTTTTCAAGGAAATGAAGTTGGGAGGAGACATGCTGGAAGGTTCTTGGGGAAGCAGGAAGGAGGAAGTGTGTGGTGGGTAGGATCAAAAATACGTTGTACGCATGTGTAACTTCTTCAAGGAATAAATAATATATTGTTATTTATACTATTTTATTTCCTTTTTTATGAGTGATACAGTTTCAGCTGAAACCCCTTAAATGAGCCACAGTGCTGGCTCAGCTCTGAGATGTCCCTCACTCACAGTCTGAGCACTGCAGGAGCCGTCTCCTCACCTACACAAGGCTGTTGGGACAACCCAGTGTGTATACATTTGATATCTGGTTTTAATCTATGGTGATCAGATAAGATCCGGCTCATTATTTCAGCTTTCTTACATCTGTTGAGACTTGCTTTGTGCCCAAGCATGTGACCAACATGGAGAAAGTTCCATGAGGATCTGAGAAGAAGGCGTGTTCTCCTGTGTTTGGTGACATGTTCTGTAGATGTCTGCTGGGCCCACTTGATTTGTGACATTATTTAACACCAGCATTTCTCTGTTTGCTTTTGTCTGGATGGCCTGCCTACTGGTGAGAGTGGGGTGGTAGGCATCACCCACTGGTGAGAGTGGGGTGTTGGGAACCTCTGCAGTGGAGCCTAAGAGATGCAACGTGGCTGAAGCACAAGCACAGACCTGAAGTAGCACGTGTGAGTACATTCAGGGGCCTCACAGAGGATGTGACTCAATCCCTTAGCAAAGTTTGCAGAAACACAAAACACTGAGTGAAATTTTTTTAAAAATCAGATATGAGGACAGGATTTCTCCAAAGGAAACCCAAAGTAAATGGTGGAAGAGACAGATCAGGAGAGGAGAGGGAACGTGGAGGGACAGCATGGTGGAGAGCAGATGTCAGGAGGGCTGTGAGAGGACAGAGGGTTTGCAGAGAGAAGAGAGACTGTGGGCGGGGCCATCTCTGAGACGAGCTGTGACCTGTGACAGAGTAGGCTTCTGGGAGGAAATGTGGATGACTCTAGCTGAGCCTCCTGGAAGCTGGGGTCATGTAGACTAAACAAGCCACCTTCAATCACACAGGAGTCCTGGCGGAGGGAGGGGACACCAGCACACCCGCAAAAACTTTGACCCAAAATTGGCCCTGCCTATAAAGTGTGCATGGATAAAGATAGAGCAGAGATGGAGGGAATGCCCACCCAATGCTTGGCCCAACCTGAGCCCCACCCCATGGGAGACAGCCAACCCATGACACTATTAATGACACTCAGCTTGCAGATGGGAGCCTACCATAGCTGTCCACTGAGAGGCCCCACCCAGCAGCTGATGGAAACACAGGCTGAGATTCATAGCCAAACAGGCTGAGTGTAGGAACCTTGTGGAAGTTAACCTACTGGGTTGGGTTGATGAGGGAAAAAGTCAGAATAGCAGGGATAGAGGAAGGAGAAGAAAACCAGGCCAAAGACACAGAGAACATTTTAACCCAAATCATAGAAAAAAATTCACCAAATCTAAGACCCTTCTACAGGTTGAGAGGAAGAGAAAGGGATGGCGCTGTGTGTGTGTGGGGTCCACAGGAAGGAGCGGAGCTGGATCTACAAGGGGCTTTTACTCATTTACAGTGGGGAAAATGTCATTGTCACCACTACTGAGGAGAGACCAAGCGACGCTGACTAACCTCATGACACAAAGCTGCCACCAGGATACTCTAGATTCAGGAGCTTTCGGTGACTCCGGATCCCACCAGTTTGGCTATGACATCACACGGCTTCCCATTTGCCTTGTGAAGACTTTTTTTTGTGTGTGTTATGGTAGCTTTAGTCACGTGAATTCATGGGTACGTACACTAATCAGACCACTTGTTTTAATGAATGGAGTTCTCCTTCCTTCAGGGCCCCTCATCCTATGCACCGTTCTACTCTGGAAAGAATACAGTTGCACTTACTATGTATAATGACACCTGAGGCCCACACAGCGTCCATCTTATGAAACACAGCTACGACGTCCACAGAGCTGCTAACTGCAGTCTCTGCCCCTGGTCCTGGGTCTTGTACATGCAGCCCCAGCTCAACCACCTCAGAACAGAAGTGGGGCCTCACCGTTTGGGGGTGATAAGACATACAAATTTGCTTGGATACTTTTATAAATTATTCACTTCTCTGCTCTCCGTGCACTGAGGGAACGCTGTGGCCCCTGGCCTGGGCGTGAGTCAGTGTGGAGCTCACGAAGGGTGGTGGAAGCAGAGAGGACGTAATGGCGGGGTGGGAACATTTGAGATGAGGTCTTCGGGGATGGAGTTGAGTAAGTGGGAAGTTAAACCGACAGGGCATGAGCATCCTGGAGACAGAAACGGAGATGTGTGGGGCATCCCTTCAGCTCAGGGTTTTGGGTGGTTTTGGTTTTGGTTTGTTTTGCTTTTCTTAAAAATAAGAAGTGTATAAAACATAAATCAATTCCTATCGAGACACGATGTGTTAAGTGGAAGCATCTGGAAGTTCATCAGTGTAAAGAACTTGATGTTGTTCTAACATCAGGCTGTGTCTTTCCAGAAAATGAACAAAGTCCCGGATAGCTCCCACTGTGGCCGTTTGGCCAGGACAGCATCTCAGAGACCACCAGCCACGTGAGGTGCATAAAGACAGGTGACAATGGCAAGAGGAGACATCCCAAGAGGAAGAGGAAGAGGAAGCTGACAACATGAGGAGACATCAAAACCACAGCCCATGAAGCCACCACTTTGGCGAAAGAGCACGGACACAATACTGCTCTGCCCTGAATGATGCTGCTGTGTTTCCTGACTGAATTTGGCGCTGGTTCCCAGCTGGTCGACGCAGAGCCCGAAGGTCTTGGTCAGCGGGGATAAGTGGATCACCTGTAACAGGAGGCAGCGTGGTGCTGCTTTGCCATGCTAAGGATGTTTTCATCTGTTAGGACCAGTTGTCTGGACAAAAGACGGAGTACAGATATTTAGCCACATGAGTGGGGGACATTTTGGTTGGGCTAATGTAACTGATGAGCACAAATGCAATGTTCCAGATTTTGGCATCATTAGGTCCTCGCTAGACAGCTAGGACAGTGCAATTGTAGGTTCTATGACGGCAGCAAAAGGAATGTCTGGTGCGTGGCTTCCTGGAGGTGATATGATTGTATCTAAAACACTGCCCTCTGTTGCCAGTGGTTTAGAAAATAAGCCGCCAGGTCATTTGCAGCAGTCAGCAGGGGCAATCGTTATGAGTCAGAGGAGGTCCGTCTATTCCCAGACTCTGGAAAAGAAGTTTATATGGCATAGGAGTCACTCGTGAGTGAGTGGTATGGAGAAGTAACCAGGAGAGTATAGAATCCATAGGTGCCCCGTTCACGGGCCTCTGCTGATGCTCCTGTCAGGGTTGTTTTTTTTTTTTTAAAGCACGTTGTTTATGCTTTGATGTATTCACATCCCTCGTTAGAATTCTGCCTCTGAGCACACCTTTCCCTCCTGCACTGGGGACGGGCCTTTCTCTGATGGAAATGCTCCTCAGACCGCCCTCCCGTGGTTATGAAGGCTTATGTGGCTGCTGAGGCCAACGCCTCTCTGAATGTCTGCGCCACTACCCTCCTGCTTTTTCTTACACATTTTCCAAGCAGTCACATGGCTGGCTGAGTTGTATGGTAGACGCACAGCTTTTTAAGGGGTTGTCAGAGCCTTTTCCCTGTGGCTCATGGGGCCCCTCCCCCGCCACAGCATCAACGTTTAGAGGGATTTTGTCCTTGGATGTGTTCAGAAAGACAGCGGCAATGTGTGGTGGTGACAGTAAAGGACACGTTAACATGCTGTGTTTTCTGTTGGTTTAATTTCATTGTCAGTGATTTATTGTACTGACAGGACTGAGCTGGGAATTCACTCTTTTCTTTCAACTTCAACTTCTCACGGTTCTTACCTCAGTCTCTGGACTCTGCTTCTGACCTCGGTCCTGCCATACAGCAATCAACAGTGAGTGATGTCAAGTGTGTTCATGACATGAATGCTCAGAGTAGCAGCTCCTTCAGTAAATGCTCTGCACAACTGTGGACCTGACCTCGAGCTGCGAATACTACAGGCCTGGAGTGGGACCTGTGACCCCACTGCCAGGGAGGCAGAGCCTGGACAACCAATCAGTGGGGCGCAGGGTCAGTGAGGGACTCTGCCTCAAAAGGAAGGCAGAGGTGAACACAGGGAGACACACTGAGTGCATCTCCACCTTCCATGTGCATGTTCACACGTGTGCACACTCACAGCACACACACTCACTCACACACACACACACAGAGGCATAAAAGGCATACAGTATAGCTTTAGTATCCTGTGAAACCAGTCTTTAATTTTGATATTTTTCTTTTTGCTCTTTTGAATTTAAAATATTTTATTTATTAATGTGTGTGCACGCACACCCCCGTGTGTGTGTGTGTGTGTGTGTGTGTGTGTGTGTGTGTGTGTGTGTCTGTCTGTCTGTCTGTCTGTCTGTCTACCTGTCTCCATGTGTGCCATCACTTGTGTTTGGGGGTCAGAGAACAGCCTTGCGTAGTTGTATCCTCCACCTCTGTGTGGACTCAGGAGTCATTCTGAGGTCTCTAGGATTGCCCAGCAAGCACTTCCACCCCCTGAGCCGTCTCCCTGCTCCTCAGATGTTTGTTTCCTATAAACTTTCCCCAGGAAACACATTTCCCTCAGGAAATCCCCTACCAGCGCATTGGCTTTGCAAAGTCAGTTTTGCTTGGCTCCTTTCTTGGATAAACTTGAATGAGCTTTGGACACTAACTCAAGCTTTCTTTAAAGTATGTGTCGTTGTGTGGAGGACAGAGCTCAGGTGTCCAGACTCTGGCTCATCAGGTGGCGCCCATAGCAGAACCTTCCAGATTCCCATCCAGTGCCAGAGCCTTCCTCTTCCCAGCCAGCTGCTCCATGGAGCAAAGGACAGAGCTTGTGGACTCAGGACATCACCTCACTGTGTTCTCGCCCTCACTGTGACAAGGACACAGCAGCACCTCCCTCCTCGGACACAGCTGCTCACGGACTTCCCTTCTGTGTGCCTCAGCGACTGTGTGTGCTCTGATTATGTGCGGAGTTTTCAAACTGAATCTAATTCAGAAAAATATTCTAATTAAATAATGTATTAAAATTGATTTTAAGCCTGGCATGGTGGCGCACGCCTTTAATCCCAGCACTCAGGAGCCATAGGCAGGTGGATCACTATGAATTCGAGGCCAACCTGGTCTACAGAGTGAGTCCAGGACGGCCTACACAGAGAAACCCTGTCTTGAAAACAAAACAAACAAACAAAAATAACCCTGAATTTATTTCTTTCATACCGTCCCTCAGCTTCACGGGCACAGAGAGCATCGCACACTGAGCCCTTTCTTTCTCTTTAAGGTTTCTTCCCCCTTGAAGCTGTGAAGCAGGTGGTTTTCATTCTTTATTTATTGATAAAACATAAGAAAGCACATGACAGCAGACTGGCTCAGAGCACCAGGCAAAGGGCGGGTGACAAAAGGAAGGGACACAGGTGAGGAGAGGGGCCTCTGTCCTGGGCTGCCAGGCCAGGCCAGGGGCTGAGCAGCCATGAGGGAGCACAGGTCTGCAGGGCCCAGAGCCAGGAGGAGCCAGGTGCTGGGGAGCATTGTCCATGGAGGACTTTAATCCAAGCAGGATTTGGCTTCTTGCCATAAGCATGGGAGCGCACCTCCCATCAGCCTTTGCAGCTCAGCTCAGCCCAGGAGTCCTGCAGAGCACAGAGGACACTGTGTTAACAGACCTAACTCTGCAGTGGCTTCTCTGAGCACCTCAGGCCTCTCCTGCCAGCGCGGCCATGAGCAGAGAGGAACTTCTCACGCCCAGAGTCCACACTGCCTCAGAGCACAGGCCTTCAGTGATCGCGGGAGCACGGCTCAATGCACACTGCCTGGCCAGACCCTAGGATCTAAATGTCCCCAGCGTTCCTGCCTGGTGTCCATCAAACCCAGCCCCACACTACAGGGAAAGCACATCTGTCTCTGAGAAGACTGAACGGCCTTACCTGTTGGCTGAAGTCCAGACTGTCCTAGAAAAGAGAGAGTAAAACAGACACGTAAATCCAAGGAGACAGATCTGTCCCCAGACGCAGGTCACAGGCTGGGAGCTGCCACCCCAGGTTCCTCTGGTACCACAGCCCACAGCAGCCATGACAGAGACGATGGGGCAGAGGGAGAGACCCAGGAAGCTTAGGTCACACACAGTGCCCAGCGGCTCTTCCTCTGTCCTCAGTTCCCAAGCCAGAAGCGCCCTGACTTTCCCATCTACACATTCTCACCCCAAGGGTTCGGCCCAGTGACTACAGACTGTGGGGCTCAGAGTGCATGGAACCCTGCAGGCACAGGCCAGTGACGCCCTGAGGACAGAGCCAAGGCTCTTCCCAGAAGTGCTATGGAGGCCCGGCCACCACCAGGCTCTTACCTTTCTGGTTCCTGAAGTAGACGAACAGCCCAGCTCCAAGGAAGAGCAGACCCAGCACAAAGCCCCCGACCCCGCTCAGCATCTTGTTCTGTGCGGACGTGGACCGCGCCCCTGGGAGGGGAAGGCAGGTTGGGGTTTTTTCATATCAAATCCCATTTCCCTCTTGGGACCCCTGAGAGTGGAGAATTGAGACCGAGGGAGAAGCCAGGTCTACAAGGGCTGGAACCGAACATTCCAGGTGATGCTGACACAGCAATCAAACATGAGAGGCTCAGGGCATGAAGAGACTGAAACGTGGCCGCCCTGTGCTGAGCTGACAGGAGCTGCTGAGCTCTGAGGGGGACAGCGCTAAGCAAAGGCACAGCTGAGACTGGACATCCCCGAGGTCAGCCATGGCCCTGCGCTGCTCCTGGTCCATCCCTGTCGTTAGCAGCAGCAGAAACACAAGCCAGCCAGAGGCAGAGGCTGCAGCATGGCCATGCAGCTCCCAGGACCCGTGATGTCACTGGCAGGCTCAGAAGTGTGTATGGTGACATAACTGCTTCCCAGGGGCAAAGGCGCTTGTAGAACCGTCATACATGTACCATGTTAACTATGCTGAAGGAGAGGACAGCACAGAACCAGTGCTAATACTGTGTGGGCAAAGAAAGCTGATTGGCAGGGATAAGCCACGCCCCCTCCCTCGTGGGCGGGGATTCGTAGGGTCAGAGAAAGCTGACTGGCAGGTGTAAGCCGCACCCTCTTCCTGGTGGGCGGGCATTCAGTGTCAGGAAAAGCTGAATGGCAGGGGTAAGCCACGCCCCCTCCCTGGTGGGCGGGGATTCGCAGGGTCAGGAACTTCCCACTCACTCCACTCCACTGTGACAGGGCTGCTCAGGCTGGGATGCTCCACCTGGCAGGTGTAAACCTCCCCACTCTGAGGAACCGTCTCCAGCATCACCAGGCTCTGGTAGGTCCAGTCTCCATCCGGGATCAGGCCAGTGGACACCACCCCAGTCTTCTCCTCCTGGTCGTTCCGGAGCCATCTGACTTCAATGTGGCCAGGGTAGAAGCCACTCACAGAGCAGACGAGGAGGTTGTGGTGGTCCAGGGGCTGCGTCTTTGCCGGGTACACAGACACCTTGGGCTCAACTGGAGGAGGAAGGGAGGTCAGAATGAGTCTCGAGAGCTAATTAGGCTGCGGACTTGCACCATCCCAACCTCCCCATCACTGAGGCTCCAGTGAGATCCAGTCCACAGCACCCGATCTTTGGTCACTGTCACCGTGAGGCAACCCAAGGCCAGAGGGAAAGTCCAGGACACACTGTGGACCTGAGAGGAGAGAGCAGCCCTCACACCGGGGTCCGGTTGAAGCCCCTGGCTAACAGGGAAGGTTTCCCGCAGAATCAGTAGCTGCTGTGGCCGCTCTGTGTCCCCAGCTGTGACCTACAGTTTACCGTGGATCTCAGCAGATCCCACTCCAGGGAAGAGATCAAGGCTAAGTCCTTTGTGCAGCACTAGGGGCTCCTGGGTTCCCCTGCACCCAAGGCGCCTGCACAGCCACCTCGTGTGTCTCCCTTGTAAAGAGAGAGGAAAAACAAGAAAATTCCTCAGGAAACGCTGAGCTGTAAGGTGAGAGTCGAGCACTGCATATGGCTGGGGCCAGGTCACCCAGGGCCTGAGGCTCGCACCCCGGCAGGTCTCCCTCTGTGCTGCTGTCTCTGCGGGAAGCTCGGCTGTGGGTCTTTAATTCCCTCTGTCCAGCGCCTCCTCCTTAAGCTTAAAGTGTCTTTAATACACTTTTCCCTCCACCTCACGGTCCTGTGCAGCCTGGACTTTCTTCTCTGGGCTGCAGCTAATCCGCAGTTAGTGGCGCTGCTGCCCCCGTGGAGGGTGAGTTTGTGCCCAGCGCCCGAGTCAGATGACTTAAGCCACATGCAGCTCCAGGGACCTCGGCAGCTCCTGCGCATGCGCACACTGCACCCCTGCGGCTCCTGCGCATGCGCACACTGCACCCCTGCGGCTCCTGCGCATGCGTACACTGCACCTGCGCTCTCACCTCTGCGCTGCACAGTGAAGCTCTCCACGACCCCGTAGTTGTGTCTGCAGTACGTGTCCACCCTGGCCCGCTTCTGCTCCATGTAATCCTTCTGGCTGTTCCAGGACTTGTCTATGTCCCGCCCCAGCTCGGTCACCGCGCGGTACTCGCCCACGTCGCTGTCGAAGCGCAGGAACTCCTCCCCGTTGTAGATGTGTCTTTCCAGAAACCGCACGCGCTCGGTGCCGTTGTAGAAATGACACTCGGATTTAGCATATTGCAGGAACCGAGCTGCGGAGACAAGAACTGTTTCTTCTCCGAGTCCCCGAGTCTCCTCAGCGCCTTAAAGTGACCTGAGATCGCCCTGCCCACTTCTGACGTCACCGTGACCCACCAGACAGAAGGACACGCGCCCCACCCCAAGGGGACAGTGACAACTGTGTAAATGAGGGAAGAGATGGAGCCTGGGCGCCCAGCACACACACACACACACACACGCACTCATACAAACACACAAACACACGCACGAGCACATACACACACGCACTCATATAAACACACACATATACACACAAACATGCACAAGCACGCGCGCACACACAAACACACACATATGTGCGCACAAACACACATGCACATGCACACATGCGCGCACACGCACACACATATATATGTGCGCGCACACAAATACACACACATATGTGCACACACACAAACACATGCATGAGGGCCCACACACACATGCGCACACACATACACAGATGCGCACACACATGCACGCATGAACACACAGGCATGTGCACACACATGGATGCATGTGTGCACACACATAAGCACATGAACACAACCATGCCCATATATGCATGCATACACATACACTCACACAAGCACATGCACGCTTACATACACAAATACACACACACATGCACACACACAAATACACACATACACACATGCACGCACCAACACACATACACACATGCATGCACACACAGACATACATAAGCATGTGAACACAAACACCCATACACACACATGCACATCCACACATATACTAGCACACAAACATGCACACATGCACATACATGCACATGCACACAAAAGGCACATGCACACATGTACACATGTGCACACACATGCACACGCACACACCTGCGCACACACATACACATGTACACACATCTGCACACACACATACACACACACAGTTATTTAACCCTCATCATGACCTCGAGATGTGCAGTAGACAGAGTGGTTAGTTGAGTATTTTATCTCCCACTGGATTCTTCTGGGGTTTTTTTTACCTTAAAATGAATTTTTTTTCATATACTATATTCTGTGTGTGTGTGTGTGAGGTTACTGCGTGTGAGGTTACTGCATGTGTGTGTGTGACGTTACTGCGTGTGTGTGTGTATGTGTGTGTGAGGTTACTGTGTGTGTGTGAGGTTACTGTGTGAGTGAGGTTACTGTGTGTGTGTGAGGTTACTGCATGTGTGTGTGAGGTTCCTGTGTGTGTGTGTGTGTGTGTGTGTGTGTGTGTGTGGTTACTGTGTGTGGGAAAGACTGTAAGCTCTGTCACAGGTGGAAGCCGTCTTGGTGGGCTTTCCCCTTGGGACACCCCATGGATACCTGTGACAGACTGAGTGGAGCCATCCTGGGCCTGGAATTCAGGAAGCCGACCTGGGAACCCCACGTGGACTGTTGTCTTTCTAACCGACCCTCAACGAGAGAAGGCAACCGCCCTTCACACACGGGACTCAGGCAGGCAGCGAGGAGAGAGCTGCAGCAGGTTGAGACTGAGCTTGAGCACACGTGGATCAGCGAACAGGCTGGACCAGTGCGCAGGCCAGAGACACCTAAGGACCCGTCCCGTGGAATGGATACCGGAAGGTTCACTCTTTTTTCCCTTTAACCTTTTTTCCCTCCTGTGTAAGATAGTTGGGTTGTATAATAAAGTTTAATTGTCAAGAAACAGAGCCTACAACTGCGTGTGTGTGTGTGTGTGTGTGTGTGTGTGTGTGTGTGTGTGTGCGCGCGCGCGCGCGCTCAGGGCTGAGCATTTGGAACAGACAACCAGCTCCTCCCTGGGGAAGGCCATCTCCCCCTCCCCAGCACTCCTCAGTCGCAACCCCGTGGGCTTCCCTGTCACACACGCTTGGTCACCGCAGTCTCCCTGCTCAGTTCCAGGTGGACGCTGCAGCTCTAAGGCAGGAGGTTTAACAGACATGACTCCACAGACAGATAAGGTAAAATAGTTACACAAGGTCTTCAGAATCCCAGAGACCTCCAGAATATGGCATTTAAAGATGTGTCTGTTGTTTTAAAGGTTCTTTGACAACGAGACACGTTAACTCCTGGCAACACCCAGTCGACCTCAGAGAAGATGACGAGCATCACAGAGCCTCCTTATGGAGACGGCTTCACGTGTGGCAATGACCACTGGGCAAATTTTCCTTGTTTCGGCCACAGACAGAATTCTGCCTTAACACGGTCAAGCTTGGACGCAGGCCGACTCTGCCAAGACAGGGTAGACAAGCCCTCCATAGTTCCCGCCTCACAAACACGTCTGTCAGATACCCTGGGCCAGAAGCTGACGATGGTGCTCCAACGTTACAGAGAGTGTTGGGTGACTGTTCAGGCAGCAAACCGTCTCTGTCATTTTTTCATGGCGGACTCTCACCTGCACTTCCTGTTTACTCAGATTATTAGTTTTATTCCTGCTCAAGTCTCTGACCGGGTTGAAGACCAGATAGTTTAGTTTTACAATTAAGATTAGTTGTTTAGGGGCTAAGATGTTCTTAGGTCTAGAGAGATGTTTTAAGTTGATAGAGATGAGACAGGATAGATATTGATTTACATTCTGAATTTTAGACGCACCAGGATAGGAAAGATGTTTTTTCAAGGTTGCCAAATACAGATAGCCAAAACACTGTGAATGTAACATTAATATAATTCCTGATTGTTTAGTGGTTCTTCTTGTTGTATGCAGTTTATTTATGTGTAATAATATAAATGCATATGTAGAAATATAATTTAAAAAAAAAAACAAACAAACAAACAAAAAGCTCCAAGGGGGAAATGACCCTTTTGGTATAAACTTGAGGACAGGACAGTCCTGTCCCAGGCATCCAGGAGGAGCTGGTGTTGGGGTGCAGAATCAGGACACCTCCCAAAGAGCAGCCCCCGACACATGCATCCCTTGTGTTCCAGAGGCAGAGGAGGCGGTGGGGTGGCCGCTCCCTGACCCCACACCTGCCCACCTGGAGCTCAGCGGGAAGCCAGCGCTCAGCAGCTCAGGACACACCACACCTGCCCACCTGGAGCTCAGCGGGAAGCCAGCACTCAGCAGCTCAGGACACACCACACCTGCCCACCTGGAGCTCAGCTGGAAGCCAGCACTCAGCAGCTCAGGACACACCACACCTGCCCACCTGGAGCTCAGCTGGAAGCCAGCACTCAGCAGCTCAGGACACACCACACCTGCCCACCTGGAGCTCAGCTGGAAGCCAGCACTCAGCAGCTCAGGACACACCACACCTGCCCACCTGGAGCTCAGCTGGAAGCCAGCGCTCAGCAGCTCAGGACACACCACACCTGCCCACCTGGAGCTCAGCGGGAAGCCAGCACTCAGCAGCTCAGGACACACCACACCTGCCCACCTGCAGCTCAGCTGGAAGCCAGCACTCAGCAGCTCAGGACACACCACACCTGCCCACCTGGAGCTCAGCTGGAAGCCAGCACTCAGCAGCTCAGGACACACCACACCTGCCCACCTGGAGCTCAGCTGGAAGCCAGCACTCAGCAGCTCAGGACACACCACACCTGCCCACCTGCAGCTCAGCTGGAAGCCAGCACTCAGCAGCTCAGGACACACCACACCTGCCCACCTGGAGCTCAGCTGGAAGCCAGCACTCAGCAGCTCAGGACACACCACACCTGCCCACCTGGAGCTCAGCTGGAAGCCAGCACTCAGCAGCTCAGGACACACCACACCTGCCCACCTGGAGCTCAGCTGGAAGCCAGCACTCAGCAGCTCAGGACACACCACACCTGCCCACCTGGAGCTCAGCTGGAAGCCAGCGCTCAGCAGCTCAGGACACACCACACCTGCCCACCTGGAGCTCAGCGGGAAGCCAGCACTCAGCAGCTCAGGACACACCACACCTGCCCACCTGCAGCTCAGCTGGAAGCCAGCACTCAGCAGCTCAGGACACACCACACCTGCCCACCTGGAGCTCAGCTGGAAGCCAGCACTCAGCAGCTCAGGACACACCACACCTGCCCACCTGCAGCTCAGCTGGAAGCCAGCACTCAGCAGCTCAGGACACACCACACCTGCCCACCTGGAGCTCAGCTGGAAGCCAGCACTCAGCAGCTCAGGACACACCACACCTGCCCACCTGGAGCTCAGCTGGAAGCCAGCACTCAGCAGCTCAGGACACACCACACCTGCCCACCTGCAGCTCAGCTGGAAGCCAGCGCTCAGCAGCTCAGGACACACCACACCTGCCCACCTGGAGCTCAGCGGGAAGCCAGCACTCAGCAGCTCAGGACACACCACACCTGCCCACCTGCAGCTCAGCTGGGAGCCAGCGCTCAGCAGCTCAGGACACACCACACCTGCCCACCTGTCCTCCTCAAGCGCCTCACACACACCGCGCAGAACACAGCACGTCTCCCTCAGCCTCCTGTGTGGCCTGCGCTGCCCCTGGGACCCCAAAGAGGAGAAACAGATGCCACCCTACACCTGAGAAGGGCAGGGACAAGTCGGAGAGGGGCGGAGCTTCATTAACAGGGACCTGCAGTGACAGGAGAGGACAGAGAAGCACACAGAGGAGAGGCAGAGGAGGAGGGAGGTGGCTGCACATGTCAGGGGAGGGGCACATGTCAGGGGAGGGAACACCTCCTGCCAGCGCTGAGCTCAGAACAACAGAGCACAGGCCTGAGGGCAGCAGGTGAGAGATGTGACGTGGGGACCAGGAGGAGCCCCAACTCAAACACATGGGCTTGATGGGAGCTTTCTGAGGTTTTACTACTTCCCACGGGGGAAGTTTCTAGAAATTGAAAGCATGATCCCAACACTGACCCATAGTCAGATGCAGAGAAGTCACAAGACAGATCATTTAAAAAAATCAGAGGCTAACTGTGACCCCAGGGAAAGGTGAGGGTGTGTCTCCCTCTGGTGGGTCAGTCAGTGTGTGAGCTTCTGCAGTCTTAATAGATAAAGATGGAGGCAAGTGTGTGGCTTTTATTTTTCATATTTAAGCTAAGTCTGAAACCTTACAAGAGAAGCAGACACATTCAATCCCAGCACTCGGGAGGCAGAAGCAGGTGGATCTCTGTGAGTTCAAGGCCAGGCTGGTCTGCAAAGAGAGTCTAGGTCAGGCAAGGCTACACAGAGAAACCCTGACTTGAAAAATCAAAAGAAGAGAAGAAAAGTCAAATGAACGCAAGCACCAGACAATACCAATCGCACTGGATGCTCAGGATGAGGAAGCTCTTTGCATTTTGTGCAGCCATCACTACTCGTGAGTTTAAAATAGAGAGCTTCAGAAATGAATTACCCATCTCCGTGTTTGAGAAAACAGTGATAGGACTGCCTGGATTTTTATAAAAGGAAAAAATGGAACAGAAATGAGAGTTTCAGAAGCCATAAGAATAGTCTGTGTGAAAGACGATGGTGCAAGGGCAGGAGCCTGGGCTGTAGGAGGTGGCAGTGAGGGGAGAGGCAGTCTGGAAGCTTCTGTGTGTCCTTCCACACCATGGGGCAGCAGGACTAGTGCTTTACAGGGCTGCCCCTCCCAGTGCTCAGGCAGCTCTAGGTCAAAGGGCATCTCTTCCGCACTGCACACCTCAGCCACAACAGGCAGGCTCAGAGGCTTGTCCACAGCCCCAGCGTTTCAGGGTCACAGTTCTCAGCAGTGTTAACAGCCCCATCTTTTACCCCGTGTGCAGATCACAGACTCACTGTGTGTGATGTAGGCCTGGGTCATGACCCTAGAAAGAACACATCCTGAGGTGCAAAGGGAAGTCAGGCCCTTCCCATGGAACAGGCCAGAGAACGTGGGAGAAAAACAAAACACAGATATGTGCAAATCACAGACACTGAACAGGCTCTAACGCGTCCCAGAAGAGGCCTCACGTTCTCTAGAACAGCCCACAGACCCGCCCACCCTCTCCAAGGCTGTTTCCAGGTCTAAGAACCTCAGCCTTAGCTGCTATGTCCCCAGGAGAATCGCTACCCCACTGCCCAGCAGAGGTTCCGCACAGGAAGAGGCTGCACAGAGCCTGGAGGGAGGGAGGGAGAAGGAGGAAGCCTGGGTTCAGGTCACAGGTGCCCAGGCAGCCGCCTCACAGCCCGCAGAGCAAGCTCAGGGGTCCCCCTGTGACGCCCTCCCTGTGCCTCGACTCTGTGCTACCATCCCAGAAATCTTCCAATTGGATCCGCATTTCATGTTTTTGTTTAAAACAACAAAAACGCACATACAAAGTAGACCAGACATACACAGGGGCCTCTGGGGAGCCATAGTGTCCTCATGGTGGGAAGAAGGAGAGACCCCAGGGCAGACACACAGCTTTGCGCTGTCCAAACTGTCTTCCTCTCTTTGCTCATTGCCAAGATAGTAAGAACTTGGGTTTAAGGCATTGGCACTGAGTTGGTTAAGGTCCATGCTGGGCAGCCAATCAGCATCAGAGGCCACCAGCATCATCAGTTGCTGGGTAGAGATGCAGTAGGAAGGTCCCCTTCTGAAACTTGCAGTTCTCTTCATAAAAAGGATGCTGGGAGCCAGGCTGTGATGTCTCAGGCTTTTAGTTCCAGCACTTGGGAGGCAGAGGCAGCTGGGACTCTGTGAGTTTGAGGCCAGCCTGGTCTACATGGTAAGACCCTGTCTCACACCAATGACAGGTTAGTAGGACTGCATTTGGGGGACAGTGTGGCTATTGGTTGGTTGTTCCTGTCCCCCCCTCCCGCCATGGATGGTCCCACACCCGAGTGCATGTGGACAGCACCAGTTTGGCTATGACATCACAGATCTCCCTCTGACTCCCTCCCTGTGCCTCGACTCTGACACTTTCACAGAAGTCCTCTGATTAAATCAGTATTTCCCTTTTTTCTTTTGATTAAAACAACAGAAACATACATACAAAGTAGAATAGAAATACACATGTGAAAGTCTATTTGGGTGCCGTAGAGCTGGCTCAGAGGTTAAGAGCGCTGACTGCTCTTCCAGATATTCTGAGTTTAATTCCCAGCAACCATATGGTGGCTCACAGCCATCTATAATGTGACCAAATGCCCTCTTCTGGCCTGCAGGTGTACACGCAGGCAGAGCACTGTATACATAATGAGAAATAAATAAAAAATTTAAAAAAGAAAATTCTATTTTTAAGGAGAAACCTCTGTGTCTGGAGTAGCTCACACAGTGAAGAGAAGCCAAGTGTGAGAAGTTGATTTAACACCCAGATTTATCCATCCTCTGGGGCCCTGAGGGGAAATGACCAACGGTGGAGATTTTACTGGGAAGAACTTGAAAAGCAATGGCTGATGCTTGGCGCCTCTCACACAGATCTGAGAGCATGAACATCCAAGCTTCTATTCGGGGACACAGTTTGGGTTTCATATGAGCATTGAGGGTGGAAATAGGACATGGTGGGGAGTTTCGTCTGAAGACTGTGGGTGGTCACAGAAAACACCAGAACTTTCAAGGGACTTGGCCTGGACTGGAAGGGAGCTAGCCCCATCCTCCCCTACCCCCAGCAGCCCAGCACCTGAGGTGAGCACTTACCTTGATGGTCCCTGACCAGAGCCACGGGAGGGCTCAGCACCATCAGCGTCACCATCACAGCTGCCACACAGGGGCCTCTGGGGAGCCACAGTCGCATCATGGTGGAGAGGAGGAGAGAACGGAGGGCAGACAGACGAGCTTCACTTCACACCGTGGAAAGTGTCTCCTCTCTTAACTCATTGCCGAGATAATAAGAACCTGGATTCAAGACCTTGGCGCTGGATTGGTTAAGGTCCGTGCTGGGCAGCCAATCAGCATCAGAGGGCACCAGCATCATCAGTTGCTGGGTAGAGATGCAGTAGGCAGGTCCCCTTCTGAAACTTGAAATTCTCTATAAAGAGATACTCAGCCTAACCTGGTGCCCATGCCTCAGATCCCAGCACTGGGTCTCTGCGAGTTAGAGGCCAGCCTGGTCTACACGGTAAGACCCTGTCTCAAGCATACAAACAAAAAAAAGAACCAACCCCGTTGATGGCCCCACTCCCGCGTGCATGTGCACTGCAGTAACTGCACTCAGTGGGTTGTTAATTAAAACAACAACACAAAAAGAACAAGAAATGAAGTTGGGAGAGAGAAATGTTGGAAGGTTCCAGGGAAGTTGGAATACAGTAGTAAGTAGGGGTAGGACTAAATACATTGTATACACATATAACTTTTTCAAGGAATAAATACTATATTGTTTTTAATGGGATCATTTTGTTTCCTTTTTAAATCCCTGATACAGTTGCCCCTCAAACACCGGGATGTCAGTCACTCACAGCCTGAGCGCTGCGGGAGCGGTCTCCTCTCCCACACAAGGCTGTTGGGACAACTGTGGGCTTCAAGCTGTGTAGGAGCAAACTAGGTGGAAAAAAAAAGACTGTCACCAGGCACCTTTAGCCTGGCGCTTACTGCACCTCAGCTTAATGGGGTAGATGTCAAAATTGACTTCAGGGAAAGTCGCCACTGTCAGGAAAAGGCTGAGCTGCTGTGGCGGTCTCCTGGAGCAGCCTCCCTTGGTAACTGGTGACGTCACAGAACTCAGGCTCTTGATTGGACAGTGGAATCTGTACTTTTGCAGTTAGGGAAATCTCTGACAATCTAAGGGGAAATGATGGGTTAGCCATCGTGTGGTCCTGACTCAAGGGGCATTTCCAGCTCGCCCCCTGAACCGTTCCTGACTTCATGGTACCCCCAGAAGCACAGACGAGGGTCCCGGTGGTTACCCAGTCCTCAAGGGGAACTCTCCACGCAGAGGGGGCGTCCTGGGGAGACGAGGGTGGGGTCCTGGCGGGTTCCAGGCCAAGTCCCGAGAGCCCGAGACCCTGGCAGAGCTGATCCGGACGGAAGCAGTTCTTTGAGTCGGTGTGCCGCCTTGGGGATCTGTTCTCTGCAGCTTCAGGGGGGCGAGGCTCCTCTTCTGGCACTGGGAGACGAAGCCTGCAGGTCCCGTGAGGCAATCACTTCACTCACTGTGTAACAACCCTGCGGGTGACACTTCACACTGTGAAGTTCACAGGGATAGGAGATTACGTCCTGACATCTAAAAGAAAAGCACAAGCCTGGTATAGTGACTCACAGCGGTAATCCTAGCATGCAGGAGGATGGCCGGGAGTTCAAGGCCAGCTTTAGCTAAATGTGAGTCCCAGGCCAGCATGGAAAAAACAAGAAAAAAGGAAGAAAGAAAAACAATGAAAGAAAGAGAAGACATGTGTAGCTTTTTCCCCCCCACTTTCGGAGTATAAATTCATTTTTAATGTACCGGTGCTGCAATTGTGCAAACATTCTTTGGGCCAATAGCATGGCAGGTGTGGCTAGGGTCAGCAAATCTCATTTTCTGAGAATCCAGAGCCAGGGTAGACGCGCTGTGAGGACGGGCATGGAGAGCTACAATAAGTTTGTTTAAAAAGCAAAGTCAGAGTACAAATTTGAGGGCTACCAGTTTGTAAAAGCGGGGAAAGTTGTTTTACTATGAATAAATCCACGAGAACAATACAGATTTTTTACATTGTAGCTCTGTGTGTGGGAGAGACAGTCCGTGTGTAGAGAGCTTGCCTAGAGCAAAGCGCATGACGCCCAGGGTTCAGTTCCCCAGCAGGATATGAGCCAAGGGTGGTAGCACTCACCTGTGAGGCCAGCACTGGGGAGCGGTGGGCGAGAGAACCATAGGTTCAAGGTTGACCCCCTCGCACAATGAGTCCGAGGCCAGCCTGGGGCACAGCAAACAAAACCAAGAGAAATGAATATGTTTCTGGGTGATTAAGAGACCAGATGGGGCAAAGCAGAGATGACAACGCCATGATTTCTCAGGGGTGTCTCAGGGGGAGTCCTGTCGTCCTAAAGAAATGGAAGGCAACACAGAGTAGAGCCAGCTTGCCAAGGCAAATGAATCAGGGAGAATCAGCTGGAATCATTTGGGATCCAGGGGTAGTTGTAAGGCTAGGAAGTGGGGGGCGGGGCGGAGGGGGCGGGCGGGCGGAGGGGGCGGGTGGGGCCGAGGGTGCAGGTGGGGTGGAGTAGCCACTATTCTAGTAAATTGTACTATAATATAACATGAAAAAAGGGACGCATAAGCCTCTGTCCTTTGTTCCTTCCTTGTCCCTCTCTTCCTGCCTCCCCTCCCCGCCCCCATCCTAATTTTTACGTCAGAGGTGGTACCTACGGGCCCCACCCTCAAACCCAGGATCCACCTCGTGGGGCTCAGTTCTGGCTAGCTACTTCCTATTTGGGAAAGCAGTCCAGCATTTTCTGCACTGACGCATTTAAAAAAAAAAACAAAACGTTTTTTTGGAAACCCCCGTCGGGCACTTTTCTTTGACCAATAGGAATAGAGAGCGAGGCAGCGTCACTTGTCTCCGGCAGATGTGACGGCTGAGAAGGTCGGGCCTGCGCGGAGCCTGCAGGACAAAGTGTGTAAGAAGGGGGACACTGACAGGCGGGTGGCGGAGTCGCTGACAAGCTGGTTTGGTGGGGGAAAGGACAGTCTGCGGTGCTGAACAATAAGAGACCGCAGCTTGGGTCGCGAAGCCGAGTAGAGAGGGAGGGTTTCCTGTGTGATTTAGCTGGGGCGGGACGGACATCAGACTTTCTTCCTGCATCTGTGGGAAGTCCCTGGTCAGTGTTGGGGGAAGGAAGTGGCTGTGACGCGGGATGCTCCCTGCTAGAGATGCGTTGAACATGGGGAGGATGAGGTGGGAGCCGGACAAGTCCTTGGCCACACCTGACTGTCACGGGACAAGGTGTGGGGAAGTCCTGTCACTGCGCTCCCATCCCAGCTAATCACGACAAGGAATCCTTATCACATCGGTGTCTGTTGGGTCTTTAGCATCTATGACAGTTCCTAGTACTGAATAAATAATATGTCTAATTAATTAACCAGATGTGCTACTAAGAGTTAGTCGTCTTTAGTGATGCAAGGAAAAAAATTTATATAGTTCAAACCCAATTCTGCCTACATTCAATTTCTAGGAATTATGGGGTCCTGGAGAGACGACTCAGTGGTTAAGAGCCCTGACTGCTCTTCCGGAGGACTGGGTTTGATTCCAGGGACCCACATGGCAGCTCACAGCCATCTGTAACTCTAGGGCCCGGGGATTCAGCGCCCTCTTCTGGCCTGCCTGGGCTCTACAGGAATGTGCTACACAAACCTACGTGCAGGCAAAGCACTCATATCATCAAAACAAAATTTTAAAAGCATTGGTTGGTCAGAGTATCTGGATGAAGTCCTGTGCACCTTCATTTTGTGAGTGGACACATCTGTACTGCAGCGTGCTCCCTTTTGTGTGCTGCAGCGTGCTCCCTTCTGTGTGCTGCTGCAATGTGCTCCCTTCTGTGTGGTGCTGGAGCGTGCTCCCTTCTGTGTGCTGCTGGAGCGTGCTCCCTTCTGTGTGCTGCTGGAGCGTGCTCCCTTCTGTGTGCTGCTGGAGCGTGCTCCCTTCTGTGTGCTGCTGGAGCGTGCTCCCTTCTGTGTGCTGCTGGAGCGTGCTCCCTTCTGTGTGCTGCTGGAGCGTGCTCCCTTCTGTGTGGTGCTGCAGCGTGCTCCCTTCTGTGTGGTGCTGCAGCGTGCTCCTTTCTGTGTGCTGCTGCAGCGTGCTCCCTTCTGTGTGCTGCTGCAGCGTGCTCCCTTCTGTGTGGTGCTGCAGCGTGCTCCCTTCTGTGTGCTGCTGCAGCGTGCTCCCTTCTGTGTGCTGCTGCAGCGTGCTCCCTTCTGTGTGCTGCTGCAGCGTGCTCCCTTCTGTGTGGTAATGCAATGTGCTCCCTTCTGTGTGCTGCTGCAGCGTGCTCCCTTCCGCGTGGTGCTGGAGCGTGCTCCCTTCTGTGTGCAGCTGGAGCGTGCTCCCTTCTGTGTGGTGCTGCGGCGTGCTCCCTTCTGTGTGGTGCTGCGGCGTGCTCCCTTCTGTGTGCTGCTGCAGCGTGCTCCCTTCTGTGTGCTGCTGCAGCGTGCTCCCTTCTGCGTGGTGCTGGAGTGTGCTCCCTTCTGTGTGGTGCTGGAGTGTGCTCCCTTCTGTGTGGTGATGCAGCATGCTCCCTTCTGTGTGCTGCTACAGCGTGTTCCTTCTGTGTGCTGCTGCAACATGCTCCCTTCTGTGTGCTGCTGCAGCGTGCTCCCTTCTGTGTGCTGCTGTGTGCTCCCTTCTGGGACCTCCCACCTGAGCAGCTACTTTACAGCTTGGTTTTAATTACAGGAAAAGATGCAGAAAACACTACATCCCTGAGGAACATGTTTACATCCTGGCATCGTTTGGTCCAGCTATTTAGTGGTTTCCCTTGTCTCTTCACAGCTATAATAGAATGAGTGGGTTGAAGCACATGACGTCCTTAAATGTATTACATTTTCACTTGCAATGAATGGCCCAAGTGAAGAAGACCATTCCACTTACGATGACTCCAAAGGAATACGATGCTAACTATTTAATACTCTAAGAACTACAGCACACCATTGAAAGAAGTCAAAATCAAAATCAACAGAAACATACAGCAAGCCCCTGGGCTGGAAGACTTCTCATCGCTAGGACAGCAACATTCCAGGAGATTTGCACATCGGCGCTACCCTCAGCAGAGTCTCAAATGAATTCTCAGGTACAAGCTGGTTCTCAGGGTCACGGTAACTGCAAGATACAAACCAGCAAAGCAGTCCTGTAGACTGACGCTACTGGGCTGTTGAGATGGAGTTGGTCATAGAGGGTTCTCCTGCCCAGCAAGAGTCATGTAGTAGTAGTAGTAGTAGTAGTAGTAGTAGTAGTAGTAGTAGTAGTAGTAGTAGTAATAATAATAATAATAATAATAATAATAATAATAATAATAATAATAATACCTTACTGCCGTTGCCTCCCCAGCAAGCACGGCCCAGGACCTTCTAAGGCCATTATTTAATAATAGTTTTGCTCTCACATTAGTCACATCTTGTGTGAAGATTGCTGTGTTGAGCGAAAGATACATAGCCATCTAAACTTTACACTGAAAACCTCAGAAAATAAACTATATGCTCGGTGCTTGCAAGAAGAAGGCTGCCCAGCTGTGGGATGTGGCTGTTTGACCAAGGTTGATGAGAAAGGACAGTGACACTAACTTTTGTATAAACCACTTCAACATGAAACCATGACAGTTTCTTAACTACTTTTCTTTCCTGCTAATAGGCGGGGCAGAGAGGCCACATCAGCTGTGTCTGGCCGACTCTGCAGCTGAGAATGCATACCCAGAGCTGTAGGGAAGGGAGAGGCGTTGTTAATGCCTGGGAGCGAAGAAAGATTTTCATAGGAAATACACATAATCAAGATGAAGTGAAAATGGCATTTTACCAAAAAAAAAATCATATGTAAGTGGGAAGAGATCAGGATGGAGAGAGAATTCATAAAGTCAAAATAATAATATTTACATTTATCATGTGTGTGTGAGTGAGTGTGTGTGTGAGTGTGTGAGTATGTGTGTATGTGTGAGTGTGTGTGTATGAGTGTGTACATGTGTGAGTGTGTGTGTATGTGTGTGTGCATGCACGTGTGTGTGTGTGCACGCACGCGCGCAATGTGTGAGTGAGTGTGTATGTGTGAGTGTGAGTGAGTGTGAGTATGTGTGTGTGTGTATGTGTGTGTGCGTGTGTGTAAGTGGAGGTCAGGGGACAACTTACAGACGTCACTCTTCCTCCACCTCATGGGTCCCAGAGACTCAGGCTTGGTGGCGGCACCTCCACCCACTGAGGCGTTCGTTGCCCTGGCCCTGTCCCGAGTCCCAGCTGAGGACCTAAGCTTTGTGGCCTTGAGAATCCTCACTTCAGGGCAGCTGCATATGGAGCAGAATTCCTGCCGCCACCTGCTGGAGCCGCCGCAGTGTCTAGTCTCTGTCTCGCTCTCTGCTGCAGGACTGCGGGCTCCCTGGGTTACAAAGCAAATCACCGTCCAAGGCCTTTACAGTCCTTTAGCCATCTTTGCTTCTCATGTCCACTCTTGTGTTACATTTTATCTGGACTAAAATAATGCGCTGCGACACACATGGACGCCATATTACTATAATTCCTCATAGACGCTTGTTGGGGACAATAGGCCATATGGCCAGTGTTCAGCCATCTTGTCCAAGTCTGCACCTTTAAGTCTCTGTCTTTCCCAGAGCTTGCCTTTCACCAGAAACTAGCTGACCCTGTTGTGGGTCAGCAGTTAGACTAAAGACAGATAGGGATGGAGCAACCCTGTTATGGTTTAGCAGTTAGACTAGACAAAGAGGGAGCCAGACACCCTGTGTGGCAGGACATTACGACCCTGCCTGGAATTCCCTGTGTTTTGAGAAAAGTCTGCAGCCAGGTTGCTATAGCAATATGCTCCCCTGCCTTCTGACTTATAAAAGCTGCTGCCTGACTAATAAAGTTTGAGAGTTTGATCAATCAGACTTGCTCTCCTTCTTTGTGTCTTGCATTCTCAACAGGTGACCTTCCTCCCAAGTTTTAGTCGAACCCCGCAGGCCAGGGCACCCCACCCGAGGAGCACTGGCTCTTCCGCAAAGAGAGGGGCGACACAGGCGACCTGCCAGGGTGGTTATACTTTCTTCCCCAAACAAGGAAAGTGTCAGGAGGAAGTTTCCAGCTCAGACCAAGCATGTATACTTTGGTCCCGACTCTGCCTGTTGGGGGTCTGTGCTCAAGGACATTCGTTTGGGTTTTGATGACCCTAGAGAGTGTTGCTAGCTTAATAACACACAATAGCCCCAAGCAAATCGGCTGAACTCCTATTCTGATCGTGGCCTGCTCCTGAGAGCGCTATATACTATTGCCCTCAGCTGAGTGGTGCTGGGCCCAGCAGGAGCCCCCAGCCATGCACCTGACACTGTGTCAGAGGTGACACAGAAGAGCCCTTTGCTGTGTGTGATGAGTCCACAGAAAAGGGAAGCTGGCTGAGGGTGTGGGTGGCAGGTTCCTGGAGTCACTTCTCTGGAGGAATCCACTGGATGCTTTGACATGTGTGGTCCCCACAAGAGGAAATGCACCATAAATTCCCGCCCCTCCCCCACCACAGTGCATCACCACCCCCAGTCTGGCGCGTCACTCAGAACTTAAGCTACCTGGGTAAAACAGAAAGGGGAAGCAACGGAAAGGTTCTGTCTGCCTCACAGGCCTTCCTCCTCCTCCTCCTCCTCCTCCTCATAGCAATTATCATTAATTAGTGTCACTGGTTACTGTGGTCGCTGTGGATGGTTGCGGTGACCTAGCATCGTCTTTGTTTTCTCGGTATCTCGGGAGGTGAAAATCTGCTATCTCTGGGGAGAAAAGTCTCAGGGGTCGCGAGCCACCAGAGGGCTGGAATCCTCCGCCCTGAGTGGGGATGGAGGGCTGCCCATCTGTGCTTTGGTTCTGCGTGGCGCTGGCCACTTCCAGCCCACGCCTGGGTTCATTCCCTCATCTCCGCCATTAGCACAGCCCAGACTTTCTGGTTGACTCCAACTGTGAGGATCTGATTCAGACCAATGCAGCTGATGTTTGGGGGGGCCGTTGATAATTTAAAATTGCTTATTTTACTTGTGTAGGTATTTTGTCATGCAGTACCTGATGATGCCTGAAGAGGGCAGCCTACCCCTGGAACTGGCATTACAGATGGTTGTGAGTGTCCAGGTGGGTGCTGGGAACTGAACTAGGCTCCTCTGCAAGAGCAGCGGTGCTTTTAACCGCATAGCCGGCTCTCCAGTCCCTCCTTGGCAGTTTAGTAAGCAGGGCAGAGCTAACCTGGGGGCTCCTGAAACTCAATGGGACTGACAAGACACAGAACTGAAGTGCCCTCTGCGTTCCCATCAGGGAAGAGAGGTCACTAAGGTGTTCCTGTTTACAGCCTCCCTTTGGCTTCAGGCCCGTGGGTGGGTGCCGGCCAGGTTCCAGACCTCGGCTGTGGCCCAGAGCTGAAAGGCAGCACCTGTCCCCTCCCCTTCCCCTCCCCCTCCCACTCCCCTCACCTCACTTCCTGTTCACCCTCTCTCCTACCTCCCCTCCCCCCTCTCCCTCACCTCACCCTTCCCTCCCCCTCCCCCTTCTACTCCCCCTCGTCCTCGCCCTCACACTCACGCTCCCCTCACCTCATGTAGAGCGTTCTCACAGACAGCGCCCTCAGGAAGGCACACCCACCCACCCACAATGAGGTCCATCTTTACCTCCCTACCCAACCCCCAGACTCAGCCACCCCGCTCCTGTCCAGCCATGCTTCCGTGGCAAGCAAGCTGTGCAGAAACTGGGTCCAAACAACGCTAAAATCAGACATTATAAAGAAACTATAGAAAGACTAGTCATGGTCGAGGGTATGTACTAAACACATAGAAATCTGTCTAATAACGAAAATAAGGAATTGTTTAAATAGTATTAAAAAATTTTGAGACTGATAAAGATTTCTATGTTCTAAAGGTAAATATAGTGTATACATCTAAAGCAGTTTTATTCAACACCCACGTGAATTTTTATAAAGCTGAGGCTGTTTTTCTAGGACTCACTATGAAAAGTGACTACACACTCACACATGCAAGCCTGAGACTAGAGTGCTTATGTAAAATAATTAGTCTTCCTATGAGTACGTTGTTAAATTTTTCCAGGGTTCTGGTTTTGTTGTTGTTGTTATACAAAGACAATTTTTATTTATTTTATAATGCCTATAATGACAGTGATAATAATTATAAGTGTGTGATAAAGAGTTGCTTCTAAGGACAGGTTCTGGACAATAGAGTAGCGTGCAGTGTGGCTGGTTCTCTGCTCTCTACAGGCCCCGCGCTCCCCACCAAGGAAGCAGAAGCTAAGTGGGAACTCACAGGCGGGAGCTCCCACCTAGGCCGCTGGCGTGGACCGCATTCTCTTCAGCCAATGAGAAACAGGAGTGGGATAGCGTCACTTGTCTCCGGAAGAACAAGCTCTTGGAAGTCATAGGAGCAGAGCCACTGTGCAAAGGCACGCCTTGTCACAAAGTCCGCGAAACCTGGCCTAAAGGAACCAGTCTAACGCATTCGGTGAAACCTGGGAGACTGACGCGCTGGCCCAGGGTCCTGGAGGGAAAGATGATATAAATCAAACAAATGAAATTCTAAAAATTAGCAGCGCAAATCTAAAAACCAAGGGGAGTGATTAATAAAAATCAACTAGCTGTATTAATCCCCACCGTCCTGCTGCTGGCACTGGCGTCATCCTCTGTAACCCTTCGTGGGTCGTGAACCCTTCGGGGGTTGAACAACCCAGGGGTCGCATATCCCATATCCTGCACATCAGACATGTTCAATATGATTCACAGCAGCAGCAAAATCACAGTTATGAAGTACTAACAAAATAATGTGCCGGCTGGGAGGTCGCACAGCACGGGGTCTCGGCAAGGTTGAGGACGCTGCGCTGGGGCGCCTGAAAGTCCGCATTTCCGAGGCTCCAGCAGGAGGATTTCAAGTCCCGAGGCGAGCCTGGCGAGGTTGCTGCTTTTGTTTTGTTTTTGTTGTGTCATCAGGACCCCTAACAAGTCAAACAGAGGAATCTCAGCCTCCACCACTCGGCTGACGCACCTTACAGATCTGGCTTCCTTTAAGAAGCAAAATCCGATGAATAAACTTCACCCATCTCTGACATCCAGACATCAAAGAAATGAAAACACAGGGAAAACTTTAAAACGTTTTAGCTTTCTCACAGCAGTTTTTAAACTAGATGTAGTTTTTAATGCAACTTCGTGAAATTTTTATTGTATTGATAACAATTAGTACCGTTCTTAAAATGCTATCCAGTAGGTTTTGACACATTATTGCACTCTTTTTAGCTCACATCCTTGTCAAGATGTGGTTTTCTATGTAAAGATAAAAATACAGAACATTTAGAAGTGGGTGTCGGGTTGGGGAAGGGCAGGAAAGGACTAAGTTCAGGGGAGACCTCCTGGACAGTAGAGCCCAGAAAGTTCCGAGAAACAGGACTATTGTCAATAAATTCACCTATCCGTGAGGCTTTTCAGAAACATCCTCCTCTCCTGCCAGCCGCGCACGAGGAGCCTGATCTGGAGCCGCCTCCCTCCCAGGCATCCCCTCAGCTCGCTCTGAGCAGAGCCTGCAGCAAGCAGGTCAGGGGAGTTCCCCTCGCCTCTTCCAGGCCTCTCAATACCAACTCTGCACCTGGCAACTGCGACGTCATCACGAGAGAATTTTCTGATTGGTCCGGCGGGATTGGTTTGGGTATCAGCCCTCCTTGCCCTGATCCTCACTATCCCTTGAAGACTCTGAAGAGCAGCTACGGAGCCCACCCGGCGAGGAGGATGCAACGCAGCCGAGCTCTGATTCTGGGGGTCCTCGCCCTGACCACCATGCTCAGCCGCTGTGGAGGTGAAGACGACATTGAGGGTGAGTTGCGAGGCTGAGGGGTGCCTGGGGCCGGGAACTGGGGAATTGACAGTAGAGGGAGATACAAACTGACTGAGATATAAACCTCGTTATTAGGTGGCCTAACAACCATGTGGCTCCTTCTCCCGGAGACCCTGGTTGGCGAGCACAGCTGGTGACCCACCAAGCCGTGACTGTGATAGCGGGTCCAGTGAGGAAGGTGTGGAGGGCTCGGTGGCAGGCGGGGCTGTCTCAAGACTTGGGGTGTTTCCACGAATGAATAATTTTTCGTTACTAAAAGCTCATGAACTATTACTCCCTTTGAGGGTTGCTGAAGCCCTGTGCACCTGTAGCGCATCCTAAGGAAAACAGCCCTGTGAGTCGTGTACACAAACATGCGGAAAAATGCTTCCTATGTGCTCGGGTCGTGCCAGGAACTCCCTGCTGGGCAGTGAGAGAGGGAGCCACGTTTTACTGCACAACCCTCCAGAATTTTGGTTTCCTCGTGTATCACCTCACAAGTGACCAAGTTAAATAAATATATGGATGCTTTAAAGGTGGTGAAAACCAAGCTGGTCCTGGTAGTACTGGTCCCGGCAACTCCAGTGCTCAGGTGCCAACAGGAGAGTCGTGAGTTCAAGGACAGCCTGGGCTCATAGTGAGACCATGTCTCAAAAACAAACAAACAAAGAAAAAAACCCATTCATTAGTAAACTCCTTTAAGTGTCAGACCCTCTTCTTTGTTCCCACTCCACACATAGTTCCCTGTTACTTTAACACAGTAAGGAGCACAGGCTGCCTGTTCTGCACCCCAACTGGACCCCAGTGAGCTCTGTAACAACAGCACAGGGCGTGCAAGCCCACGTCCCCTCTGCCTGCGTTGCCTCCCTCCACACTCTGTGTACTTCCCTGGCCCTCTCTCAGGATCCCTCCTCAACTCCATGCCGTTTATAGCCCTGAAAAGTCGCTATGTAAAGCAGCAGCTGAAAGCCAGATGTTTGAAACAGGAAGGGAAAGGGATGGGCGACCTTGCAATCCATGCCTGCTCTCTCTCCAGCTTTGTTGGGAGGTGGAGTCTCACCTGCTTCTCCAGGAGGCTCAGCTGCTTTGTCCCCAATGTCTTCCTTCAGTGTCACACTGGAGTGTGAGCAGGCATGGTGGGCACAGTTCCTAGGGCTATGTGAAAATATTGCCATTTCTTTTGAGTTTAGAAGGAAAAAAAGTGAAGTTTCAAGGTCTAAGAAAGTGCTTTGATTGCCGGGCGGTGGTGGTGGTGGCCCACGCCTTTAATCCCAGCACTCAGGAGGCAGAGGCAGGTGGATCACTGTGAGTTCGAGGGCAGCCTGGTTTACAAAGTGAGTCCAGGGCAGCCAAGGCTACACAGAGAAACCCTGTCTTGAAAAACCAAAAGAGAGAGAGAGAGAATGTGCTTTCATTTTAAGTCAGCCTACAACACATTTATCTTCTATATAAAATATGACCTTCAATATTTTCATCAGAGCTAAATGCACAGGGCACACAGGTCCTCACACAGCCCTGGCCATTGCTGACCCTGATGCTGCCACGTGTCAGTCATTCTCAAATTCTCCATGGACCTTAAAAATATCAGTAACCATTCAATACTCCCTTATAAAGCACTTGCTAAGCCAAGCTGTGGATGCTGAAAAAAATATATATATATATATCTGCTGCCTACATAGGAAGCGTACAGGCTCGTGAGGGAGGCAGGGCAAGGTCAGGAGGCAGAAGGGCCATCGCTGGGGAGAGTGGGCCCAGCTGAGGGCACAACTGTGAGGGCAGGAGGCAGGGCGGTGTCCTCAGCAAGGCTTGTGGCCGCGGACAAGCACCTGCTGAAGTGAACGCTGTGTACGTCCACATTTGGAGAAGAAATTGAGAAGGTTTATTAATAATGGATAAAATTGAGAAGGTTTATTAATAATGGATAAGGAAGCCTTGAGGGGAGGTGTGGGGTGGGGGTGGCTGATAAGAGCAACCAAGATGGCCACCCTGGGAAGGGAAGGGCCAGAGGGGCAGATAAATGTGATAGCAGACAGGGGGCTGGGGTCTTAGTGTGGCTGGAAGCCCTTAACTAACTAACACTGAGCCGAGCCCTTCAGAGTAGAGAGGGCTCAGCAGCCTGAAAAACAGCAACTTTCATTTCAGTGAGAAAAAGAGGCCCAGGCAAAGAGCAGGACAGGACAGGACAGAGTAGTTAGTTTTGATTGGCAGTGGCTTGTGCAGAGCGCCAGGCGGCAGCTTTCCCACGGCCACTCACAGCTCGTTACATGGACCGCTTGCCTGCTGACCCCAAGCATGGTGACTGCAGAGGCCCAGCCTGGCTGGCTGTTACTTCTTCAACAGCACTACGTCTGACATTTGCTGAAACTCAGTAAATGAGGAAGGAAGAAAAGACTAAATACTAAAACCTGTGCCTTGGCGGTAACGTTGCTCTGGCATTAAGTGGAGCCGTCTGCACTGGTGGCGGCCACGCTCTGTGGCATCTCACACACGCTCGCTGTTGGAGGAAAAAGCTTTAAATCATCATGAATCTGCAAGTGATGTCAGTGTTTTTTAGGAGGGGAAATGAGGTGGGGATTGACAGAAGCATAAACTACAATAAAGTCCCTATTCCCTTCAGTCCAGAAAGAACTAGATGACTGTCCTGTGTGTCCCCACTTAACAGTGCAGGAGCTTTAGACCTAACAGTTTCCACATATTGTGTCATTATGTCCCTGTTCTCCCTTCCATCTGAGTCTCTGTGTTTTCTTTTTGTTAAAAAAAGAGAGAGAGAAAGTTTCCTTGTATGAAAAATGTCTTTTTTTAAAGGAAATAAAATGTAATAGAAATGTTATTAACTTATGAGAAATTGATGAGACACAAAACTGACTAAGAGAAGGAAGTAAGCTGACTGGATCTTTAAAAGAAAACTGAATGTCTGAGATTTTTCTTCCTCCGTTCAGTTGTGAGCTACTTGGATTAAGCCGTCCATGTACCAGACACTGAACAAGGCTGTCAGGACAGCAGAGTCAAGCACATGGCATCCCGCCGTCATGTAGCACGTGTCACAGAGGGAAAGGCCGGACTGTATCCAACGCTGAGGTGGTAGTGAGGAGTGGGTGGTGCCAAAAACCACGAAGTTCATGGTATTTTTAAAGCATTTTCTGTCATTTTGCTTAATAACATTTTTTTTCTTCTCCACTGTCCACCTAAATTCATCAGCCGACCACGTAGGCACCTATGGTTCAAGTGTCTATCAGTCTTTTGGAGAAAACGGCCAGTACACGTTTGAGTTTGATGGTGATGAGCTGTTCTATGTGGACCTGGCTAAGAAGCAGACTATCTGGAGGATTCCCGAGTTTGGACAACTGACAAGCTTTGACCCTCAAGGTGGACTGCAAGAGATATCTATAGCAAAAAACAACTTGGATGCTGCGATTAAAGAGTCCAACTCTACCGCAGCTACCAACAGTACGTGCTCACCCCATCTTCCCGCTCCCTTCCCTGGGGGAACATGACCCGTATATAAATGGTTCTATAAAACCCTCTCCTTGCCAAGGAGCACCCAGACCTCCTCATCGCTGAATCCTCGTCCTGTTTCCTCTTACAAATCGCACATTACATGTGATATAAAGCTCTCTGTCCCACAATGCACTCCTTCTGAAGAGGCCCCGATAGACACCCTACCTGACACCCTAGAGAGGGGCACAGGGGTGATGGATGCAGTGCACGTTAGCGCCAAGCAGAAAGGACAATCGGGCTCTTTAACTATCATGTGTGTGAGTCTTAGCATGAGAGGGCTCCCTCACCAGAAAGCGCAGAGCTTCAGGAAGACAAACTCACTCACGTGGCTACTTCCTTCTTCCAGAGGTTCCTGAGGTGGCCGTGTTCCCCAAGTCCCCTGTGCTGCTGGGTCAGCCCAACATCCTCCTCTGCTTTGTGGACAACATCTTCCCTCCTGTGATTAACATCACGTGGTTGAGAAACAGCAAGAAAGTCACAGACGGCACTTATGAGACCAGCTTCCTCACCAAGCGTGACTATTCCTTCCACAAGATCTCTTACCTCACCTTCATCCCCTCTGACGATGACGTTTATGATTGCAAGGTGGAGCACTGGGGCCTGGACGAGCCTGTTCTGAAACACTGGGGTACGTGGGAGTTCTGCCCACTTCTGACACTTTGTTGTCATCTCTAGAACACCCTGGCTTCTGGCTTCTGGTGACCAAAACTCATCTTCCAGTCTTAAACAGTTTCTAATGATAGATTCCACGTCTTCCCATAAGCCCACAATGTCTATCCAGATTAACTTCCGCCCTCACCCTGGCCCTGTCTTGCGCACACATGAACATACTTCCCTTCTGGCCCTATCTTACACACACATGTATGAACACATCCCCTTCTGACTCCAAACACTTCACTTTGCCAGAACCCGAGATTCCGGCCCCGATGTCAGAGCTGACAGAGACTGTGGTCTGTGCCCTGGGCTTGTCTGTGGGCCTCATGGGTATCGTGGTGGGCACCATCTTCATCGTCCAAGGCCTGCGGTCAGGTGGCACCTCCAGACACCCAGGGCCCTTGTGAGTCACCCTGGAGAGGAAGGTAAGGGTTTGTGCTTGTGGGAGCCGGAGTCACCACACAGGGGGAGCAAGGAACAGGGGGACTAATGAAAATGTGGTTGGAACATGGCTGGAGAGCTGTGATGACGCCACAGCTCAGGGGTCTCTGGAACCCATCTCTCTCTCTCTCTCTCTCTCTCTCTCTCTCTCTCTCTCTCTCTCTCTCTCTCTCTCTGTTGCAGGTGTGTGGCTCTCCAGGGAAGAGATGGTGTGCTGCATGCCTGGCACAGCGTGTTTTCTGGCCCAAGTCTTCATCTTCTTTGTCTTCCCCACTCGCCCTCCAGCTCGCTTTCCTCTTGGACCCAAGGCTGTCGCCTCTCACAGCCCATGTACCTTTGGAATTCTCTCCTGACCTGAGTTTTGTTTTTTGGCATCTTTCAAATTGTGTCTGCTGTAGAATCTCAGAAACTTGATTCAGTCACCCTATAAAACCAATAAATTTCTGCTGAATACTGTTTATTCTTCCTACATTAATTAATACAGTAAATTATTAAGTAGTAGTTTTCTTTAACCAGCTAGTTCCCCAGTGACAGACACAGAGACTCTGGTTTATATTTATGCTGCAAGCACTGTGCTGGGCAGAATCTGAGCTTCTCTCCTCCTAATACCCTTAACACCTACATATAAACCAATGATGACTCCCTGGTGGCTTATACTCCATAAGGCTCTTTCTCCAGCCACCTGCTCCCCCAGTCTCATCTCTCTCCTCCCCGACATCCGGCCTTCCACTTCCTGTCCTTCTGCCCAGCTGATTGACCAAACAGCTCTTTATTGACAACTGCTACACCCACAGAACGCATTCCTCCACAAATCTCCTGTACTGGTCTTTGTTTGGTTTTTTCTGTCTTTCATGTTGGAGTTTGCTGCAATCAGGCCCATATAATCCCATGTTCAGTGATACAGAAACAACCAAATATAGCCCTAGATATCTCTCTCTCTCTCTCTCTCTCTCTCTCTCTCTCTCTCTCTCTCTCTCTCTCTCTCTCTCTCTCTCTTGTTCTGAGGCTTGTCCACTCTTACCTGTCTCCAGTCAGGTAGTGGGAGGTGGGGTGTGAATCCTACTTCAGTGAGCACTTGCTGTAGTAAATGCCAAGACACAAGGTGCACACTATTAATTTCAGCTCTCAGAGACAGAGCAGGAGAGTCGGCACAAGTTTAAGGCCAATCTGGGGCTACATAGGAAGGTTCTGTATGGAAAATATAGCAGAAAACTGCATTTATTCTACATAAACACCATCCACACAGTCCCCATCATCCCCCAGGGAAGACACTTGTGGGGGAACCAGGCCAACAGATGGGCATCCCAGACACTGCTGAGAGTTGTGCCATCTGACAAGAGACTTTGTGCTGCTGAGTTTTTGTTTTGTTTTGTTTGTTTGTTTGTTTGTTTGAGACAGGGTTTCTCTGTGTAGCCCTGGCTCCTGGACTCATTCTGTAGACCAGGCTGGCCTTGAACTCACAGTGATCCACCTGCCTCTGCCTCCCAAGTGCTGGGATTAAAGGCGTGTGCCATCAGGCCTGGCCTGCTGCTGAATTTTTTTCAAGCATCTTCCCTCCATGTTTCCACTCTGAAACAGCTGCCACCTGATCAGCGCTAGGCAGACGCTGAGGGTTCTTATAAGACTGAGGCATTTCTGTCCATGGCAGCTGCATCTGTGAGCTTAGAAAACACAAAACACTGCACAGTAGACGTACGGCACAGCTTAGTCCAGAGAAGCCTGTACCCAAGACAGGGCTCAGCACATTATAGGAATATACTAAATTTTACATCATTACTAAATTATCTAATATTTCTTAGCCTTATCCCAGCTACAGTTTGTATATTACTATAGTTCCTTTGCAGTTATTGATAAAATCTCAATATTCCATATTTATATCCAGTATTACGTTGTTTGAAGAAATGGGCTGTGTGATAAAATCAAAGCAGAAGGCACGCCTGGTGGGGAGGGAGGGGGCAAGCGAGGGAGAGGGGTGAAGAGGGCAGTGGAGGGAAGGGACAAAAGCATTGTCCACCTGATGTGCATGTGTGAGGCTGTCATGATGACGTCATGACATTATTTCATGTTAAATTTAGTCTAAACCTTCAGCTATGCGTGTTTCATGTGGAATACACACAGAGGACAGGAAATTAGTACGTGATCAGGGGGGGAGCTTCTAACGGGGGAGATAAAATGCAGTGTATAGAGGGGGATGGGAACAGTGGGGGAGGGGAACAGTGGGGGATGGGAATAGTGGGGAAGGAAGGGTTAAATTGTGGTGAGTGTGGGAGGGCACGGTAGAGTGGGCAACGTGGGGAAAGATAAGTAACACAAAAGACCTTTCAACAAAGTTGTATGGAAACCTACCACTGTAGAAGCTTCTTACACACACACACACACACACATACACACACACACATACACACACACACTCACACACACACACTTACACACACACACTCACACAGAGAGAGAGACACTCACACACACACCACATACACACACACACCACACACACTCACACACACACACTCACACACACACACTCACACACACACACTCACTCACACACACACACACTCACACACACAGAGTTACCCATAACAAGGTGGTAATGTGCCCACAAGGCTCCACAGTCTATCAGGTGAGGATGCCTGTATGACAAGAAGCTACGCCATCTAGTGGGTTTTGTCTCTTGAATAAAGGACACATTCTTTCCTGTGACCTGTAAGTTTTTAGTGACATAATATCATATGTGACAACTGTCTACTTACTTACGGAAGGGCAAGAGTCAGGACTGGAAAGCTACCCATGGGGTAGAAGAGGATAATTTAAATTCACACTACAAATTAGTAAGCCGGGGGTCGGGGTGTCTAAACATAAGAGTGTGTATCAGAGAGCACACACATCAGTAACACAGGTGTTTGACATTGTGATTGACACATGTCATTCACCTGTTCAATCCTCAGGAGGTACCAACATCAGAAGTGATTCATGAATGATGGCACAATGGCCATCATGGTCAAGACACCAAGACTGCTTTCACCTGGGACCCAGTCACATTCCTTACACACTCAGACTACAGCTTTGTGAGCTGAACCCCCAAGTACAGTCTGCACACCCCACAGTGTCTCTGGCTGACGACCTGCATTGCAGCCCGGATCCCAGAAGATAAAAAGGGCTACTTCCCTGTTCTGACCCTGCCCACAGGGTGGAGATCCTGCTGACGTCTCCTTAGACAAAGTATGTGACAGGAAACCTGAAGATGAGCGCCAACTATCAGGGCTGAAACCACATCTGTGAGAGAGAGAGAGAGAGAGAGAGAGAGAGAGAGAGAGAGAGAGAGAGAGAGAGAGAGAGAACATGTGTGTGCATGAGTGAGTATGTGTGTGCACGTGTGTGTGTGTGTGTGTGTGTGTGTGTGTGTGTGTGTGGTCACTTCCCCAGTAACAGGTAGAGAATGGCACTAAGATTGAGAGGTCACAGTGTACACAGGTGACACAGGCTCCATCACCTAAGAACTTCAGGTCAGTGATGACACTGAAAGGCCTGAAAAACAAGGCCAAGCTGACCCCTGCCCTAGTTCCAAGAAACCACCACCTGCAGCCTTAGGAAAAACACCCTATGTGGAAAGCCCCCACACGGCCTGCTCTCTGACCCCCAGTTAACCTGGCCCGAGCCAATCATCCTGCTCACATAGCTCAGATACAGCAGCCCAGCCAATCAGTTTAACGGTTAGCTTCTCCCCTGGCTTGCGGTTTTAGTCTTTATAAGCAGTCTGTAACAGCTACTCGGGGTCCCTTGGCCTCTCGAGTGCTGAGAGACCCTGACGCGCCAGCAATAAATCTTTGCTCTTTACATCAGCGCTGTGGTGTTTGAGTGGTCTCTGGCGACAACCTCCCTTCCCAAAGTGGACTCTAGGGTCCAATATTTGGGGGCTCATCCTGGATTTGGGGGTCTCCCTGAGACCACCGATCCACCCTGTTGAAGGTTATCACCGGCCCGGGCCACCGACTGACAACCAAACTGTGAGTTGCTTTTGTTTTGTCCTCGTCTGTGTATTGACTTTCCGTAGCGCACAAGTCAGTAGCAGGACGAGAGCGGGGACAGACGTGTCTGGCACTCTCTCCCCCACACCCTGGAGGACACTCCAGCGGTGGTCTGGAGAAACTCTGACGATACTGTCAGTCTCCTCAAATCCGTAGGCGACCGCGCAACCGCACCACCATCAGAATCTGTACTTTCAATTTGGCACCGATCCTTTGCCGCGCGGCTTGTGTCTTCCTGTCTACTAATTTTATTTGTGTGTATAATCAGTCTCTTCGTGTGGACTGAGACAACTGACGCTGACATGGGACAGACTATGACCACCCTCTTGACTCTGACTCTTGGCCATTTCAAAGACGTGCGAGCCCGAGCGCACAACCTCTCGGTAGACGTCCGCAAAGGACATTGGCAAACTTTTGTGCCTCTGAATGGCCCACTTTCAAAGTGGGCTGGCCTTGGGACGGTACTTTTCACCTTCCCATTATTTCCCAGGTCAAGGCCATCTTCTTCAGTCCCGGACCGAGCGGACACCCTGACCAGGTTCCCTACATTATCACCTGGGAAGCCCTCATTCGAGACCCTCCACCTTGGGTCACGGCTTTTCTCTCCCAGTCACTCTCCTCCCCATCTACTCTCCTTCCTGTCTCAACCTCTCCAGAAACTCAGAAGCGCCAAAAGCCCATACTCTTGGATGAGGGCCAACGAGGTCTCCTTCTTTTAGACCTTCCTCCTTATCCCTTGCCCCTCTCTCCTTCCCCAGCTCCTCTTCTCCCTTCCACCTCAACTCTCTTGCCCTCTCCTTCACCCTCATCTTCTGCTCCGCCACTTACCCCCTCTCCTCGGTCCTCTGACCCTTCACCTCCTCCATCCCCTCCCCACTTACGCACCCGCCGGGAAAAACCAAGACCCCAAACCTCTCTCTTTCCTCTACGCTCTATCAATGGAGAAATCCAGTACTGGCCCTTCTCAGCAGCAGACTTGTACAACTGGAAGACACACAACCCCCCCCTTTCTCACAAGATCCACAGGCTCTCACCTCTCTCATAGAGTCCATCCTCCTCACCCACCAGCCCACTTGGGATGACTGCCAGCAACTCCTCCAAGTCCTCCTGACTGTCGAAGAACATCAACGGGTGCTAGTAGAGGCCCGCAAAAATGTCCCTGGGCCAAGCGGGGCCCCTACCCTGCTGCCTAATGAGATTGAAGAAGGCTTCCCCCTTACTCACCCTGATTGGGATTTCGAAACGGCAGCAGGTAGGGAGAGTCTCCGTATGATCGCCAGGCTCTGTTGGCATGTCTCAAAGGGGCTGGACGGCGCCCCACCAATTTGACCAAGGTAAGATCTATTACCCAGGGAAAGGATGAGAGCCCCTCTGCCTTTATGGAAAGGCTTCTGGAGGAATTCCATATGTATACTCCGTTTGACCCCAAAGCACTTGAACATAGGGCAACGGTGGCCATGTCCTTCATAGATCAGTCAGCACCGGACATTAAAGGAAAATTACAGAGATTAGATAGCATCCAGACATGCTCCTTACAGGATTTAGTCAGAGAGGCAGAGAAGGCTTACAACAAAAGAGAGACTCAAGAGGAAAAGGAGGCTAGGCTAGCCAGAGAACAGGAGGAACGAGAGGACTGTAGAGACCGGAAAAGGGATAGAAACTTAAGCAAAATCTTGGCCGCAGTGGTAATAGATAACTCTAGACCAAGAGGACAGGACAGAGAGGGGGGAGAACGGAGGCGGCCCAGAGTAGACAAGGACCAATGTGCCTACTGCAAGGAACGAGGACACTGGCTAAAAGACTGCCCCAAGTGCCCTAGGGACCGGAAAAAGCCAGTCCTGGTCCTAGCCTTAGATGAGGAGAGCAACTGAGGGTGTCAGGGCTCTGAGGTCCCTCCCCCCGCCCCGGCTAACTCTCACCATCGGGGGGCAACGTACCACCTTCTTGGTAGACACAGGTGGCCAACACTCAGTCCTGACCCAGCCAGCTGGATCAATGTCATCAAAAACTTCTTGGGTCCAAGGAGCAACCGGGGGCAAATTACATCAATGGACAAATAAACGGACTGTGAACCTCAGTACAGGTACTGTGACCCACTCCTTCCTAGTAGTTCCTGAATGCCCCTATCCCCTGCTAGGAAGAGATTTATTAACCAAGTTGGGGGTCCAGACATACTTCTCAGAAGAAGGGCCACAAGTATGTAATGCCATGGGAACACCCGTGCAGATTCTCACTGTTAAACTGCAAGATGAGTACAGGTTATTTGAGCCCACCTCTCAAGAGCCCCTCTCAGAAGACAGCCCTTGGCTCCAGCAGTTCCCTCAGGCATGGGCTGAGGCCCGAGGGCTCGGACTAGCCCACACACAGCCACCTGTTATTGTGACTCTTAAACCCTTGGCTGTACCGGTCTCAATTAGACAGTATCCGATGAGCCAAGATGCCTGGCTGGGCATTAGAAAACACATCCACTGATTTCTACAGCTGGGAATCTTAAAGCCTTGTCAGTCCCCCTTGAATACTCCACTCTTGCCTGTTAAGAAACCAGGGATGCAGGACTATAGGCCTGTACAGGATCTCAGAGAGGTCAATAAAAGAGTGAGGGACATTCACCCTACAGTGCCCAACCCATACAATCTACTGAGCACTCTGAGGCCAGATTTTACTTGGTATACTGTCCTAGACCTTAAGGATGCCTTCTTTAGTCTGCCCTTGGCCCCCCAAAGCCAATTGTACTTTGCCTTCGAATGGAAGGACCCTGAATTAGGACTCTCAGGACAGGTGACCTGGACGCGCCTTCCCCAAGGTTTCAAGAATTCTCCAACCCTGTTTGATGAGGCCCTGCACCAGGATTTGACAGACTTCCGCACCCAGAACCCTGAGGTGGCACTCCTGCAGTACGTAGATGACCTTCTATTGGCTGCTCCCACCAAGGAGGCCTGCATCACTGCCACCCAGCACTTACTCCAAGAACTAGGTAACAAGGGCTATCGTGCATCGGCCAAGAAGGCCCAGATCTGCAAAAAGGAGGTAACATATTTGGGTTATGTCCTGCATGAAGGAAAAAGATGGCTTACCAAGAGCCGAATTGACATGGTGGCCAAGATTCCCCCACCTCAGAGCCCCAGACAGTTAAGAGAGTTCTTGGGGACAGCAGGCTTCTGTAGATTATAGATACCAGGCTTTGCTGAATTGGCTGCCCCCTTATACCCTCTGACACGGGGCACTGACTCTTTCCAGTGGGCCCCCCCCCCCAGCAACAGGCCTTTGAAGCCATAGAGAAGGCCCTCCTGTCTGCCCCAGCCCTGGGATTGCCAGACACCACGAAGCCATTCACCCTCTTTGTAGATGAAAAACAAGGGATTGCCAAGGGGGTATTGGCTCAAACTCTGGGACCTTGGAAACGGCCTGTGGCCTACTTATCTAAACAACTAGACACTGTAGCCGCTGGATGGCCTCCATGCCTGCGCATTATGGCTGCCACTGCGCTGTTGGTTAAAGATGCCAACAAACTGACCTTGGGACAATCCCTGACCATAGTCACGCCTCACGCATTAGAGGCAGTGATATGCCAGCCCCCGATAGATGGGTCACCAACGCCCGTCTCACTCACTACCAAGCTCTACTCCTAGACTCTGAACGTATCACCTTTGGCCCTCCAGTTACCCTCAACCCTGCTACATTGCTGCCAGCCCCAGACCAAGGACAAGAGACTCCACATGACTGTCATCAAGTGTTGGCTGAGACACATGGAACTCGAGAGGAACTCCAAGATCGTGAACTTCCAGAAGCCGACCACACTTGGTATACAGATGGTAGCAGTTATTTGGACTCAGGTACCAGACGGGCCGGGGCAGCAGTGGTGGATGGGCAGAAGGTCATATGGGCCCAGGCCCTTCCCTCGGGGACCTCTGCCCAAAAGGCTGAGCTTATAGCCCTGACCAAGGCCTTGGAACTCTCTCGAGGCAAAAAGTCTAATATCTACACTGACAGCCGGTATGCCTTTGCCACTGCCCATATACATGGGAGCATCTATGAACAGAGGGGCTTACTAACATCAGAGGGCAAAGAGATAAAAAACAAGCCCGAAATTAAAGCCTTGCTAAAAGCCCTCTTCCTACCTGCTCGGGTGGCCATCATTCACTGTCCTGGGCATCAAAAAGGACAGGATCCCATTGCCCAGGGTAACCAGCAGGCAGACCGAGTGGTGAAACAAGTCACCCGCATGGAGGCCCTAACACTGGCCCTAGAGGCCGATAGAGCCAATCAGGCAATCAGCCAAGTAGAACCATATACCTATACTTCAGAAGACCAAGACAAGGCTCAGGCCTTAGGGGCCTCATTAGACCCAAAACTCCAGCAGTGGATCAAAAATGACAAGACCATGCTACCAGCCAAAAAGGCAACTACCATGATCCAACAGATGCACGTCTGGACCCACCTAGGATCAAAAAAGCTTCGACAGATCCTGGACAAAACAGAGTTCATCATCCCTGGAGCCAATGCCCTGACTGACAAAACTGTAGCTAATTGCCAAGCCTGCCAGCAAGTCAACGCTGGAAAAAGCCAAGCCCCAGAAGGAACCAGGGTCCATGGGGACAGACCAGGAACCTACTGGGAAGTGGACTTCACTGAGGTAAAACCCCCAGCTGCGGGTTATCGATACTTATTGGTCTTCATAGACACTTTTTCAGGATGGGTAGAAGCTTTCCCAACCCGACGGGAAACAGCACAAACAGTAACCAAGGCCATCCTAGAAGACATCTTTCCTCGGTTTGGACTCCCTAAGGTAATCGGGTCAGATAACGGGCCAGCTTTTGTCTCCCAGGTAAGTCAGGGATTGGCCAAGATCCTGGGGACTGATTGGAAATTACACTGTGCTTATAGACCCCAAAATTCAGGACAGGTAGAAAGGATGAATAGAACCCTAAAAGAGACCTTGACAAAATTGACCATAGAGACTGGCTTAAAAGACTGGAAACGCCTCCTACCTCTGGCCCTGTTTAGGGCCAGAAACACCCCTTCTCGTTTGAACCTGACTCCATACGAGATTTTATATGGAGGGCCACCACCTCTGTCTACCGTGCTCAATTCTTATCAGCCCTCTGCTTCCAAAACTGATTTACAGGCTCACCTAAAAGGGCTACAAGCAGTACAGGCTCAAGTTTGGGCTCCCCTTGCTGAGATCTACAATGCTGGTCACAACCAGACGGGACACCCTTTCCACGTCGGGGACTCAGTCTACATCCGACGACACCAGTCCCAGGGACTTGAGCCCCGGTGGAAGGGACCATACACTGTCCTCCTGACCATACCCACCACTCTCAAAGTGAACGGAATAGCTGCCTGGATCCATGCTGCCCACGTGAAAGCTGCTCCCACCACACAGTGTAAGGAGCCAGCCACGATCGTGCCAGCCGCACCCAATAATGGCGCTGGTCTGTGTGCTGCTACCTGTAAACAATTGCCAGTATGCATGCGTTTGCTAGAGCTATCTCTAGTGGCCCCTCCCATCAGGGGGACTATGCTAATTGCAACTACGCTTGTGTAAGCTGTTGACCTATCTGCATTCATATGTTAATTAGGCATTCTGCCTGAACCTGTGAGGTGTTAACAGGCCACTTTAGATGGTATTTAAGTTCAAGCTCTAGGGGGGTTCGGGGTCTTTCGCTTCAGCTTCAAGGGCTCTCCCAATAAAACGTGTTTGAGAAGGATCCTGTGTCAAGCATCTTTCCTGCTGGCAGGAGGTCGCGTCAGTTGGTGCCGAAACCCGGGACATTTTGATAAGAACAGTGCACGCACCACTGGACACCTGCGGGGACCCCCGAGGTTAAAAACTCGGGAGGATTCAGAACTCATTACATGGAGCGGCGGTACCGGTAAGTTCTCCCTCAAGGCCATGCCTCCTTTTGGTGTGGATCCCCTTCTGGCAGCAGGCTTAATTTTACTGATGGCTGTAGTTGTGTTGCTTTGCTGTTTTTTCCTGAATTGCCATCGTCCAGACCACACTTGTATTTGCTGGGAATAAAGCTGGACGATAAGCCGCAAGGCCAGGGTAGATAACTTGGCAGGCTGCCCATATATATTAAGTCGCTTGTAGATAAAAGCGCAATATGGGGAATCAACAATCAACACCTTTTCTTAGACCACTTCAGGAACTTCTTTTTTTTTTTTTTTTTTTTTTGGTTTTTCGAGACAGGGTCTCTCTGTGTAGCCTTGGCCATCCTGGACTCACTTTGTAGACCAGGCTGGCCTCGAACACACAGTGATCCGCCTACCTCTGCCTCCCGAGTGCTGGGATTAAAGGCGTGCTCCACCATGCCCGGCTAACTTCTTAAACAGCGAAAATTAAAAGTATCCTCACAAACAGTTCAGGGCTTTCTTCAGGAAGTTGACCAGGTTGCTCCTTGGTTTAAGCCCACTGGGTCCTTAAATCTTGCTAGTTGGGACAAACTGGGGAAAGACTTAGACAGGGCAGCAGAAGATCGTAAATTACGAGCAGGCACAAGGCCGTTGTGGCAATTAGTACGTGCCTGCTTGGAGGATAAACGTTGTGAGGAAGTTATTAAAAGCAGCCAACAGATATTAGCTGACCATCAGGATAGTATGTCTGAAACAGAAGGTATTTTAAAGATAAGGGAGAAACAGAAAAAGATAAAATATAGTACTAGTACTGAAGAAATAAAACAAAAAAAGGTAAAAAGGAAAGAGGAACAAAAAACAGAGGATCCTAAAAGGAAACTGTATCCAGTGCTGGAGGAATTCGCAAATTTGGAGCTTAGTAGCTCAAGCGAATCAGAAACAGAGAGACATAATGAAGAAGAGGAATTTGATTCTGAGGAAGAGCAAGATTTAGAGGAGGCGGCCACTCAGTATGAGCAAGAGAGATATGGCTCAATTGGGGCCACTCTCTCAGCACCTCCTCCGCCATATAATTCTATGCATGTGAACAAAAAAGATGGAAAATTAAACCCATTTCGGTCCAGTTTTGCAAGACTAGAGACTTGGAGAAAAGTAAGTAATGCTTTTCCAGTCTTTGAGGACCCAAACACTCAGGCTCGATATCATGAGCCTGTAGGGTATAAACAAATTAAAGATTTGGCTGAAGCAGTCCGTACCTATGGGGTAAACGCTGCTTTTACGCAGGCATTAATTGAGAGATTTGCCTATACGGCCATGACTCCTACAGACTGGATGAGTGTGGCCAAAGCTTGCCTCTCAATGGGACAATATTTAGATTGGAAATCAATATATACAGATGCAGCCCAAGTACAGACTAGGGCTAATACAATGGCAGGACAGCCACTCTGGAATATGGACATGTTTTTAGGACAGGGACAATGGACTGCAAATCAAACAGCCTATCCTGTTGATGTGTATACCCAAATCAACACCATGGCTATTAGAGCATGGGAGGCTTTACCTAATGTAGGGGAAGTATCAGGTAATTTGACTAAAATAATGCAGGGAGCAACCGAGTCCTTCTCAGACTTTGTAGCTAGTATGATGGACGCTGCTGGAAAGATATTTGGGGATCATGAGAGAGCCATGCCATTAATTGAACAGCTAGTTTATGAACAATGTACTCAGGACTGTCGAAGAGCTATTACTCCCTGGAAAGGGAAGGGGCTTCAAGCCTGGATGAAGGCATGTAGAGAGATAGGCGGACCATTATCTAATGCAGGCCTAGCAGCAGCAGTCTTGGCAGCCTCCAAGGACAGAGGGCCTAAAGGAGTCTGTTTCAAATGTGGAAAACAAGGACATATAAAAAAAAACAGTGTCCTTCGGCACAGAACAATACCCGGTCTGCTCAACAGGAGAGTACTAAACACCCAGGCCTCTGCCCTCGCTGTAAAAAAGGGAAGCATTGGGCTAATGAGTGTAGATCCATAAGGAATATTAATGGAACACCTTTACAAAAGGCGGAGCCAAAAAACGGGAGACAGGGCCCTCAGCCACAGGGCCCACAAATATATGGGGCCATGCAAACACCATCCCTGCGCCCTCCGACAGCCCAAGGAGAGCCACTACGGGTTCAGCCGGATTGGACATCTGTGCCACCACCAGATGTGTACTGACTCCCCAAATGGGGGTCCAGCCAATTGACACTGACTTTAAAGGTCCATTACCTCCAAACACGGTTGGGCTATTGTTAGGTCGATCCTCATCTGCTATAAAAGGGCTGTCTATTACTCCAGATGTAATAGATGAGGATTATACCAGAACAATTAAAGCCTTGTGTGCCTCACCTCGAGGAATTACAGCAATATCCCCTGGGGACAGAATAGCTCAATCATTAGTATTACCCAGCCTACACAAACAGTTTCCCTCTAAGTCTAAGGAACGAGGGGATAAGGGCCTCGGGTCCACAGGATAGATATTGGGTATTTATCTTTATCATTAGAACAGAGACCTACACTGTGCCTATCTATAGAGGGGAAGACTTTTAAAGGCTTGCTGGACACAGGAGCCGATCATAGCATTGTAGCAACTAAGGACTGGCCAAAAAATTGGCCCACTCAAGTTTCCTCGCAAACTTTACAGGGATTGGGTTATGCTGATACTCCAGCTATCACTGCCAAGGAGTTGACTTGGAGAGATTCTGAAGGACGTAAAGGAAAGTTTACTCCTTATGTTATGCCATTGCCAATTTGTCTCTGGGGAAGGGATGTCATGGAACAATTAGGATTGATGCTCACTAATGAGTTAAAAGCTAATTACTCACCTCAAAGTGTCAACCTAATGCCAGGTATGGGTTATACCCCGGGTCAGGGATTGGGAAAATATTTACAAGGAATTTCAACACCGATACTAGCCAAAGGCCAATTCTCTACTAAGGGCCTGGGTTTTTCCTAAGGGCCACTGAGGATGCTATTCCCATACCTTGGAAAACAGAGGAACCAGTATGGGTTCCTCAGTGGCCTCTTTCCTCTGAGAAACTGACAGCCGCTCATGCCTTGGTAAAAGAGCAATTACAGGCTGGTCATTTAGAATCCTCGCAGTCTCCATGGAATACTCCTATATTTGTTATTAAAAAGAAATCTGGAAAATGGAGATTATTATATGATTTGAGAGCTGTAAATGAACAAATGCAAGTAATGGGGCCTATTCAGAAGGGCCTTCCGTTACTGTCAAGCTTGCCTAAGGAATGGCCAATTATTATTATTGATATAAAAGACTGTTTCTTTTCTATCCCTTTGGCAAGCCAGGACTGCCCACAATTTGCATTTACCTTGCCTAGCATTAATCACAAACAACCTGATAATAGATTTCAATGGCGAGTACTCCCTCAGGGCATGGCTAATAGCCCTACTATGTGTCAGCTGTTTGTAGCTCAGGTACTTGCACCTATTAGAGAAATTTACCCTAAGATGCGCATGTGCCATTATATGGATGATATATTCCTGGCTGCACCAAACTGTCAGATGCTGGATTCAGCTTACATTCAGACAGTACAAAAATTAGAAAGCAAAGGGTTATTTATAGCCACAGAAAAGGTGCAAAAGGGAAATATTGGTTCATTTTTAGGTGCTGTCATTTCTGACAATTATATTAAACCTCAAAAGTTACAGATACGTAAAGATAACCTAAGAACTTTGAACGATTTCCAAAAACTTTTAGGAGACATTAACTGGATTCGGCCCTATCTTAATTTACCTACAGTTGACTTAAAATCCTTGTTTCAAATTTTAGAAGGAGATGCCCATATCTCCTCACCCAGGGCATTGACGCCTCAAGCAAGGGAAGCTCTTCTTAAGGTAGAACAAGCCATAGAAAAAGCTCAACTCACCCGTGTAACCCCTGGTGAGCCTATTTTCTTGTGTATTTTAGCCACCCCTTGTAGCCCTACAGCAATATTATGGCAAAAGGACATTTTGCTTTGGATTCAGTGTCACTCATCTCCTAGTAAAACGGTGGAACATTATCCATCAAGTGTTGCTGTGTTGGCTCAACAAGGTTTGAAATCTTGTCTAACCCATTTTGGGCAATATCCTGATGTTATTGTTACCCCCTATAATGCTCAACAATTACAGGTGTTATATGCCACAATTGACGACTGGGCAATTTTGAGAACTATCTTTCCTGGGAAAATTGATAACCATCTCCCTAAAGATCCTTTATTGCATTTTGCATCTACTCATCCTATTATCTTTCCTAAGGTGACAGCTACAGAGCCTATTTCAAATGCTATTGACATTTTTACAGATGGGTCCAAGACAGGGCTAGGAGCTTATATGGTATCAGGACAGGAGCCCGTTCAATTACAATTTACTCCTGATACACCACAGTTGGTGGAATGCCAGACTGTTCTTACAGTGTTTCAGCGTTTTGCTGAACCATTCAATTTGGTTTCTGACTCCTGCTATGTTGTTAATGCCGTACGCATGCTGGAGGTAGCAGGAAATATTTGCCCTCGTAGCCCAGTGGCACATATTTTAAAAGATCTTCAAAAGATTATATGGTCTCGACGTCATCCATTTTTTATTCAGCATATCAGAGCTCATTTGTTACTGCCTGGCCCTATGACTGCAGGCAATCGCTTGGTAGATACTGCTACACGCTCAATAGCTTTTGCAGTACTAGACAATGTTAAAGCAGCCAAAGAATTTCATTCCTTATATCATGTACCTACTACAACTCTGAAGAAAAAATTCCAAATCTCTCGTGCTATGGCAAGGGAGATAGTTACTAACTGTACAGCCTGTGTGCCTTTTCATCATCCTCTGCATACAGGAATTAATCCCCGGGGATTACGCCCTGGAGATCTATGGCAAATGGATGTAACGCATGTTCCACAGTTTGGAAAACTTAAATACATGCATGTGTCCGTTGACACCTGCTCAGGGGTAATCTTTGCATCTTTGCATCTTTACATACTGGAGAAAAAACAGCACATACTATTACCCATTGCCTTGAAGCTTGGGCAGCCTGGGGCAAACCCAGAGAATTAAAAACGGATAATGGTCCTGCTTATAGTTCTAAAGGTTTCCACTCATTCTGCGGCACTATGCAAGTTAAGCATGTCACTGGATTGTCATATAACCCTCAAGGACAAGGTGTCATGGAACACGCTAATCGGACCATAAAAGAATTGCTGCAAAAACAGAAAGGAGGAATAAGCTATGGGCTCACCCCCAAGAATCAATTATCTTTACAATTATTTACTTTAAATTTCTTAACAATTGATTCTGTTGATCGCACGGCAGCGGAGTGTCATAGTGATGTCTCCTTTACCAAATTCCCTTCTGTAAAATGGAAGGATGTATTGATAAAACAATGAAGAGGCCCGGATCTGGTAATAGCTAGATCCAGGGGAGCTGTTTGTGTTTTTCCACAGGATCAGAGTGATCCAGTGTGGGTCCCCGAGAGGCTGACACGGATTGTTCAAGAAGAAAAGCAAGATGAACAGCAAGAAGAGAACCAGGGACAGAACTCCATGGAAGATGAGCCTGTTGTTCCTGACTCTTCAGACGTTCGTGCTTTTCCAGAGTAGTGTCCACGCCTTAGAGCTTTGGGCCATCACTAGATCATGGCCTTTTCCCATGCCAGTACATGCTAATTCAACTGTGCTTCCCCATTTTTTCTCCACCTCCTGTGAAGGAGAGATTTCTTGTGCCTCTGCTTTTGGGGAAGACCCTAAACCATTTAATCAATCTAATTTTCATTTGCTTGGTACTCTTTGCTTTTCATTTCATGGCTTCATGCCATGTATTCGACTTCAACATACCACCTTAAGTGCCTGGCTGGACCCACAGCAAATTGTTAACCCTAAGATTGACCTTGGTACAGGGGTTTCTGCTGCTGCTGTTCCTTTACAGTCCATTTCCGTTAGTTCGGATGGAAAACAACATGTGCCAAGTGTAACAGCTAGCACCACTATTTTCACATACATGATTACTAGACAAACAGTTATACCTCTTAGAAATAATGTGACTTATGAGAATGCTACTCAATTTAGGGCTGCACCCTGGTGTACTCCTGCTTATAGTTTTCCTCCCACATTTACAGATTGTCAATCTCGAAAGAGCTCAAAATTTCAGCTGTCTTTATGGTTTCAGTTCTCTCCACCACTAAATAGATTTATATTATCTCATAAAGGCAACGAGAGTGGTATAGCTGGATGGCCATGGTTTCAATGGATATTGAGTAATGAGGCCAAAGCAACTACAGACTTGTCTGCTTTCTCTTCCCTTCGCCAGGTTACCCATGAACTTTGGAATGTGACAGCTTTACTTAAGATAGCTGACACTCGGAATCAGACTTATAAATTGACTAATATAACCTATCACCAAAAGCTTTTTAATCATTCTTTTAAAGCCTCCCTAGTTTGTGTCAGCCCTCCTTTTTTCTTTTTATTGGCAGACAGTAATGATACTGAGAAACTTAACTGTGACCTTACCCTGTTTTTTGGCTGAATGTTGGAATGGCTCACAGTCATTGGCCTTAGTGGTCCGTCTGCCAACCTTTGTACCCATTCCTGTAAAAGCAGATCCTGATACTTTTCCCCTTGTTAATCTCATCCGCCAGAGACGAGATTTTGGCATCTCAGCAGCTATTATTTCGGCTATAGCCATTTCTGCTACAGCTGCAGTCACTGCTGCTGTAGCCATGGCAAATCAAGTACAAACAGCTGAGACCATTGATCAGGTTGTTAGTAAAACAACCACAGCCTTCTTAAATCAAGAAAAGTATAATGCGCATTTTATTCATGGCCTCCGATTGGCAAATCAGCGCATGGACCTGATTCAAGAACAGGTGAAAGAACTATATAAGATGGTTCAGACCGGATGCATTTCGCATCATGGTCAAGTTTGCATCACTCCAATACAGTATGACTTTACAGCTTCTTTTAATCAAAGTAAATTGTTATCAGAATATCTTGCAGGAAATTGGACGCTGGAGGCTGAAGAGCTATCCCGACAGCTGTTGGTCAGCATTGCATACCTGAATGGAACCTGAATGAAACCCGTTACTCTGGGAGAATTCACCTCTTGGCTGCATTCTGCATTTTCTTACTTTAAGGAATGGGTGGGAGTGGGAATTTTTGGAGCTTTTACCATCTGCGGTATTGTGTTTTGCCTCTGGGTCATTTGCAAAATGAAAAATAAGCATACCCGTGATAAGATGCTTATGGTCCAAGCTTTATTGGCAGTTGAGCAGGGCGCTTCCCCCCAAGTGTGGCTTGCGAGCCTTAAGAAATGAGCTTCCTTTGATCACATGGCCTTTGCACCTGACTGGCCTCGTTGCCATTGCACGTCAGAAGGCATGTGTTTCCCTTCCCAATACAGGACGGCCATTGCACCCTGCTGGGACCCTACCCATTGCACGCAGGATGGTGTCTTGTATTAACATCAATATACCCCTCGATCGGATGGTACACAAAGTTGTGTCATGCCTTGATCGGAGTATTTCCCCACTGCTCATCTTCTTATTTAACAGAAAAGGGGGAAGTGTAAGGAGCCAGCCACGATCATGCCAGCCGCACCCAATAATGGCGCTGGTCTGTGTGCTGCTACCTGTAAACAATTGCCAGTACGCATGCGTTTGTTAGAGCTATCTCTAGTTGCCCCTCCCGTAAGGGGACTATGCTAATTGTAACTACGCTTGTGTAAGCTGTTGACCTATCAGCACTCATATGTTAATTAGGCATTCTGCCTGAACCTGTGAGGTGTTAACAGGCCGCTTTAGATGGTATTTAAGTTCAAGCTCTAGGGGGGTTCGGGGTCTTTCGCTTCAGCTTCAAGGGCGCTCCCAATAAAACGTGTTTGAGAAGGATCCTGTGTCAAGCGTCTTTCCTGCTGGCAGGAGGTCGCGTCAACACAGGACCCAGCCACTGAGACTTCACGATGGCAACTACACCACTCCCAGGATCTACTCAAGATAAGACTGACCAAGCTTGGTCCTCCCTGATCCTCCTTATTTTCTGGGGGTGGCTCCTACCCAATTGCCTTGCTTCCAACCTCCACATGCCCCAGGTTCTGACCTTGGAAATAATCTCTCAAACTGGGGACATAGTCTGGACAACTTCCCAGGAAGCGCCTCCCTGGACTTGGTGGCCCACTCTCACCCCCGACCTTTGTCAGTTGGCTACTGGTAACTGGGACATTTCTGAAGATCATGCTAACGGGGGCGGGGGGGGGGAACTGCCGAACGCCCTGGGTTGCCTGAATGTGGGGGAGAACCCTCTTGTATATGCCCCTATGCCCCTGCAAGTATTAGGGGCTAGGCTATTGGCTGTGCTCATCCCCAGCTCTGGGCTGAGCTAGGTCTCAATCCATCTACGTTTGCCCCCATGATCAGCCCACACGCCAAAAGAGGCAACAATGTGGAGGGGTCTCTGACTACTATTGTGCAGCCTGGGGGTGCGAAACCACCGGGGATAGTCTCTGGAAACCCACTTCATCCTGGGACTACATTACTGTTAAACGCAGGAATCCTAAGTCCCCCTCTTGGGGATGGGGAACTCATTTGACAGACTTAGAATGCCAGCGCAAATATGCCAACACTGTCTACCAGATCGCTGGTACATGGAAGGGCAAAGGCCCGTGCCTTAACTTCTCCTGTAACCCATTACAGATCCAGTTCATGGAGGCAGGCAAAATGTTAACCAACCAATGGCTCACTGGGCTCACCTGGGGCCTCCGACTTTATACCGAGGGAACTGACCTGGGGCTCATTTTCAAAATCAGGCTGACTAACAAGCCAATTACTGTCCCTGTGGGTCCCAACCAGGTGCTGACCGAACAGAAGGGCTTAAATCTAAACACCAGCCTGGCATCTCCAGTATCTCCCCGTCCCAACTTGCCCCAGCCAGCTCCCTCCACGGGTCAGAGAATCTTCAACCTCATCCAGGGGGCCTTCACGGCTCTTAATCGGCCTGACCCTGAGGCCACCAAATCTTGTTGGTTATGTGTGACCCCGAATCCCCCCTATTATGAAGGAATAGCTCTTCTCAACAATAACGTCTCTACCACCGCCAACCCCTCGGCTTGCAACTGGAACCAACAATATCGCCTCACTCTAACCGAGGTGTCAGGTACGGGAACCTGTATAGGAACCATTCCTCCCAGTCACCCAGTCGCACGAACAGCTCACACCTATTATCTGGTGCCGGGAATAGACGCTTGGTGGGCCTGCAACACTGGCTTAACCCCTTGCATCTCTACCTCTGTCTTCAACTCTTCTTCCCCTTACTGTATACTCATTCAGTTAATCCCCAGGATATATATCAGGCACCCAAATCCTTCGAAGAACAGTTCCTCCACCATTACTGTCAGAAGCGGGAACCAGTAACCCTGACTCTCGCTGTCCTGCCGGGCCTGGGTATTGCAGGGGTGGAAACAGGAACTGCAGCCCTTGTACAGGAGACCCAACATTTCAGGTAACTCAGAGAAGGGATGGGCGAAGATTTACGAGCCATAGAGCAATCTATCTCTAAGTTAGAAGAGTCCCTGACCTCCCTATCAGAAGTAGTGTTACAAAACCGAAGGGGGCTTGACCTAGTCTTCCTGAAAGAGGGGGTTATGTACCACTCTCAAGGAGCAATGCTGTTTTTATGTAAATCACGCAGGGGCAGTCAAAGATTCTATGTCCAAACTGCGGGAACTGCCTAGATAAAAGACAAGAAGAGCGGGAAGCAGGTCAAGGGTGGTTTGAAGGCTGGTACAACAAGTCTCCTTGGTTTACTACCCTGGTCTCCACACTCTTAGGGCCCCTCTTGATCCTCATACAAGTCCTTACCCTTGGCCCCTACATTTTAAACAGACTCCTCGCTTTCATCAAAGATAGACTAAACATAACTCAAGCCATGATATTAACCCAACAGTATCAGGCCCTTAAAACACAGGAGCCTCAGGATTGAGCCTCCATGCAATAAGAGGGGGGAATGAAAGGCCTGAAAAACAAGGCCAAGCTGACCCCTGCCCTAGTTCCAAGAAACCACCACCTGCAGCCTTAGGAAAAACACCCTATGTGGAAAGCCCCCACACGGACTGCTCTCTGACCCCTGGTTAACCCAGCCTGAGCCAATCATCCTGCTCACATAGCTCAGATACAGCAGCCCAGCCAATCAGTTTAACGGTTAGCTCCTCCCCTGGCTTGCGGTTTTAGTCTTTATAAGCAGTCTGTAACAGCTACTCGGGGTCCCTTGGCCTCTCCAGTGCTGAGGTACCCTGATGCGCCAGCAATAAATCTTTGCTCTTTACATCAGCGCTGTGGTGTTTGAGTGGTCTCTTGTGATGACCCCCCTTCCCAAAGTGGACTCTAGGGTCCAACAACACCATGTGCCTGTGTCTGATGACTCTAGTGAAGGGACCAAGAACCGCAGGTGACTGCCTCACTTCTCTTGTCTTAAGTAATTACTTAGTTTTCTCATTGTTCTGCCAAAACACCTGACAGGGAATTGCAGGAGTCAGGGTTTATTCTGGCTTAAGAGGGTACAGCTTGTTATATCACAGGGAAGATTGGCAGCCAGATGGGAGGTCACAGCCGTCATAGAGATCCACCATCAGGAAGCAGAGAGATGAATGTTCAAGCCTCTGTTGCTTTTATTACTTTTCCCCATCTGGGGCCTCAGCCCATTTGGTGTGGACTTTCCTACCTCAAGTGAATCTAGAAGCCTTCACAAATATGCCCAGTGACGTATCTCCAAACTGACCATCAACACAGTCACAAGCTACCAAAACCAAACTGCAACCTCCCCTTAGCCCCTCCCCCACCGTGAGGAGATCTGCAGATCAGGAGCTCCCCAAAGCTGATATAACTGTCTCCATGCTGAGGCTCTGAAAATTCATCTCCTAATAAGAGGGATGAACACAGTGCCAGCTGTTTATATCATGTGTGCATGATAGAGTTTTCCAACATTGTATATGTTACCCAGAAATGGCCAGGAAGGATTTCCTTAAAGTTGTCAAAGCATTGGTAGGTGTACAACAGAGTCAGAAATACACATGGAGAGATGAGAATCGAAATAATAGTATAGAAAACAGATGTAAAAGTTTAAGACTCAGACTTCTGGAGAGACCTCTAGTCTATTCCCAGAGCCCCCAGTGAGAGTTTGAGTCCGATGTCAATACAAATGCACAGAAATTTATTGAGCCAATGCGATGGGGTCTACAAAGTTCTTTTGAACTAGAGACCCTGAAGAGCAGAAACATGGGCTTTTTATATCTTTTACAAAAGCAGAACTTAGCAGAATTTTTTTAGCTGAGAGGGGTAAGTACATTCCTGGGGTAGTGGAAAAAATTTTAAACACAAGCTGGCTGTCCTAGAGTCAAATTGGACTCTTTATTATCTTTAAACATAAACTAGCTGTCCTTGGGACAAGCTGGACTCTTCAAGGGGGACCACTTAGTTTGGAATGCTTCTCTTGTTCCCCCCCCACACACACGCGGTGATCTGATATTGTCGCCTGTCCTTGGTTCAAGCTGGACTCTGCAAAAGAAATGCAAAGGAAAGAACAAATGACAGAGGTGTAGACAGAGAAATGTAGAGACAAAGCTGAGTACAATGAAACAGTCATGAGAGACAAGAAGGCAGAGAGAGCACAGGATGGGACGTGTACACGGACACGGAGACACACGGAGGGGGTGGGTAGATGGAGGCAGCAGCTGAAGTGACACGGCTGTCCCGTCAGTTACATGTAGGCATAAACTTGTTGTCAGTTTAAACTCTGATTTCTGTCTCAATGTTGTGCAATCACTGCTCCAATTGTTCTCTGATATGCCAATAAAGCAGCTTACAGCCAATCGCTGAGCAGGAGAGAGAATAGGGCTGGACTTCCTGCTAGCCAGGAGAGGAGGAGCTAGAGGAGGAAGTAGGGGAGTCAGCCACAGGTGGAGGTCCTAGAGACGTCAGGAAGAAGGAGCCCAGGCAAGCTAGGAAGTGCAAGTGTCGCTGGGATGTTTGCTGGGAGTAAGACAAAATAACATAGAGGGTTAAGAACAGACTGAAACTTCTCAGATTGTGTTGTATAGCTTTATAAATAAATATTAGTCTCAATTATTTGTGTGATAGCCAAATTAAGAAACAAGTTAAGAGAACAAACACAGTCATATAAAAATAACTTCAAAAAATAGTTTGCCAACAAGGGGCAGAATTTACAGTAATCTAGCAAGAAGTTATGTAGAAAATAAGACTATAAAACAGTTTTTTTAGTTCTGTTCAGAAAGAGAGGAACTGAAGTTTCTAAGACAGGAGCTCCCAGCTTCCTGGTTAGACTGAGCTCCCATCCCCACCTCCACCCCCCACAGAGCATCAGGGCCTCCAGCCTGCTGCAGAAAAACAAAAACTGATACATACAAACCCCACACAGGCAGTTCTTTTAGCTCTTTCTAAGAAGAAAAAAGTGGCTCTTTAACACAAAGTCTCAAAGTCAGACTTTCCTAGCCAAACAGGAAGCTAAAGCCCTTTGGGAAGGGGGTGGGGCACCTGGGGGGATGGGACTCCTGCAGGTCAGAGCAGCACACACTTTTGGAGCAAATAACTTCCCAGTGTAGAGGAGGGGTCAGGATCCAGTGAGGGAGGCAGAAAAAGAAAAATCCTCTCCCTGGAACCAGAAGCCAGAGTCAGACTGAGAAGCCTCAAGCATCTGAAAAAGAAGGTCTAGCAAGTAAAGTCCTTAAGGAGAAGTTTGGGATTAAAGAATATTATTTTCTAGGTTGAAAAGATGGAAGACACAGTGACACAGTGACACTTTTGAGTGTGTATCTCTTAGCATACAAATAATTTCTTCAGTGACAATTTCGGTTTTGTATATGTTCTTTGGGAGATCTCAGAATAAGACACACTTGGAGAAAAAAGAGACGGAGAAAATGGATGCTAAATTAAAGGCCATAGAACAGAGGTTGGAGGAATCTTTGAATCAAAATAGGGAACCTTCAGAGGAATCCAGTATGGAGCTTACAATAACACCAAAAGATAGTTCTAGATGAGGAAAATCTACAAAGGCTTGACAGGATTGCAGAATGGCAACCCACTGAGGTGTTGGCTACAGGCCAACATGTTCAGATTGGATATTATATGCTTACTGTCAAGGTTCAATTACTGGATGAAGGTGAAAGGGAAAATTTTTAATTAGCATTAAAGCAACCAGAACAGCAGAGCTCTCTAACTCATAAGTGCAGGTCGACAGGTATTCTAGCCCAAGGTCCCAGATGATAAGTCACAAAGAATGCGGAGATAAGAGACAAAGGCCTATTGAGTGTTCCAGGGACCGGCTGGCCATAAAAGATAGGGAGGATACACAAGGACAAATTCCTCAGAGAAGCAGGTACCGGACATGATCAAGTGAGTAATGAGCCAAGACCCCTCATCCAATTTTATGGTGTTTGCTTAATCCTCTTTGAGGCCCGCACACAATGTTGCAGGTTTGAGTTTAACCAGATGTGTTGTCAGCTCAAATAAAACATCTACCCTCGGGGTTCAAGAAAAACAGGAACCAAGGACTGTTCCCGTATGATTAAGTCTGAGCTTACCCCAGATCTGCCTACGCAATTTGCTGATGTTCAAATGTTTGAAACAACCAATTGTGTGTGGCCGCGCCAAAACTCCCCACTCCCCCCGACCCTTGCCCATATAAACCCCTAACCCCTGGGCTTCTGGGTCGACCCCTCTGTCTCCTGCGTGAGATACGTGTCGACCCGGAGCTCCGCCAATAAACCACCTCGTGTGTTTACAGCAAGACGGTCGTTTGTGTATCTTTGGGTGCGCGCCATCCCGAGGCTTGAGTGAGGGTCTCCCTTCGGGGGTCTTTCAAAGGTCCTATATGCTAAAGTAAAAATGCAGATCCTGTTTGGTGTGCCTTGAAGCAAAGTCATACAGTGGCTGTGTGCTCCATTTTGCAGACTTTGGAGAACTGAAATATATGCACCGTGTCATACGTTCATATTCAGAATTCCAATGAATGGCTTTTGCCTTAAATTATAGAGAGCAGGATTCTAAGGTTATACGTTTGTTAGAGATGGTGACTGTCTTGGAAATGCTATAGGAACCACCCCCTCCCCCTTAACGACCCCCATTAAGGCCAAAGTCTAAAAAATGTCAGCCTACCCAGTCCCCCCTTAAGGACCCCCACTAAATTTCTAGAGGGTCCAGCTTGAACAAAGGACAGATATCAGATCACCGTGTGTGTGTGTGTGTGTGTGTGTGTGTGTGTGTGTGTGTGTGTGTCAGGGATAGGATAAACCTTGGGGAGTCCAACTTGACTCAAGGTTGCAGTCTGTGCTCAAGGTCCAGCTGGACTCAAGGACAACCAGCTGTGTTTAAAAATTTCCACTCCCCCTCCCCAACTAAAAAAGTTTCCTGTGACTGCTTCAACCAATCTTTTCCATAGGTTAACTTGCCCCTCCACCCACTATCCAACCATGAAACGCTTGTAACTCTCTGCTTACAGCTTTTCTGCCCAAATGCCAACCAATCACATACTGTAAAACTTATTTCTTTGTCTAAAACCTATAAAAGGCCCATGCCTCTGCTTCTTGGGGTCTGCAGCTTGAAAGAGCTTGGTAGACCCCGTTGCGTTGGCTCAATAAATTCTTATATGTTTGCATCAACAATGGACTCGTCTCTTAGTGGGGACTCCGGGAATAGATTAGAGATCTCTCTGGAGGTCTCTGTCTTACAATGCCTTTGCAGATTGGGGCTGATTGTGATTCAGCATTTATAGCCATGGAATACAACAATTTTTTAAACATTATGACATGAAATCTGTTACAGATATAAATTATAATCTCACAGATCAAACAATTATGAAAATATCTAACAATAATTTAAATAGAGTGATCATAAAATAGAAGGAACATAGCTCCCTATAATAAATGATTTATTGATTTCAAAATTATTAAATATGACAGGTAGCACACCTGCTAAGGTACACTGGGTTTTAGAAAGGATTGCTGAATAAGGGTCCTAATTTAAAAAATGGAAGACAGGAAATGTGTTAGGGAGGAGAATATGCTCTTGTCTCAATAGGAAACAAAAGCTATGTATTCCATCCAAACTGATAGAAATCAGATTTGACAGGGGAGATCTTCCTGAAGACCTTGGCTTCACACAGAGGGAAGGAAATCAAGTAGATTTCCAGCAGAGCTCTTCCTGACAGAGAGTGGGGCGTTGGCAGCAGATGGAGCTCAAGGCTCTCTAGATGCAAGATGCCTGTCAGCCATTTCTGGAAAAGGTCCAGATGTGTTTTGACAACAACTAAATTTAAAAAAAAATGATGAACAGGGCTTCGCTTGTTGAAGCTTAAATTGGCACAACTGACTCAAAACTTAGATTTTGTTTGTTTGTTTGCTTGATTTTTGTCAGAAGGTTTTGAGTTACAATGATACGGAATTGAGAGGCAGATCTCGGAGTTCTGGGTCAGCCTCATCTACACAATAAAATCCAGGTGAGAACTCCCTGCTGATGAGTCCCCTAGAAAGAAAGTGTAGGAATCAAAGTGACAAATTGTTCCTTAAAGTTACTATGTAAGTTCTTTTTTCTTAATAATGGACGCTATGTCCTTACTGATCTAAAAGATAAGTACACATCAATGTTAGGGTTATGTGAGGAGAAATGATGTCACACTGCTCTAAAAAGGCCAGACAACCTCCTTAGAAAGTGGGGCTCCTGCCCAGGCGTTGTGGCGCATGCCTTTAATCCCAGCACTCGGGAGACAGAGGCAGGTGGATCGCTGTGAGTTTGAGGCCAGCCTGGTCTACAAAGCGAGTACAGGACAGCCAAGGCTACACAGAGAGACCCTGTCTCAAAACCCTTCCTCCCAAAAATAAATAAATAAAAAAGAAAAATAGAAAGAAAGTGGGGCTCCCATGGGAAAACTTGTGCCAAAGGGCATTTTGGCCTGAGATTTATGTTCTGTTGGTCAACATAAGGACCCAAAGTTAGGCTGGGAGACAAACATGCAAGCTGCACGCCTTTCACACTGATAAGCTTTTGAATGCTGACTGAGGTGAGGTGTCACACTGCTCTGGCAGCTGGCTTATCCCTTTAAACATGAGACATTTTTTCTTTCTTTTTTTTTTTTTAAAGATTTATTATTATGTAGACAGTGTTCTGCTTGCATATACACCTGCACACCAGAAGAAGGCACCAAAACACATTATAGATGGATTGTGAGCCACCATGTGGTTGCTGGGAATTGAACTCAGGACCTCTAGGAGAGCAGTCAGTGCTCTTGGCCTCTCAGGCATCTCTCCAGCCCCCAACATGAGACATTTTCATGGGGACAGGTGACAGTCACACCTGATGCAAAGAGACACAGAAGACTATATAATTGGCAAAATTATTTAGGTCTCAAAAACCCAAAGACTACAATTCATATGTGTAAAAGGCGGAACCGACCATCCTATATGGAGAAAAGGGGTGGGACAAAAATAGTCACAACAAATGTAAAACCCAGGTGTGAGACGCCTAGGGTATGCTTAAAGTCTAAAATTAAAAAGAAGTTTATTTAAATCATATGCCTGGTCTGTTGCTCATAGCAACCGGCTTGTCCTCCCACAGGAGACAGGTAGCAGCTTGGCCTAATATGACAGGTACCCAAGAGCCCAGTCGAGGATATTTAGATCGACACATCCTTGCTTTGATTTCAACATGATAATGGTAATATACTTCACCTTTGAGAGAAGCCAAAATAGAATAGACCTAGGTAAAGGCGATGCTAAATTATATGTCTTTACTTATATACTTCAACCTGCAGATACTAGTTAGTTACAAAAATGTTTTCTAGATTGACAAATGGAAAATAGCTAGAAACAAGAAATTCAGGTAAGACAAAAAAGACAGATGGTCTAAAAAACCTCAGAGATCTACAGACTATGACATTTAAGGATTCTATTAACTCAAGGCCTTTTTGACAGTGAGACGGGTCTGCTCCTGGCTGCACCTGTTCTACTTCAGGGAGCATCAAAGGCTTCACATGTGGCTACAGGGTGAGAAGATGCTTTTCCTCAATTATAGACAGAACACTGTCTAAGCAGGACAAACCAGATGCAGGAGACCTAACTGCTGAGCTTTGCAAGGACAGGGTAGGCTAGTCCTTTATAATTCCTGCTTCACAGAAAAGTCTGTCAAATATTCTGAGCCAGAAGCTAAGATGACGCTCCAATGTTACGGTGTCCAGGCAGCTCAATATAGCTGTTATTTCTATGGTTTTGGAAGCTGCTTGCCTGCACCTCCTAAATACTTAGGTAATATTTATTCCTTCCTAAGTCTCTGAGGGGGTTGAAGACTAGCTAGCTATAGTCTCACAGTTAAATTTAAATCGTTTAGGAATGATAGAAATTGATAGTAAAATACTTTATCCAAGGATGCCAAAAATACACATGTAAATCTTACCTGATAGTTTTCATAACTGTTGTTATTACATATATTTTGTTATTGTAAGAGCATCTTAGACTAAAAGGGGGGGCTGTAGGCATAAGGTTACTGTGTATTCCTAATGCTGCTTCCTGCAGCAGGCTGGGGTGACAACAGCACACTGAACATTATGAAGTTGGGACATGTTGGACCTGCCTCCTCTGCCCACCTTTCATGGAGCCCAGGATGCTTCTGGTCGACTTTGTGTAGAAACAGCTTTGTCCAGTCATAGTTTGACTGGGTCGCTATGTCTCACACGACTCCCACCCACCCTGCTCAGTTACAGAGGTTCAGGATACAAATAATTCAGAATATGTTTAATTATGAAAAGAGACAAATGTTTTCAGCACATCTCTTCAGCAGCCTGGTGGGACAGCAGAGACAGAAAGCCTGGGGTCTCCCAGATGGTGCTGGGGTACACAGACGGACAGATGGAGTCTCTGGAATCAGCCGGGGGCAGAGCAAAGACAGAGCCTTGAGGACTTGGGGATCACAAGAGCTGAGCGGGGTATGCTGGCACCATGCTAGACTCTGAATCAGAGGGTGGCAGGCTGGCACAGATGGGAACTTGGGGACATACAGGCCTTGCAGTGTGACAGTCAAAAGGCTCTCGTGAGTCACTGTAGGAGCCCTGTGGGGGAGAGGGAGTGGTCACGGGAGGGAGAGAGGGAGCAATCACAGGAGTGCCATGAAGATGCCTGACTCTCATGAATCCCACAGAGTTGGACAAAGAAAGTGGTGTCCTGCCCATGCCACCTCCTTCCCACCACCTGAGCAGAGGTGACGCAGCTAAAGGGAGGACAGAACGTCACAGGACACAAACGTGGGGGAGGTGGAAGAGAAGCCACCACCCTCCCAGGGAATATGAAGGATCAGATCTTCTGGTAAGTCAGAGGGGTCCATCTCCTCTGCAGGACCATCAGCCTCTTCCCGCCACTGTCAACGTCCAAGATCACAGTCTCCAGTGTGGAGCACAGAGCAGACAACATCTTAGTGTCTAAGCTCATGGCTCAGGCTCCACTCAAGTGATGGTGGCAAAGTCCTGCTCGGGGACAAATCCTGGAGCTTCCCAGAGACACTGGCTGTGATACTCTCAACCCCACAGCAGAGGCAGACTATGAACCAGGACTGTGCCTGGCACTCCTGCCTCACACCCACACCTCGGCACCACTCCTCTGCCTCACACCCAAACCCTTGCCTCACACCCTCCCCTCACACCCTCCCCTCACACCCTCCCCTCACACCCTCCGCTCATGCCCACACCCCTGCCTCACACCCTCCCTTACACCCTCACCCCTGCACCTCCTCTCAGATGAGAGCTGAAATGTTACCTGCTGGGGGAGGCCCTCGAGGTCCTACAAAAGGAAATCACATAGAGAAAGGGCTTGTTATAAAAACAGGGGCGCTCTCACGCAGCCTGAGGGGTGGTGGGTCATGCAGCTCAGCTGAACTTATTCTCTCATCTGTATTCACTAAGACCCTGAGCACTGTCTCTCCCTCCCCCATGGATGAAACTGCCACCAGGAGAAGAGAAACTGGGGCCCATGGTCTCTCATCGGTGGAAGCTTCCAGAAAGGAGCCAGTAAGCATGGTGGGCAGTGACAGAAGTGACAGAATGAGCTCCACCATGGCTCTGTGGTTGTCACACAACCAGGAAAATCTGATTTCAGTGTTTCTCCTGGGATCCCCCGTGTCCTCCCGCGCTCAGCCCAGCTCCTCCTTTCAGCACAGCCCACCAGCCTCAGTTTCCCCAGAGCTCCTTACCTTTCTGACTCCTGTGACGGATGAAAAGTCCAAGTCCAAGGAAGATCAGCCCCAGTACGAAGCCCCCGACGCCACTCAGCATCTTGCTCTGGACAGACTCAGACCGTGCCCCTGGGGAACAGAGCCCAGTGTCAGCTTTGTCCCCACAGGTAGCAACAGCCCTTACTGAGAGATGAGAGCCCAGCCTGAGCCATATGAGGTGATGGAGCTGGAGAGAACCAGTTCTCTGTTCTGACCCAGGGTGAGGAAGAGCCAGGAGATCCCAGCACAGTGATGGGGGAGGGGAGGGGCTAAGTGGGCGTCTGCACCTCACAGACTTAGTAAGACTCTTGAGCTAAACTACCCCATCACTAGCTATCATTGGTAATTCCTCTGGATATCAGGGGTGATTTCCAGAGTCCCTGTGTACGTCCTGATCTCCCAGAACTCCTGTCTGGAATGACAATTAGGTCAGGGCTCTCCTGATGCCCTTACTATGAGGTGAGAGGTAAGGTTTCCTGTGGCTCTCAGCTCAGTAGTGCAATCAGACCATGCAGGACGGGGGATGGGGCGTGGGGGGGGTGGCATCGGACGGGCATGGTGGGTGGAAGAGAGTGGATGGCATCAGACGGGTGGGGTAACAACAGCTAAAACCCCTGTCATGTGGGGCACACAATGAAAAAATGTTTCCTCACTCCACTCCACCATGACGGGGCTCTGCAGGCTGGCGTGCTCCACTTGGCAAGTGTAGACGTCTCCCTGCTGAGGGGTCATCTCCAGCATGACCAGGACCTGGTAGGTCCAGTCCCCGTTCTTAATAAGCTGTGTGGACGCGACCCCCGCCGTCTCCTCCTGGCCATTCCGGAACCAGCGCACTTTGATCCGGGCTGGGTAGAAATCCGTCACCGAGCAGACCAGCTGGTTGTGGTGGTTGAGGGCCTCCGTCCTGGACAGGGAGATGGCCACCTGCGGCTGCTCTAGGGAAACAGGGAAGGTGCTGAGTGAGACGAGGGTCACGGGGACAAAGAGACTGTGAATAAAATGTGTGGCCATGAGAACATTCCCCACAGGGAAGAGGCAGGGTGGGAATGCCTGGGTTCTAAAACCAAATGAAGATCAACTCCACAAATACAAATGTAACAGTCACTAGGAAAATAAGAGTCAGTGGCCCCGCTCTTATATAAAGTGAAATGTGGTAAGACAGAAGCCGGGCAGTGTGGTGCATTCAGGAGGCAGAGGCAGGAGGATCTCTATGAGTTCAAGCCTGGCCTACAGAGTGAGTTCTATGATAGCCCGAGTACACAGAGAAATCTTCTCTGTAAACCCTCAAAAATTAAAATAAAGTGGTTTTCTAAACAAAACAAAACAAAAAAGACCAAAGAAAAATTGTGATTTCAGATTTATAATTTTTTTTAAAATTGCAAAAATAACTCCAATACAACATCACTTCCTTCATCTCCTCAGACTGTCACGCGCAGTAGGACAGACGTCTTTCCTGACTGACTTTACACACTGTGCCCACTACCTCAGCAGCCTTCTTGCTGGGTGGGTGCCCTTTTCCTTCAGCGCGAGCACAGCATACATACTTTGCTGTGTTCTCTCATTTTCTCCCCTCTCTCTCTCCCTGCCCCCCTCCCGCTCTCTCCCCCTCCCTTTCTTTCCACAGTCAGGAGTGTTGGTTCCTGGCTGCCATCACAGCATCCCCTGTGTGAGGAACACTGGACGATTTCAGTTGACTATCAGGTCAGCCACTCACACAGCTGTAATGTAGCACAGCCCCCTGTTCATCTTCCCTGAGTGGCACTGACAGGCGGCCTAGCTGCAGGGCCAGCAGCAGGGCAGGAGGTCTGAGGGGAGCTTAGGGCGGAGGTGAGACAGGAGGGAGACCCCAGGCAGGAGCCGGAAAGACACGGAAAAGGCTACGGCAGCTCCTCGCGCTGGGGACTGTGGCTGTGGTGTCCCCTCCGCGGCCGGCTCGGGCCCACGCCCCCCACGGCCCCACGCCCCGCCGCGCTCCCGCGGACCCGCCCCGCGCTCACCGAGCCGCCGCAGGGAGGTGGGGACCTCCGTCTCCTCGTAGTTGTGTCTGCACACCGTGTCCATCTCGGCCCGCTTCTGCTCCATGTAGTCCTTCTGGCTGTTGAAGTACTTGGCCCACGACCGCCCCAGCTCGGTCACCGCGCGGTGCTCGCCCACGTCGCTGTCGTAGCGCACGAACTCCTCCCCGTTGTAGATGTATCTGTCCACACCCCGCATGCGCTGCGTCCCGTTGGTGTAGTAGCACAGGCCCAAGAACTGGAACACGAAATCCCCTGCGGGCGGGCGGCGGGCGGGCGCGGTCAGCCGGCAGCGGAGACCCCGAGCCCCGCGGCCACCCGCGCCAGCGCTCCACGCGTGGGGGCCACGCGGTCTCCAGGGGCCGCCGGGACCTCGGGACGGGCAGTGGGTGGAGCCGCCCCCGCCACGCCCCGTGAGCCCAGCGGGGTCGGAGCCTCCAGTGCGACCCGGAGCTGCGGGCTCCTCAGAGACGGTTCCGTCCGCGTGAGGAAGAGCGCGGGGGAGGGGGTCGAGCGACCGAGCTCGTCCTCATAAAAATGCTCCTCAGGAAGAACAAATTGCGTTTAACAACAACAAAAAAAGAAGAAAAAGAAAGAAAGGAAGGAAGGAACACCCAAAATTGGGTGGGTGAAGAGGGGTGTGGGGATGTGTGGTAAAGGCACGAATATGACCAAAATAGTTTGTACAAATTTCTCAGAGAACTAATAAAACTATGATCGAAAGAACATTCGTCTGTTTCTGCTACCCCAGCCCAGCCGCGTGAGCCGCTCCTGAGTGCAAAGGCTCTGACCTCCCCAGCCCTGGGCGGCGACCATTCTCAGGGAGCCCTGAGTGCGAACCGGGCAGCCGAGAACCCAGGCAGCCTCGGGAGCTCCTGCTGGGCGGTCACCCCAGGGGCTCAAGTTTAACTGCGAGATGGAAGCCACCACTGTGCGCGGGCGACAGGAAGGCTGCGGCTTTACAAAAAGTACTCTCGCCCGTGTGAATCTTTGCCTAGTGTTTTCCAGGAAATTCAATTTACCAACCCAGCGTCTGAGTCCTCGGTTCCATTTGACCGAGAAATAAATTTAGACTCCTTCTCTGCTGGCTTCCCTCAGGGTTGGATACCTAGAGTTTGCCTCTCTAAAAGTTCCACTCCACACCAGGAATTTTCCTCAAATACCACAAGAGCATCGCTGACCTGTTTCCCCGTCTCAGAATCCAGCGTCTCCTCCAGAAAAGGCGCTGGGGTGGGGAAGGGGAGTCCCCAGGTGGAGGGGGCTGGTGCTGTAAACCCTGCTGTTTCCTCACACACAGCCCCGGCTCTGTCTTCTCCTTGGTGGTGATTTAAACGGCCGCCTCTTCCTACTCTAATACGCCAGGCTCGGCTTGTGCGGTAACACGATCCTAACTTCAATATTAGATCACAGAAATAAGAGTGTAATCTCACCTTCTCCTCAGAGAAAGGAAGTCTATGTTAAAAGACTGTTATAAAATCAGGGTTTTACCATCCCCCACATCCCAGGCCCCGAGGGTCCCCAGAGTGCAGCTCTGAGGAGCCCTGCCCCGCACTTACGTGGGGAGTCACTGCCCTCGGCGGCGCCCGGGCTGCTCAGCGCGGTCAGCAACACCACAGCCGCTGCAAGCAGGAGACCAGGGACCTGCAGAGCCATCTCGAAAAGGTAACGGCAGTCACCAGGACTCACACCTGCTGTGCCCTTTCAGAAATAAAGTCTGTAGTCGCCCAGAGCGGTCTGTAAGCCTAGGGTGTTAGGGTAGGTCCCACGAGGGGAGCCAATCAGCGCTGAAGCTGAAGCGCGTCATCTGTCTCCGGGCAGACTTTGTTTGCAAAGGCGCTCTTCGCAGGGCTTGTCTGTATCTTCATGGAGCCCCCACAGGATGGACATTTGAGGTGACGGTTCCTCTTAGCTACAGAGGAAACTTTTTCAAACTGCTGTTTGGCTGTTTGGGGTTTAAAGAACCAAAAGAGAACAGCGACTCAAATCTAGTCTCACTTTGGGATACTTAAACTCTACTGTTATATACTGAGCAGGGCTTTAGTGGGGAAATAAGTGGGGCCACGTATTAGGGGACAGAGAGCCTGTCTCATGTTATGTCTGACACAGTAGGGCGGCTCGGGTGGGAAGGCAGAGTCCCTAGGGAGTCGCCGAGCCTCTTTCTAACCCTGGACTCCCTTTGTAAAATGTAAGCCGCGCTCTGTGCACTGTGCACCTACATTTTGATGAGCACACACTGAGGAGTCGTGTGATGTGGCTCAGAATGAAAAGGTTGAACTGTCTGTCGCATGTGCACGGTGGGAATAGCAGGCTGATAGCCCTGCTGCCTCATGCATCTTCCTTACGCACAAGTCTGCTGCATTCGTGATATTCCAATAAAAATAGATGAGAAGTTAATTAACCCAGCTTTTCTGTTATGATTTCTCCTGCTGTTTAAATCCTCCACAATCATGAAATAGGTCCACTGATGTATGTCAGAAAAAAAATCCATAACCACTTGTAGCTTCCACATGCAGCTGCCTGGCATGTCAAGGACAAAATGGCCACGATGTGAAACAGTGGCTTCAGGGAGTGTCCACAGGCTTGTCGCAGGACGCCAGCCTGAGCGGCAGTCGTCAGTGTGCCTCCAGCAGGGCTCTCCTCAGGTGCACAGCACTGAGCTAATTATCCCTCAGCTGGAGCGGGGCCTGGCAAACGCCAAGGACTAAACCGTTCCACCTCAGTTTTACACCCTAGATATCCGGGTGGGGGGCACAGGACCTAAAAGCAGAGCTGACCAGGGAAAGGAGGAAGAGGAGAGACAGGGCATCAGAACGTCCTGTCCTGTGAGGGCTCTGGCAGCTCAGGTGACCTGCAGCGTTGCTGGGGTCCACCCTGCAGGCACTGATGCAGAGAACCAGAGAGGGATGCCTTGGGCCCCCACCAGCATTGGTGCTCAGGATGGACACAGATCTCCTCAGCCTACGCAGGGAGCATAAAGGAGAAACAACAAACTCAGGTGTGGACCGGGTTAGCAGACAAACTTGGCCGTTCAGGGACCTTGGTGATGGATGTTCTCGGTGCCCTCAGCCCCCACCTCAGCCCTCCACACAATAAGCAGAGGACTCTGCCTCTCCTGCTCCTTCCCTAAGGGGAAAGCTCTGTCCCAGGCTGGGTCCCAGGCTGTGTCCTGGGCTGTGTCCTAGGCCTGTGAAGGGAGGCCTGGGTCACACAGGGGATTTCCAGGTCTCCAAGGCCTCTTCACACAGGCTTTTCACCTAGCAACAAAGCTGTCATCAGGAGCCTTTTTTCTGATTGGCTAAAATCACATTGGCAAGCCAGGGCCTTGGGTTTCTGCCAGCTCCTTCCACCTAGCCCAGCCTTCTCAGGAGTCCTCTGCAGGGCCCATGTCACTCCTGTGTCACACACTACTGTGCTGGCTTGAAAGGAGGGGAATCCCAACACCACATCCCATGGAGCCTTCCCTGAGTCACGCTGTGGTCCTGTGTGGGTGTGTGTGTGGGGGGGGGGGGACAGGGCACTGAGACTAAGGGTTGTGTGGACCCCACCTGGCTGCCGAAGACAAACTCCATTCATACTGGTCAATGTTCACAGGACATCGTCAGTTCCATAGTGTAGAGGAAAAGAGATGTGGACACCGGGCTGGAGAGATGACTCATGGTTAAGAGAGCCGCCTGCTCTTCCAGAGGTCCTGAGTTCACAACCATCTATAATGTAATCTGATACCATCTTCTGAGGATAAAGCACTCATATGCAATAAATAAAATAAATAAATCTTTAGAAAAGAAAAGAAAAACAAAGCAAAATAAAAATTAAAAAAAAAAAAAAGATGCGGACGCCTTCCAGGGAACTCAGGAAGAAACCCTCTCCTCCGCCAGCATCCCTCAGAATCAGTGGAGTTAAGTGTGACACTAGTAATCAATGTGTCAGCAAAATGGTTGCCCAGGACCCTCTCACCCGCGGCTGCTGACAGCATTATAGTATAGTATAGTATAGTGCAGTATAGTAGAGTATAGTGCATTACACTATAGTATAGTATAGTATAGCACATTACAGTATAGTATAGCACATTACACTATAGTATAGTACAGCGCATTACACTACAGTATAGTACAGCGCATTACACTACAGTATACTACAGCGCATTACACTACAGTATAGGACAGCGCATTACACTACAGTATACTACAGCGCATTACACTACAGTATAGGACAGCGCATTACACTACAGTATAGGACAGCGCATTACACTACAGTATAGGACAGCGCATTACAGGATAGTATAGTACAGCGCATTACAGGATAGTATAGTACAGCGCATTACAGTATAGTATAGCACAGCGCATTACACTATAGTATAGTACAGCGCATTACAGTATAGTATAGTACAGCGCATTACACTATAGTATAGTACAGCGCATTACACTATAGTATAGTACAGCGCATTACACTATAGTATAGTACAGCGCATTACACTATAGTATAGTACAGCGCATTACACTATAGTATAGTACAGCGCATTACACTATAGTATAGTACAGCGCATTACACTATAGTATAGTACAGCGCATTACACTATAGTATAGTATAGCCCATTACAGTATAGTATAGTACAGCGTATTACACTATAGTATAGTACAGCCCATTACAGTATAGTATAGTACAGCGCATTACAGTATAGTATAGTACAGCCCATTACACTATAGTATAGTACAACGCATTACACTATAGTATAGTACAGCGCATTACACTATAGTATAGGACAGCGCATTACACTATAGTATGGGACAGCGCATTACACTACAGTATGGTACAGCGCATTACACTACGGTATAGGACAGCACATTACACTACAGTATAGTCCAGCGCATTACACTACAGTATAGTACAGCACATTACACTACAGTATAGTACAGCACATTACACTACAGTATAGTACAGCGCATTACACTATAGTATAGTACAGCGCATTACACTATAGTATAGTATAGCCCATTACAGTATAGTATAGTACAGCGTATTACACTATAGTATAGTACAGCCCATTACAGTATAGTATAGTACAGCGCATTACAGTATAGTATAGTACAGCCCATTACACTATAGTATAGTACAACGCATTACACTATAGTATAGTACAGCGCATTACACTATAGTATAGGACAGCGCATTACACTATAGTATGGGACAGCGCATTACACTACAGTATGGTACAGCGCATTACACTACGGTATAGGACAGCACATTACACTACAGTATAGTACAGCGCATTACACTACAGTATAGTACAGCACATTACACTACAGTATAGTACAGCACATTACACTACAGTATAGTACAGCACATTACACTATGGTATAGTACAGCACATTACACTATAGTATAGTACAGCGCATTACACTATAGTATAGGACAGCGCATTACACTATAGTATGGGACAGCGCATTACACTACAGTATGGTACAGCGCATTACACTATAGTATAGGACAGCACATTACACTACGGTATAGGACAGCACATTACACTACAGTATAGTACAGCGCATTACACTACAGTATAGTACAGCACATTACACTACAGTATAGTACAGCACATTACACTATGGTATAGTACAGCCCATTACACTATAGTATAGTACAGCGCATTACAGTATAGTATAGTATAGCGCATTACACCATAGTATAGGACAGCTCATTACACTATAGTATAGGACAGCGCATTACACTATAGTATGGGACAGCGCATTACACTATAGTATGGGACAGCGCATTACACTATAGTATGGGACAGCGCATTACACTATAGTATGGGACAGCGCATTACACTATAGTATGGGACAGCGCATTACACTATAGTATGGGACAGCGCATTACACTACAGTATGGGACAGCGCATTACACTATAGTATGGGACAGCGCATTACACTATAGTATGGGACAGCGCATTACACTATAGTATGGGACAGCGCATTACACTATAGTATGGGACAGCGCATTACACTATAGTATGGGACAGCGCATTACACTATAGTATGGGACAGCGCATTACACTATAGTATGGGACAGCGCATTACACTATAGTATGGGACAGCGCATTACACTATAGTATGGGACAGCGCATTACACTATAGTATGGGACAGCGCATTACAGTATAGTATGGGACAGCGCATTACAGTATAGTATGGGACAGCGCATTACACTATAGTATGGGACAGCGCATTACAGTATAGTATGGGACAGCGCATTACACTATAGTATGGGACAGCGCATTACACTATAGTATGGGACAGCGCATTACACTATAGTATGGGACAGCGCATTACACTATAGTATAGTATAGAACATTACACTATAGTATAGTACAGCGCATTACACTATAGTATAGTATAGAACATTACACTATAGTATAGTACAGCGCATTACACTATAGTATAGTATAGAACATTACACTATAGTATAGTACAGCACATTACACTATACTATAGTACAGCGCATTACACTATAGTATAGTATAGCGCATTACACTATAGTATAGGACAGCACATTACACTACAGTATAGTACAGCGCATTACACTACAGTATAGTACAGCACATTACACTACAGTATAGTACAGCACATTACACTACAGTATAGTACAGCACATTACACTATGGTATAGTACAGGACATTACACTATAGTATAGGACAGCGCATTACACTATAGTATGGGACAGCGCATTACACTACAGTATGGTACAGCGCATTACACTATAGTATAGGACAGCACATTACACTACGGTATAGGACAGCACATTACACTACAGTATAGTACAGCGCATTACACTACAGTATAGTACAGCACATTACACTACAGTATAGTACAGCACATTACACTATGGTATAGTACAGCCCATTACACTATAGTATAGTACAGCGCATTACAGTATAGTATAGTATAGCGCATTACACCATAGTATAGGACAGCTCATTACACTATAGTATAGGACAGCGCATTACACTATAGTATGGGACAGCGCATTACAGTATAGTATGGGACAGCGCATTACACTATAGTATGGGACAGCGCATTACACTATAGTATGGGACAGCGCATTACACTATAGTATGGGACAGCGCATTACACTATAGTATGGGACAGCGCATTACACTATAGTATGGGACAGCGCATTACACTATAGTATGGGACAGCGCATTACACTATAGTATGGGACAGCGCATTACAGTATAGTATGGGACAGCGCATTACAGTATAGTATGGGACAGCGCATTACAGTATAGTATGGGACAGCGCATTACAGTATAGTATGGGACAGCGCATTACACTATAGTATGGGACAGCGCATTACACTATAGTATGGGACAGCGCATTACACTATAGTATGGGACAGCGCATTACACTATAGTATAGTATAGAACATTACACTATAGTATAGTACAGCGCATTACACTATAGTATAGTATAGAACATTACACTATAGTATAGTACAGCGCATTACACTATAGTATAGTATAGAACATTACACTATAGTATAGTACAGCACATTACACTATACTATAGTACAGCGCATTACACTATAGTATAGTATAGCGCATTACACTATAGTATAGGACAGCACATTACACTACGGTATAGGACAGCACATTACACTACAGTATAGTACAGCGCATTACACTACAGTATAGTACAGCACATTACACTACAGTATAGTACAGCACATTACACTATGGTATAGTACAGCCCATTACACTATAGTATAGTACAGCGCATTACAGTATAGTATAGTATAGCGCATTACACCATAGTATAGGACAGCTCATTACACTATAGTATAGGACAGCGCATTACACTATAGTATGGGACAGCGCATTACACTATAGTATGGGACAGCGCATTACACTATAGTATGGGACAGCGCATTACACTATAGTATGGGACAGCGCATTACACTATAGTATGGGACAGCGCATTACACTATAGTATGGGACAGCGCATTACACTATAGTATGGGACAGCGCATTACACTATAGTATGGGACAGCGCATTACAGTATAGTATGGGACAGCGCATTACAGTATAGTATGGGACAGCGCATTACAGTATAGTATGGGACAGCGCATTACACTATAGTATGGGACAGCGCATTACACTATAGTATGGGACAGCGCATTACACTATAGTATGGGACAGCGCATTACACTATAGTATAGTATAGAACATTACACTATAGTATAGTACAGCGCATTACACTATAGTATAGTACAGCACATTACACTATAGTATAGTACAGCACATTACACTATACTATAGTACAGCGCATTACACTATAGTATAGTATAGCGCATTACACTACAGTATAGTACAGCGCATTACCCTATAGTATAGTACAGCACATTACACTATACTATAGTATAGCACATTACACTATACTATAGTACAGCACATTACACTATAGTATAGTATAGCACATTACACTACAGTATAGTACAGCGCATTACACTATAGTATAGTACAGCACATTACACTATAGTATAGTATAGCGCATTACACTATAGTATAGTACAGCGCATTACACTATAGTACAGTACAGCACATTACACTATAGTATAGTATAGCGCATTACACTATAGTATAGTACAGCGCATTACACTATAGTATAGTATAGCGCATTACACTATAGTATAGTACAGCGCATTACACTATAGTATAGGACAGCACATTACACTATAGTATAGTACAGCGCATTACACTATAGTACAGTACAGCACATTACACTATAGTATAGTATAGCGCATTACACTATAGTATAGTACAGCGCATTACACTATAGTATAGTATAGCACATTACACTATACTATAGTATAGCACATTACACTATAGTATAGTATAGCACATTACACTATAGTATAGTACAGCGCCTTACACTATACTATAGTATAGCACATTACACTATACTATAGTATAGCACATTACACTATACTATAGTATAAGTACAGTGCAGTATCGTATAGTATTGTACAGTATAGTATAGTACGGTGTAGTACAGTATAGTATGGTACTGTATAGTATAGCACTGTATAGTATAGCCCGGCATAGTATGGTATAGTATAGTATATTGATAGGATAGTACGGGTGCTCCTGAATTCTCCTCTAATAAAATGTATATAAGCAGCTACCCCAAGAGTAATTTATATATTTTCGATATCCCACTCTTGAGCAATGAGTTACATTAACTTTCTTTATAAATATGAAATATATTTTCTTATTACACAAGTTTTTCTCTTTAAGTAGCATTTTAGAAAATGCAAAGAAAGAATCATAAGGGCATCGGAGTTAGTGCAGAAAAAGCCATTTCTACTTCAGAAGATTCAACTTTACTTACAGGAGGAGCGCCCGCCACAGGCTGCTGGTGGGAAGCAGGTGCCTGCGGTCTTTGCCCGCCTGTGCATACACCACTTTCTGCTTTACGGCTTTGATCTTGAATGGCTACAAACCCCACATGTCAAAGCTGTGGTTCCCACCAGGACATTAAGAAAGAAGACAGAGCCATTAGGAGGTGGAGCCTAAAAGGAAATCAGTCACTCCCTGGGTGTGTTAGGGACACAGAGGAGCTGGCCACTTCCTCTTTCCTTCCCTCCAGACTATCATGAAATGGCAGCTCTACCTGTGTCCCATGTCATTATCTGCCTCACACAACACAAAGGAATGGGACAAGAGACCATTGGATGAAACATCTGCACTGGGAGCCAAGCAGGCTTTCCATCTTATAGACTGACTCTGATGACCATATGGGCTGACTCTAATAACCGTGTAGACTGGTTCTGATGACCATATATACTGACTCTAGGATCAATTTTCTTAACAATTACATTTTATTACGAACTTATTGCCCAAGAGTACATCACTTATAACCTAACACACCTAAACAATAAGAAAAGGAGATTTAAGAATACAGTAATGAAACCATAAGGATACCAGTTCTGAGGAGCGATTCTCCTGGCGTAATCAGCAGGATTTCTTCTGCTGGAACCTGGAAAAACCAGAACCTGGAACCTCAGTAGGAGCCGGAGCCCCAAACCCTTCCCTCGAGTGGTTCTCTCTAGGAGCGTCTCGAAGTGGAGCAATGAACAGCCAAAACTATTCCCAGTCTCCAAAGGCGCTGCCTCTTGTTTTTGGCTCACATTTATACCTCCTCTCAGATTTGTTCAAGGATGTTTTCATCTGGTTAACAACCAATCTCCCCCACAGAGTGTGGCTTCAGATTCTTTGTGAGAGATAAACATGTTTTTTGTGTTGATCCCAAGTGTGGGGTGGGGAACAGACTAGTGAAAGTACAGGATTTGAACCACTTTGTCGTGGAGCTTGGATGTTGCCAGCTGAAAACATCGTAGTAGAGACTCTGCGAGGCTATATACAGATACATACACACACACACACACACACACACACACACACACACACACACACACACAAGCCCCAAAACAAGAGGAGAGCGAGAGAAGACTTGGACTTGTTAGGCTGTTCATCCCTACACTTCGAGAGACCTTCCTAGAGAAAACTGCTCCAGAGAAGGTGTCAAGACTTTGGGCTCCAGCTGAGGAGGCTCTGGGCCTCGACTGCTATTCCAGGCTCCAGCAGCCGCCTTGGTGGAATTGCTGGTTTGCTGAGGGCCTGCTGACCACGCCAGGAGGATCATTCCTCAGAACTGAGATCCTTAAGGTTTCATTATTGTGTTCTTTAGTATCCTTTTCTTATTGTTTGGGTTGTAAGGGAGGTAGGCTCTGTTAGGAAGTTCATAATAAAATATAATTGATAAAAAATTGAGTAAATAAGGTTCCCCAACCTGTAGTGTTGTCATTGTGACATGGGAAGCTATGCCTGTACTGTTGTCACTGTGACATCAGCAGCCATGCCTGTAGAGCTGTCACTGTGACACTGGCAGCCATGCCTGTGGAACTGTCACTGTGACACTGGCAGCCATGCCTGTGGAACTGTCACTGTGACATCAGCAGCCATGCATGTGGAGCTGTCACTGAGACATCAGCAGCCATGTCTGTAGAGATGTCACTGTGACACTGGCAGCCATGCCTGTAGAGCTGTCACTGTGACATCAGCAGCCATGCCTGTGGGGCTGTCACTGTGACATCGGCAGCCATGCCTGTGGAACTGTCACTGTGACATCAGCAGCCATGCCTGTAGAGCTATCACTGTGACATCAGCAGCCATGCATGTGCAGCTGTCACTGAGACATCAGCAGCCATGTCTGTAGAGTTGTCACTGTGACACTGGCAGCCATGCCTGTAGAGCTGTCACTGTGCACATTGGCAACCATACCTGTGGAGCTGTCACTGTGCACTTGGCAGCCATGCCTGTAGAGCTGTCACTGTGACATCAGCGGCCATGCCTGTAGAGCTGTCACTGTGCACATTGGCAACCATACCTGTGGAGCTGTCACTGTGCACATTGGCAGCCATGCCTGTAGAGCTGTCACTGTGCACATTGGCAGCCATGCCTTTAGAGCTGTCACTGTGACATCGGCAGCCATGCCTGTAGAGCTATCACTGTGACATCAGCAGCCATGCATGTGCAGCTGTCACTGAGACATCAGCAGCCATGTCTGTAGAGTTGTCACTGTGACACTGGCAGCCATGCCTGTAGAGCTGTCACTGTGCACATTGGCAACCATACCTGTGGAGCTGTCACTGTGCACATTGGCAGCCATGCCTGTAGAGCTGTCACTGTGCACATTGGCAGCCATGCCTTTAGAGCTGTCACTGTGACATCGGCAGCTGGGCCTGTAGAGCTGTCATTCTGACATCAGCAGCCATGCCTGTAGAGCTGTCACTGTGACACTGGCAGCCATGCCTGTAGAGCTGTCACTGTGACATCAGCAGCCATGCCTGTAGAGCTGTCACTGTGACACTGGCAGCCATGCCTGTGGAACTGTCACTGTGACATCAGCAGCCATGCCTGTAGAGCTGTCACTGTGACATCAGCAGCCATGCATGTGGAGCTGTCACTGTGACACTGGCAGCCATGCCTGTAGAGCTGTCACTGTGACATCAGCAGCCATGCATATAGAGCTGTCACTGTGACACTGGCAGCCATGCCTGTAGAGCTGTCACTGTGACATCAGCAGCCATGCCTGTAGAGCTGTCACTGTGACACTGGCAGCCATGCCTGTGGAACTGTCACTGTGACATCAGCAGCCATGCCTGTAGAGCTGTCACTGTGACATCAGCAGCCATGCATGTGGAGCTGTCACTGTGACACTGGCAGCCATGCCTGTAGAGCTGTCACTGTGACATCAGCAGCCATGCCTGTAGAGCTGTCACTGTGACACTGGCAGCCATGCCTGTGGAACTGTCACTGTGACATCAGCAGCCATGCCTGTAGAGCTGTCACTGTGACATCAGCAGCCATGCATGTGGAGCTGTCACTGTGACACTGGCAGCCATGCCTGTAGAGCAGTCACTGTGCACATTGGCAACCATACCTGTGGAGCTGTCACTGTGCACTTGGCAGCCATGCCTGTAGAGCTGTCCCTGTGACACTGGCAGCCATGCAAGTAGAGCGGTCACTGTGACATCAGCAACCATGCCTGTAGAGCTGACACTGTGATATCGGTAGCCATTCCTGTGGAGCTGTCACTGTGACACTGGCAGCCATGCCTGTGGAACTGTCACTGTGACATCAGCAGCCATGCCTGTGGAACTGTCACTGTGACATCATCAGCCATGCCTGTGGAGCTGTCACTGTGATATCAGCAGCCATGCCTGTAGAGCTGTCACTGTGACATCAGCAGCCATGCCTGTAGAGCTGTCACTGTGACATCGGCAGCCATGCCTGTGGAGCTGTCACTGTGACATCGGCAGCCATGCCTGTGGAGCTGTCACTGTGACATCGGCAGCCATGCCTGTAGAGCTGTCACTGTGACTTCGGCAGCCCGGCCTGTAGAGCTGTCACTGTGCACATTGGCAGCCATGCCTGTAGAGCTGTTACTGTGACATCGGCAGCCATGCCTGTGGAGCTGTCACTGTGACATCGGCACCCATGCCTGTAGAGCTGTCACTGTGACATCGGCAGCCATGCCTGTAGAGTTGTCAGTGTGACATCAGCAGCCATGCCTGTAGACCTGTCACTGTGACATCGGCAGCCATGCCTGCAGACCTGTCACTGTGACACTGGCAGCCATGTCTGTCGAGCTGTCACTGTGACACTGGCAGGCACGCCTGTCGAGCTGTCACTGTGACATCAGCAGCCATGCCTGTAGAGCTGTCACTGTGACATTGGCAGCCATGCCTGTCGAGCTGTTGCTGTGACATCGGCAGCCATGCCTGTAGAGCTGTCACTGTGACATCAGCAGCCATGCATGTAGAGCTGTCACTGTGACATCAGCAGCCATGCCTGTCGAGCTGTTGCTGTGACACTGGCAGCCATGCCTGTAGAGCTGTCGCTGTGACATCAGCAGCCATGCCTGTGGAGCTGTCACTGTGACATCGGCAGCCATGCCTCTGGAGCTGTCGCTGTGACATCGGCAGCCATGCCTGTAGAGCTGTCGCTGTGACACCGGCAGCCATGCCTGTAGAGCTGTCACTGTGACACTGGCAGCCATATCTGTAGAGCTGTCGCTGTGACACTGGCAGCCATGCTTGTGGAGCTGTCACTGTGACATTTGCAGCCATGCCTGTAGAGCTGTCACTGTGACATTGGCAGCCATTCCTGTGAAGCTGTCACTGTGCACATAGCCAGCCAGGCCTGTAGAGCTGTCACTCTGCACATTGGCAGCCATGCCTGTAGAGCTGTCACTGTGACATCAGCAGCCATGCCTGTAGAGCTGTCACTGTGACATCAGCAGCCATGCCTGTAGAGCTGTCACTGTGACATCAGCAGCCATGCCTGTCGAGCTGTTGCTGTGACATCGGCAGCCATGCCTGTAGAGCTGTCGCTGTGACATCAGCAGCCATGCCTGTAGAGCTGTCACTGTGACATCAGCAGCCATGCCTGTCGAGCTGTTGCTGTGACATCGGCAGCCATACCTGTATAGCTGTCATTGTGCACATCGGCAGCCATGCCTGTAGAGCTGTCCCTGTGACACTGGCAGCCATGCCTGTAGAGCTGTCACTGTGATATCGGCAGCTATGCCTGTGGAGCTCTCACTGTGACACTGGCGGCCATGCCTGTGGAACTGTCACTGTGACATCAGCAGCCATGCCTGTGGAGCTGTCACTGTGATATCAGCAGCCATGCCTGTAGAGCTGTCACTGTGACATCAGCAGCCATGCCTGTAGAGCTGTCACTGTGACATCAGCAGCCAGTCCTGTAGAGCTGTCACTGTGATATTGGCAGGCATGCCTGTGGAGCTGTCACTGTGACATCGGCAGCCATCCCTGTAGAGCTGTCGATTTGACTTCGGCAGCCATGCCTGTAGAGCTGTCACTGTGACACTGGCAGCAAGGCCTGTAGAGCTGTCACTGTGCACATTGGTAGCCATGCCTGTAGAGCTGTCACTGTGACATCAGCAGCCATGCCTGTAGAGCTGTCACTGTGACATCAGCAGCCATGCCTGTAGAGCTGTCACTGTGACATCAGCAGCCATGCCTGTCGAGCTGTTGCTGTGACATCGGCAGCCATGCCTGTAGAGCTGTCGCTGTGACATCAGCAGCCATGCCTGTAGAGCTGTCACTGTGACATCAGCAGCCATGCCTGTCGAGCTGTTGCTGTGACATCGGCAGCCATACCTGTATAGCTGTCATTGTGCACATCGGCAGCCATGCCTGTAGAGCTGTCCCTGTGACACTGGCAGCCATGCCTGTAGAGCTGTCACTGTGATATCGGCAGCTATGCCTGTGGAGCTCTCACTGTGACACTGGCGGCCATGCCTGTGGAACTGTCACTGTGACATCAGCAGCCATGCCTGTGGAGCTGTCACTGTGATATCAGCAGCCATGCCTGTAGAGCTGTCACTGTGACATCAGCAGCCATGCCTGTAGAGCTGTCACTGTGACATCAGCATCCAGTCCTGTAGAGCTGTCACTGTGATATTGGCAGGCATGCCTGTGGAGCTGTCACTGTGACATCGGCAGCCATCCCTGTAGAGCTGTCGATTTGACTTCGGCAGCCATGCCTGTAGAGCTGTCACTGTGACACTGGCAGCAAGGCCTGTAGAGCTGTCACTGTGCACATTGGTAGCCATGCCTGTAGAGCTGTCACTGTGACATTGGCAGCCATGCCTGTAGAGCTGTCACTGTGACATCAGCAGCCATGCCTGTAGAGCTGTCACTGTGACATCAGCAGCCATGCCTGTAGAGCTGTCACTGTGACATCAGCAGCCATGCCTGTGGAGCTGTCACTGTGACATCTGCAGCCATGCCTGTAGAGCTGTCGCTGTGACATCGACAGCCATGCCTGTAGAGTTGTCACTGTGACACTGGCAGCCATGCCTGTGGAGCTGTCACTGTTACACTGGCAGGCATGCCTGTAGAGCTGTCACTGTGACATCGGCAGCTATGCCTGTAGAGCTGTCCCTGTGACACTGGCAGCCATGCCTGTAGAGCTGTCACTGTGACATCAGCAACCATGCCTGTAGAGCTGTTACTGTGACATCGGCAGCCATGTCTGTGGAGGTGTCACTGTGACACTGGCAGCCATGCCTGTGGAACTGTCACTGTGACATCAGCAGCCATGCCTGTAGAGGTGTTGCTGTGACATTGGCGGCCATGCCTGCCCCTCGTGCTCACTTCTAATGTATTTGATTTTACTTGTTAGGTGGCTTCTCAAGTGGACACCAGGCAGGATGATGAGGCTGAGCCGTCCACACAGCTGTCTGCACCGACTTCACCCCTCCCTAGGGCTCACACCTCCTGAGAGGAAAGGGCACTCAGCAACAGCAGTGCAGATTTCCATCCGCTAAGACAGGATCCGTGCAGGACGTGGAGAAAGGCAGAGCAAAGACGAGGCCGACCAACTCAGTTTTCTGGCGTGAGCACTGGAAGTGGACACATGAAAGGCCGCCTCCCCAGCAAGGAAGGGCGTGAGGCAGCTGGTTACTTCATGTTCCTCTAAAAGCAGACGGCTCAGACTCATGTGACTTTGAACAGGTTCTTTAGCCGGCCCTCACCTGCTTCCTCATCCCTAAATGTGACTGGTGATGGTCGTAATGCCGCCTCGGAGGATCAGCGCCATCACTTGGTGAGTCACTATTTCTAAGTAGACAGCAAGGCAGCTGGCAAGAGGCTCCCTCTCCACAGTAAAAGCAGAAAAAACAGCATAGACAAGAGACAGCAACGTGAGACACCGTGGGGCCTGGTAACACACCTGCTCATGTGTCTGACACAAAAGGACACTCGTGGACTTGGGAACGGAGTCCCAGTTCCAACAGCACATGGCAGAGAAGAAGCCAAGTTTGACTTTGGGTTTTGATTTTAATATTTTAGTAAAGGACTGGACAGAAAATCATTTTTCTTTTGCGTTCTGCAGCCCCCTAGACTCCTTGGGGTCACAGAGGCTCTAGCTGTCTCCCCTGTCCCTGATCTCTTCCCACCCCCACCCCCACCCGAGCCAACCAGCCAGCCAGGAAATACTGCAGACTCAGAAGCTACTCACTACGGGTCGACAGCCATTTTCTGTTCATTGATTGATTAGCACTAAACCAGGAACGCTCACGCGGGCGACTGAGTCGGGCCTGTCCCACCGACTTTCCTCCTGGAGGCACATTAAAGTGGGGACACTGGTTACTCATTTACTTCTACAATAGCTAGAGCTGGGCCACTGCGACCTGATTGCGACGTAACAGTAGCTTGTGTCCCCCAAACCTATCACTCGTCCCCTTGTCCCCCTTTGAAATCAGGATGTTTTGTAGACACAAGAGCAGGACACTCGAGGCCTGCACACAGGGAACTTCTCACAGCGGCTTCCCTTCCCCCAAACTCGAACATTTAAACCTCACACTCACCACTAAAGCTGAAGGAAAGACACTGACAACAAAGAGGCTTCACAAACGCTGGTCTCTGATCCAGCCAATGAGAAGGGCCTGTGAGGCAGCATCATCAGTCTCCGGCAGACTAAGTCACCAAGAAGGCCTGCAGGACGCACAGGAGTGCATTTAGAGGAAAGCGGCATAAAACAAGTTATAATTATTAGGAAATTACTGGGATGATGTGTCCTAACATTCAAAGAATCAACCAAAATCCCAAGAATACTGAGAAACATTTTTGGGGATTTGTTTTTGCTTTTTTTTTTTTTTTTTTTTCGAGTCAAGGTTTCTCTGTGTAGCCTCGGCTGTCCTGGACTCACTTTGTAGACCAGGCTGGCCTCGAACTCACAGTGATCCGCCTGCCTCTGCCTCCCGAGTGCTGGGATTAAAGGCGTGCGCCAACGTACGCAGCTATTAAAAAACATTTTAAGATTCATGTTTTACTATTTTGTGTGTGTATGTGTGTGTGTGTGTGTGTGTGTGTGTGTGTGTGTGTGTGTGTAAGTGAATGTGCCGTACCGTGGACACTCGTGGATTTCAGACGCGGACTCCCTCCCTTCACCAGCTGCTTCCTGTGTGTCGACTGTCCACACCATGGCGCCCCTGTGACACTTCCCGCAGGTTGGCTACTTGCTCATCAGTGGTGAGCTAGTACCCGGTTTCCACACTGTTCACACTTCGGATGGTTTGCACACTCATTCAACAAAAACCCCAACCTCTGTTTTCTGTCACGCGGATCCACACTCTCCTCCTGAGGTCATAGGGGGATGCGGTCTTCCATCAGTGACCCGCTCCCCGGACCCTGCCGTGATCTGCCAATCGCTCTGCAGCCCCTGGGCCGCCGAGTTCTCTCCAGCCTCGACGATTCTCACCTCCAGTTCTTTCCTGCAGTCAGGCCGCTTCGTTATCACTGCTCTCCGCGGACTCAGAGGACCGCGATGGAGCGATGGAGAGCCCGGGCACCACGCCCTCCCGCCTCCTGCCTACTTCCGGTCTTGAATCACAACCACCCCTAATGGCTCGCAGGATGTGCCCCCGGGCTCTCGTGTTTTCTTCTTGTTGTTTTAGCTTTCCCTATTGAGAATTAAGCTGCCACAGTGCTTTTCATGTCCCCAGGATGGAACGCCTGGCAGAACCAAGGATGGAAAGACTAACCTGGTCACCTTTAGGAGAGGCCGGGTCCATCATGGCGGGCGGACATGGCGCGCTGCGTGTGTGTATGGCAGTTTCCTCTGCAGCAGCTTCAGCTTCCTGCGCAGATCAGGAAGTGGACTGGAACCGGAAGCGGATGTCGCCTTCAAGGTTCACCACCAGCATCCGCTTCTGTTCCATAGGCCACTGTCCCTAAGGTTCCGCAACCTCCCAAAAACAATGTCCTCCACTGGTGACCCCATGTCCAAACATGCGCTCCCGTGTGGGACATTTCACACTGGAACCTGGGCAGCTATGATCAGTCTTGGGTTTTTATAGGAGATTGGGTACAGATTCAGGTTTTTCTGTGTGTAGATACTTATTTCCCCACAGGATGCCTTAGGTATAGATAGAGATATGATATAGTTATAGGTATGAAATATAGATGATATATAGGCATTATAGATATAGATCATAGTGATATATCGATCGGTCTCAAAGAGTGTTTCTACCTAACTACCCCTGGGTCTTGGTCGGGAAGCTTCTAGCCTCCTTACAATCTAATTCTCTCCAAGCCTGAACCTTGAAGGCGTCAGCTTCCAGCCTCCCTCTGCTAACTAGATCTAGAATGTCCAGCCTTCGAGACTTACTGCTGAATAAATTCAAGAAGCCGGCCACCATAGGAATTCGCAGCCTTTTTAACCTAGCCTCGGCCCCTCTGCTGTCTCTCTGCCTACCGGGCAGTCTAAGGCCTTTCTCTCAGTCTCACTGGAGGTCACAAATCTCAGTGACGGTTCCACTGAATTCCACAGCTCCAATTTATGCTGTTTTGTTATCCGTTTCTTCTGTTCATTTGGGCTAAAACTAATATTTGTGTTCTAGTTTCCTAAGATAAAACCCTAGACAGCTGACCTGCGCCCACTCTCATTTCTGGCCTGTGTAGCACTCTTACTGTGGATGGAAACACGGCAGCATGTTGTGTTTTCCATCCATTACAAAATACTTTTGGGGGTGGTGGTGCGGGCAGGGTTTCTCTGTGGAGCCCTGGCTGTCCTGGAACTCAGAGATCCGCCTGCCTCTGCCTCCCGAGGGCTGGGATTAAAGGTGTGAGCCACCATTTTTAAATACTTGTACTGATTTCTCCTGTGCCTTATTCAAGAGAATTTCGATTTTTCCCTTATGAATATTTGGTGATATATTTTGCATTAAATTCTAATTTAATTTCATTTTTGTCAGCAAATAAATATCCTAGTTTGCTTTCTGCTGCTGTGATAAAACTCTGGCCAAAACCAGCTTGGGAAGGAAAGGGTCCATCATGAAGGAAGGCAGGGCAGGATCGCTCTCAAGGCCGGAGCCTAGAGGCAGGATCGCAAGGCTGGAGCCTGGAGGCTGGAGCTGAAGGTCGGAGCCTGGAGGCAGGAGCTCGAGGCAGGAACCTAGAGGCCGACCCTGAAGGCAGAAGCAGATGCAGAGGCCATGGGTGAGTGCTGCTCACTGGCTTGCTCCTCCTGCCTTGCTCAGCCTGTTGTCCTATAGAACCGCCTGCCCCAGGTGGCTCCACCCACAATGGGCGGGGCCCTCTTCCATCAATCATTAATCAAGAAAAGCCCCACAGACTTGCCAGCAGGCCTCTCTGATGGAGGTGGTTCCTCAGTCGAGTTTCCTTCTTCCCAGGCAACTTCAATTTGTATTGTTAACAAAAACTAAATATCACAGAAAACTTTGTGTGATTTGAATCCTTACAAATTCATCAGTCCGTAAATATCCCCAAAGAAAACATTTGATGTAAATCAGGGTCCATTCATGTAAACATTACCCAGTAGAACAGGAGTGTGGACATATTTTCTTAACACTAAATGTAGAAAGGGCTGTTTTTAATAAAACATATCTATTAATTTTTAAATTACATACATGTATCCTGACTATTTTAAAATATAAATGATAAAATAACATGTTTGCTAAAGTATCAATACATTTGACAAGAATTACAAAAAGTGGATGTGGAAAAGGAGTCACCAAGTGACAGCCCCGAGGGGTTCGTTTTTATCGGGTTGTTTTGTTTGTTAGATTTATTTATTATCTCACATGTATGAATGTTTGGCTGCACATATGCCTGTGCACCGTGTGTGTGCCTGATGCCTGAGGAACCCGGAAGAGGGTGACCGATCTCCTGGGACTGGAGTGACAGATGTCTGTGGGCCACCGTGTGGACCTGGGTCGTGAACGCAGGTTCTCTGTGGGAACCGGTGTCCTTAACCGTCTCTTCAGCCCTTCCTCAAGCTTCGGCTTGTTTTAAGCGTGTGACTTTGCTCAGCGCTGTCACGCTAAAGCGGACTCAAGCTCCTCCGTCTCACATCTCAGGCTTCTTGGCTTCTCCAGCACCCAAAACCACCACTCAGGTGCTCGGCGCCGCCCACTGGAACTCCACGGAGCCACCAGGCTGCCACCTACCAGACAGGAACACTGGCCTTCCCCAGTCCAGACCTGTGAACCAGGCAGCAGACCCACCCTGACTGGAGCACACTGTGGCCACCTGCTGGTGTGTGGTCCACTCCACAGTCCAAGCTATAGCTGTCCTGGGACTGTCACGGGGCAATGTATTATGTCACAGTTTGACATGACAAGAAAGACCAAGCAGGACGTGAGGCTCTGACCCTGTGGCAGTGAGGGGACAGCGCCTCAGAGGCGGGCACTGCCCCCACCCTCTGCCTTCCACAGCCTCTGCTCAGGGTCTTCTCTCTGCCTCGTCCCTTCTGTCTTCCCATAAAATTATAAAATCTGTTTAACCTCACAACTTTGTGTGGTTGTTGTTTTCTCCTCAAGACAGGGTTTCTCTGTGTAGTCCTGGCTGTCCTGAAACTTGCTCTGTAGACCAGGCTGGCTTCGAACTCAGAGATCTGCCTACCTCTGCCTCCCAAGTGCTGGGACTAAAGGCATGCGCCACACTGCCTGGCTGTTGTTTTGCTGGTCTTTGTTTCTTTCCCCCTCATCCCTCAAGCTGTGAATGTGGCTGAGCTTTATGGTCCTTGCTGAGGTAGAGCATGCACAAGGCCTGGGGTTTGATTCCTGTGCTAGGTAACTTTGTGTTACCTTGACACTGGCTGGCTTCATCTGAGAGGAGGGAATCTCAGCTGAGAACACGCCTCCATAAGATCTGTCTGTAGAGCAATTTCTAACTTAGTGCTGGATGGGGGAGGGCCCAGCTCATTGTGAGTGGGGCCATCCCTGGCTGGTGGTCCTGGGTTCGATAAGAAAGCAGGCTGAGGGGGCTGGAGAGATGGCTCAGTGGTTAAGAGTACCACCTGCTCTTCCAGAGGTCCTGAGTTCAATTCCCAGCAACCACCTGGCACATCTATAATGCGATCTGATGCCCTCTTCTGCAGATAAAAGCACAGATAAAGATACAATAAATAAATATTTTTTTAAAAAGCAGGCTGAGCAAGCTGTGGGGAGCAAGCCAGTAAACAGCACCCTCCATGGCTCTGCAGATCACGGGACCCCCCCAAAACAACCACCAGGACACAATACCAATGCAACATACACAGGGTCCTGTATTACGGGCTCAGAGCCTCAGGTCACAGTCCTTCCTGATGGAGCAGGATAGGAGAGTGACACCAAGCTTCAAGGGTAAGGGGTTTGTAAGGGAAAAGCTGTAATGGGGGAGGGGGGAAGTTTCGGGGTCACAGGGAGGTAAGGAAAAAACCATAAGTAGGGGTTGTATGTCACAGGAATGCCGACCTTAAGGCAGGTTGGATGGAGGCTGAGTCCGGAGAGGAAGTTTTTGTTTTGTTTTGTTTTTATCTCAGAGGAACATTGGGAGGTGATTGTATGTCATTGTTCCAGTGGAGTCACTGGAGACTGCTGGCAGGTGTAGTTTATGGCAGTTCTGTTTCCCAGGACATAAGAAGAAGTGAAGTCACCTGGAGGACAAAGTTCTCATACAGAAGATGGTATTAAATACAGAATATAAATTACATATAGGATATGGCATTAATTTTGCCCTTACAGCTTGAGCATGGTGTTTTATTGCAGTAATAATAACCCTAACTAAGGGCCAGGCAGAGCGTGGCTCATGCCTTTAATCCCAGCACTCGGGAGGCAGAGGCAGGCGGGTCTCTGTGAGTTCGAGGCCAGCCTGGTCTACAAAACAAGTCCAGGATAGCCAAGGCTACACAGAGAGACCCTGTCTCGAAAAATAAAACCCTAACTAAAAGCAGGACCACAGCCACCTGTAGGCTCAATTTTCTTAGCAAATATATTTTATTATGAACTTATTAACAGAGAGCACCTCACTTATAACCCAACTAACCTGAACAATAGGAAAAGAAGATTAAAGAATACAACAATGAAACCGTAAGGATATCAGTTCGGAGGAACGATTCTCCCGGCGTAATCAGCAGGATTTCTTTTGCTGAAATCTGGAGCAACCAGAACCCAGAACCTCAGCCAGAGCCCAGAGCCCCGAAGCCTTCCCTCGATCAGTTCTCTCTAGAAGCATCTTGAAGTGGAGCAATGAACAACAGAACTATCCCAAGTCTCCACAGGCCCCGCCTCCTGTTTGTGGCTCACATTTATACCTCCTCTCAGAATTTGTTCAAGGATGTTTTTCAGCTGGTTAACAACCAATCTCCCCCACACCGTGGTTCAACTTCTAAGGGGATAAACATCACCTGCTCTCTCACAGGTCTTTTCTCATCCCCCACTTGTGATCTAAACAAAAAACATGTTTCTCTCTCCTTCACCCACCCAGGATGAGAAGGGTGAGACCTGGCTGGGCTGTCACCCTGTGGCAGGAGGGCTGGCCTTCCCGGGTCAGCCTCGTGACCATGAGGGAGTGAAGTGTCCCCAGTGCTAGAAGCCTAATCAAGGAACATTTTCTTGACTGTTTGATGCCGCTTTGCAGCGCCCTTGAGTATGTTTTTGGTACATTTGGGCACCTCACCATTTGTGACAGTTTTCACTTACACTTTTGTCGCTTTCTTTTCCCCTGACTTCGGTTATTCTGTGTCTTCCTGTAAGGAGCCAGCCACGACCGTGCTAGCTGCACCCAATAATGGCGCTGGTCTGTGTGCTGCTACCTGTAAACAATTGCTAGTACCATGCGTTTGCTAGAGCTATCTCTAGTGGCCCCTCCCGTCAGGGGGATTATGCTAATTGTAATTACGCTTGTGTAAGCTGTTGACCTATCTGCATTCATATGTTAATTAGGCATTCTGCCTGAACCTGTGAGGTGCTAACAGGCCGCTTTAGATGGTATTTAAGTTCAAGCTCTAGGGGGGTTTGGGGTCTTTCGCTTCAGTTTCAAGGGCGCTCCCAATAAAGCGTGTTTGGGAAGGATCCTGGTGTCGAGCGTCTTTCCTGCTGGCAGGAGGTTGCGTCAGTTGGTGCCGAAACCCGGGAATTTTTATAAGAACAGTGCACGCACCACTGGACACCTGCGGGGACCCCCGAGGTTAAAAACTCGGGAGGATTCAGAACTCATCACGCGGACTGGTGGTACCAGGTAAAATCCCCTTCAAGGGCATGCCCTAATTGGCATAGATCCCCTTCTGGCTGCAAGGCTGATCTTGTTGTTTGCTATGCTGGTATTGTGCTGATTCCTCTTAAATTGCCATCGACTCAGGGAAGAGTGCATCTGCTGAATTGAAGCCAAAACAAAAGCCGTAGGACCGAGGAAAATAACTTGGGGGGCCACTTTCCTTATGTCAGCTGCTTGTAAATAAAAGCGCAAGTATGGGAAGCTAACCGTTTGCTATTTTTTTAAACCATTAAAAGAGATTCTAAAACAACATGAACTAAGAATAGACCATTCTGGGATTTTTTGCAACAAATCAATCAAATCGCTCCCTGGTTTAAGGATCTTTAACTCTTGCCAGCTGGGATAAACTCAGAAGAGAGAGAGATAAAGTAGCGGGAGATCAAAAGCTGCGGGCAGGGACGAAACTGTTGTGGTGTTTAGCTCACGCTTGTCTTGAAGATTTACGTTGTAGAGATGCCGTTAAATGCAGTCAGCAAATACTAGCCAGCCATCAGGACAGCATGTCAGAAACAGAAGGAATTTACAGAAAAAAGGGGAGGAATAGCAAGATAAAAATAAATATATAGTCGAGCTCAGACAACAGTAAGGAAAAAACAGGAGGAAAGAAAAACTAATAATAAGTTGTACCTGGTACTTGATGTACTAATAATAAGTTGTACCTGGTACTAGCTTGCATTTAAACAGTGAATCAGAGTCCGAGAATTATAGTGAACAGGAGGAGTTAAGTACTGAAGAAGAACAAAGCCTAAGGGAGGTAACAGCTCCATATGAGCAGGAAAGGAATGGGCCAATTAGGGTGACTCCTTTAGCGCCCCCTCCTTACAATCCAGTGTATCTGGATAAACACAAAGTTAATAAGGGGAAGGCTTTCTATCTAGTTTTGCAGAACCTAATACTTGGAAAAGAATAGCTACTGCCTTCCTTGTCTTTGAGGACCAAAACACCCAGGCCCGATATCATGAGTCGGTTGGATATAAGCAGATTAAAGATTTAGCAGAAGCAGTCCCCACCTATGGGGTTAATGCGGCTTTCACCCAAGCCCTGCTTGAGAAATTTGCTTACGCAGCCATGACGCCAGTGGATTGGATGAGCATGGCCAAGGCTTGCTTAACTATGGGACAATATCTAGACTGGAAGTCAATATATACAGATGCAGCCCAAGTACAGACTAAGACTAATACAGCGGCAGGACAGCCACTCTGGAATATGGACATGTATTTAGGACAGGAACAATGGACTGCAAATCAAACAGCCTATCTTGTTGATGTATACATTCAAATTAACACCATGGCTATATAAGCCTGGAAGACCCTGCCCAATAAAGGGGAGGTTACAGGCAACTTAACAAAAATCATACAAGGATCCACAGAGCCATTTTCTGATTTTGTGGCTTGTATGATGGATGCTGCAGGAAAGATATTTGGGGATCATGAGAGAGCCATGCCATTAATTGAACAGTTAGTGTATGAACAATGTACACAGGACTGTCGAAGAGCTATTACTCCCTGGAAAGGCAAGGGGCTTCAAGCCTGGATGAAGTCATGTAGAGAGATAGGCGGACCATTATCTAATGCAGGCCTAGCAGCAGCAGTCTTGGCAGCCTCCAAGGACAGAGGGCCTAAAGGAGTCTGTTTCAAATGTGGAAAACAAGGACATATAAAAAGACAGTGTCCTTCGGCACAGAACAATACCTGGTCTGTTCAACAGGAGAGTACTAAACGCCCAGGCCTCTGCCCTCGCTGTAAAAAAGGGAAGCATTGGGCTAATGGGTGTAGATCCATAAGGGATATTAATGGAACACCTTTACAAAAGGCGGAGCCAAAAAACGAAAGACAGGGCCCTCGGCCACAGGGCCCACAAATATATGGGACCATGCAAACACCATCCCTGTGCCCTCCGACAGCCCAAGGAGAGCCACTACGGGTTCAGCCGGATTGGACATCTGTGCCACCACCAGATGTGTACTGACTCCCCAAATGGGGGTCCAGCCAATTGACACTGACTTTAAAGGTCCATTACCTCCAAACACGGTTGGGCTATTGTTAGGTCGATCCTCATCAGCTATAAAAGGGCTGTCTGTAACTCCAGGTATAATAGATGAGGATTATACCGGAACAATTAAAGCCTTGTGTGCCTCACCTCGAGGAATTACAGCAATATCCCCTGGGGACAGAATAGCTCAATCATTAGTATTACCCAGCCTACACAAACAGTTTCCCTCTAAGTCTAAGGAACAAGGGGATAAGGGCCTCGGGTCCACAGGGATAGATATTGGATATTTATCGTTATCATTAGAACAGAGACCTACACTGTGCCTATCTATAGAGGGGAAGATTTTTAAAGGCTTGCTGGACACAGGAGCCGATCATAGCATTGTAGCAACCAAGGATTGGCCAAAAAATTGGCCCACTCAAGTTTCCTCACAAACTTTACAGGGATTGGGTTATGCTGATACTCCAGCTATCAGTGTCAAAAAGTTGACTTGGAGAGATTCTGAAAGACGTAAAGGAAAGTTTACTCCTTATGTTATGCCATTGTCAATTTGTCTCTGGAAAAGAGATGTCATGGAACAATTATGACTGATGCTCACTAATGAGTTAAAAGCTAATTACTCACCTCAAAGTGTCAAACTAATGCGAGGTATGGGTTATACCCCGGGTCAGGGATTGGGAAAATATTTACAAGGAATTTCAACACCGTTACTAGCCAAAGGCCAATCCTCTACTAAGGGCCTGGGTTTTTCCTAAGGGCCACTGAGGATGCTATTCCCATACCTTGGAAAACAGAGGAACCAGTATAGGTTCCTCAATGGCCTCTTTCCTCTGAGAAATTGACAGCCACTCATGCCTTGGTAAAAGAGCAATTACAGGCTGGTCATTTAGAATCCTCACAGTCTCCATGGAATACTCCTATATTTGTTATTAAAAAGAAATCTGGAAAATGGAGATTATTACATGATTTGAGAGCTGTAAATGAACAAATGCAAGTAATGGGGCCTATTCAGAAGGGCCTTCCGTTACTGTCAAGCTTGCCTAAGGAATGGCCAATTATTATTATTGATATAAAAGACTGTTTCTTTTCTATCCCTTTGGCAAGCCAGGACTGCCCACGATTTGCATTTACCTTGCCTAGCATTAATCACGAACAACCTGATAATAGATTTCAATGGCGAGTACTCCCTCAGGGTATCGCTAATAGCCCTACTATGTGTCAGCTGTTTGTAGCTCAGGCACTTGCACCTATTAGAGAAATTTACCCTAAGATGCACATGTGCCATTATATGGATGATATACTCCTGGCTGCACCAAACTGTCAGATGCTGGACTCAGCTTACATTCAGACAGTACAAAAATTAGAAAGCAAAGGGTTATTTATAGCCACAGAAAAGGTGCAAAAGGGAAATATTGGTTCATTTTTAGGTTATCTTAAACCTCAAAAGTTACAGATACGTAAAGATAACCTAAGAACTTTGAACGATTTTCAAAAACTTTTACCCTTGTTTCAAATTTTAGAAGGAGATGCCCATATCTCCTCACCCAGGGCATTGACGCCTCAAGCAAGGGAAGCCCTTCTTAAGGTACAACAAGCCATAGAAAAAGCTCAACTCACCCATGTAACCCCTGGTGAGCCTATTTTCTTGTGTATTTTGGCCACCCCTTGTAGCCCTACAGCAGTATTATGGCAAAAGGGCATTTTGCTTTGGATTCATTGCCACTCATCTCCTAGTAAAACGGTGGAACATTATCCATCGAGTGTTGCTGTGTTGGCTCAACAAGGTTTGAAATCTTGTTTAACCCATTTTGGGCAATATCCTGATGTTATTGTTACCCCGTATAATGCCCAACAATTACAGGTGTTAATTGCCACAATTGACGACTGGGCAATTTTGAGAACTATCTTTCCTGGGAAAATTGATAACCATCTCCCTAAAGATCCTTTATTGCATTTTGCATCTACTCATCCTATTATCTTTCCTAAGGTGACAGCTACAGAGCCTATTTCAAATGCTATTGACATTTTTACAGATGGGTCCAAGACAGGGCTAGGAGCTTATATGGTATCAGGACAGGAGCCCGTTCAATTACAATTTACTCCTGATACACCACAGTTGGTGGAATGCCAGACTGTTCTTACAGTGTTTCAGCGTTTTGCTGAACCATTCAATTTGGTTTCTGACTCCTGCTATGTTGTTAATGCCGTACGCATGCTGGAGGTAGCAGGAAATATTTGCCCTCGTAGCCCAGTGGCACATATTTTAAAAGATCTTCAAAAGATTATATGGTCTCGACGTCATCCATTTTTTATTCAGCATATCAGAGCTCATTCATTACTGCCTGGCCCTATGACTGCAGGCAATCGCTTGGTAGATGCTGCTACGTGCTCAATAGCTCTTGCAGTATTTGACAATATTAAAGCAGCCAAAGAATTTCATTCCTTATATCATGTACCTACTGCAACTCTGAGGAAAAGATTCCAAATCTCTCATGCTATGGCAAGGGAGATAGTTACTAACTGTACAGCTTGTGTGCCTTTTCATCATCCTCTGCATACAGGAATTAATCCCCGGGGATTACGCCCTGGAGATCTATGGCAAATGGATGTAACGCATGTTCCACAGTTTGGAAAACTTAAATACATGCATGTGTCCATTGACACCTGCTCAGGGGTAATCTTTGCATCTTTGCATCTTTACATACTGGAGAAAAAACAGCACATACTATTACCCATTGCCTTGAAGCTTGGGCAGCCTGGGGCAAACCCAGAGAATTAAAAACGGATAATGGTCCTGCTTATAGTTCTAAAGGTTTCCACTCATTCTGTGGCACTATGCAAGTCAAGCATGTCACTGGATTGTCATATAACCCTCAAGGACAAGGTGTCATGGAACACGCTAATCGGACCATAAAAGAATTGCTGCAAAAACAGAAAGGAGGAATAAGCTATGGGCTCACCCCCAAGAATCAACTATCCTTAGCATTATTTACCTTAAATTATTTACTTTAATTTTTTAACAATTGATTCTGCTGATCGCACGGCAGCGGAGCATCATAGTCATGTCTCCTTTACCAAATTCCCTTCTGTAAAATGGAAGGATGTATTGATAAAACAATGAAGAGGCCCGGATCTGGTAATAGCTAGATCCAGGGAGCTGTTTGTGTTTTTCCACAGGATCAGAGTGATCCAGTGTGGGTCCCCGAGAGGCTGACACAGATTGTTCAAGAAGAAAGGCAAGATGACGACAAGCAAGAAGAGAACCAGGGACAGAACTCCATGGAAGACGAGCCTGTTGTTCCTGACTCTTCAGACGTTCATGCTTTTCCGGAGTAGTGTCCAAGCCTTAGAGCTTTGGGCTGTCACTAGGACATGGCCTTTCCCATGCCAGTACATGCTAATTCAACTGTGCTTCCCCATTTTTTCTCCACCTCCTGTGAAGGAGAGATTTCCTGTGCCTCTGCTTTTGGGGAAGACCCTAAGCCATTTAATCAATTTAATTTTCATTTGCTTGGTACTCTTTGCTTTTCATTTCATGGCTTCATGCCATGTATTCGACTTCAACATACCACCCTAAGTGCCTGGTTGGAACCACAGCAAATTGTTAACCCTAAGATTGATCTTGGTACAGGGGTTTCTGCTGCTGCTGTTCCTTTACAGTCCATTTCCGTTAGTTCGGATGGAAAACATGTGCCAAGTGTAACAGCTGAGACCATTGATCAGGTTGTTAGCAAAACAACCACTGCCCTATTAAATCAAGAAAGGCATAATGCGCATTTTTCTTCAAGGCCTCCGATTGGCAAATCAGCGCATGGATCTGATTCAAGAACAGGTAGAGGAACTGTATAAGATGGTTCAGACCGGATGCATTTCGCATCATGGTCAAGTTTGCATCACTCCATTACAATATAACTTTACAGCTTCTTTTAATCAAAGTAAATTGTTATCAGACTATCTTGCAGGAAATTGGACGCTGGAGGCTGAAGAGCTATCCCGACAGCTGTTGATCAATATTACATACCTGAATGGAACCCGAATGAAACCCGTTTCTCTGGGAGAATTCACCTCTTGGCTGCATTCTGCATTTTCTTATTTTAAGGAATGGGTGGGAGTGGGAATTTTTGGAGCTTTTACCATCTTTGGTCTCGTGTTTTGCCTCTGGGTCATATGCAAAATGAAAAATAAGCATACCCGTGATAAGATGCTTATGGTCCAAGCTTTATTGGCAGTTGAGTAGGGCGCTTCCCCCCAAGTGTGGCTTGCAAGCCTTAAGAAATGAGCTTCCTTTGATCACATGGCCTTTGCACCTGACTGGCCTTGTTGCCATTGCACGTCAGAAGGCATGTGTTTCCCTTCCCAATACAGGACAGCCATTGCACCCTGCTGGGACTCTACCCATTGCACGCAGGATGGTGTCTTGTATTAACATCAATATACCCCTCGATCGGCTGGTACACAAAGTTGTGCCATGCCTTGATCGGAGTATTTCCCTACTGCTCATCTTCTTTTTTTTTTTTTTTTTCTTTTTTGGTTTTTCGAGACAGGGTTTCTCTGTGTAGCCTTGGCCATCCTGGACTCACTTTGTAGACCAGGCTGGCCTCGAACTCACAGCGATCCACCTGCCTCTGCCTCCCAAGTGCTGGGATTAAAGGCGTGCGCCACCACGCCCGGCTTTACTGCTCATCTTCTTATTTAACAGAAAATGGGGAAGTGTAAGGAGCCAGCCACGACCGTGCTAGCTGCACCCAATAATGGTGCTGGTCTGTGTTCTGCTACCTGTAAACAATTGCCAGTATGCATGCTTTTGCTAGAGCTATCTCTAGTCGCCCCTCCCATCAGGGGGATTATGCTAATTGTAACTACGCTTGTGTAAGCTGTTGACCTATCAGCACTCATATGTTAATTAGGCATTCTGCCTGAACCTGTGAGGTGCTAACAGGCCGCTTTAGATGGTATTTAAGTTCAAGCTCTAGGGGCTTGGGGTCTTTCGCTTCAGCTTCAAGGGCGCTCCCAATACAGCATGACTGAGAAGGATCCTGTGTCCAGCGTCTTTCCTGCTGGCAGGAGGTCGAGTCATGCTCCCTTCTGTGTACTGCTGCAGTGTGCTCCCTTCTGTGTGCTGCTGCAGCGTGCTCCCTTCTGTGTGCTGCTGCAGTGTGCTCCCTTCTGTGTGCTGCTGCAGTGTGCTCCCTTCTGTGTGGTGCTGCAGCATGCTCCCTTCTGTGTGGTGCTGCAGCGTGCTCCCTTCTGTGTGCTGCTGCAGTGTGCTCCCTCCTGTGTGCTGCTCCTGCAGTGTGCTCCCTTCTGTGTGCTCCTGCAGTGTGCTCCCTTCTGTGTGCTGCTGCGGCATGCTCCCTTCTGTGTGCTGCTGCAGCGTGCTCTGCTCCCTTCTGTGTGCTGCTGCAGTGTGCTCCCTTCTGTGTGGTGCTGCAGTGTGCTCCCTTCTGTGTGGTGCTGCAGTGTGCTCCCTTCTGTGTGCTCCTGCAGTGTGCTCCCTTCTGTGTGCTGCTGCGGCGTGCTCCCTTCTGTGTGCTGCTGCAGCGTGCTCTGCTCCCTTCTGTGTGCTGCTGCAGTGTGCTCCCTTCTGTGTGCTGCTGCAACGTGCTCACTTCTGTGTGCTGCTGTGTGCTCCCTTCTGGGACCTCCCACCTGAGCAGCTACTTTACAGCTTGGTTTTAATTACAGAAAAAGATGCAGAAAACACTACATCCCTGAGGAACATGTTTACCTCCTGGCATCGTTTGGTCCAGCTGTTAAGTGGCTTCCCTTGTTTCTTCAGAGCTATAGTAGAATGAGTGGGTTGAACCACATGACATCCTTAAATGTATTACATTTTCATTTGCAATGAATGGCCCAAATGAAGCCAAGAAGACCATTCCACTTACAAAGACTCCAAAGGAATAGGATGCTAACTAATTAATACTCTAAGAACTACAGCACACCATTGAAAGAAGTCAAAATCAAAATCAACAGAAACATACAGCAAGCCCCTGGGCTGGAAGACTTCCCATCGCTAGGACAGCAACATTCCAGCAGATCTGCACATTGGCGCTACCCCCAGCAGAGTCTCAAATGAATTCTCAGTTGAATTCTCAGGTACAAGCTGGTTCTCAGGGTCACAGTAACTGCAAGATACAAACCAGCAAAGCAGTCCTGTAGACTGACACTACTGGGCTGTTGAGATGGAGTTGGTCATAGAGGGTTCTCATGCCCAGCAAGAGTCATGTAGTAGTAGTAATAGTAGTAGTAGTAATAATAATAATAATAATAATAATAATAATAATAATAATAATAATAACAATAACAATAACAATAACAATAACAATAATAATAATACCACCTTACTGCCGTTGCCTCCGCGGCAAGCACGGCCCAGGACCTTCTAAGGCCATTATTTAATAATAGTTTTGCTCTCACATTAGTTACATCTTGTGTGAAGATTGCTGGGTTAAGCGAAAGATACATAGCCATCTAAACTTTACACTGAAAACCTCAGAAAATAAACTATATGCTCGGTGCTTGCAAGAAGAAGGCTGCCCAGCTGTGGGGCGTGGCTGTTTGGCCAAGGTTGATGAGAAAGGACAGTGACACTAACTTTTGTATAAACCACACCAACATGAAACCATGACAGTTTCTTAACTACTTTTCTTTCCAGCTAATAGGTGGGGCAGAGAGGCCACATCAGCTGTGTTTGGCCGACTCCGCAGCTGAGAATGCATACCCAGAGCTGTAGGGAAGGGAGAGGCGTCATTAATGCCTGGGAGCGAAGAAAGATTTTCATAGGAAATACACATAATCAAGATTAAGTGAAAATGGCATTTTACAAAAATTTTTTAAAAAACCAAATCGTATCTAAGTGGAAAGAGATCAGGATGGAGAGAGAATTCATAAAGTCAAAATAATAATATTTACATTTATCATGTGTGTGTGAGTGAGTGTGTGGGTGTGTGTGAGTGTGTGTATGTGTGTGTATGTGAGTGTGTGTGTATGTGTGTATATGTGTGCATGTGTGTATGTGTGTGTGTGTGTGTGTGTGCGCGTGCGCGATGTGTGAGTGTGTGTATGTGTGTGTGTGCACATGATGTGTGAGTGTGTGTGTGCGTGTGTGTAAGTTGGAGGTCAGAGGACAACTTACAGACGACACTCTTCCTCCACCTCATGGGTCCCAGAGACTCAGGCTTGGTGGCGGCACCTCCACCCACTGAGGCGTTCGTTGCCCTGGCCCTGTTCCGAGTCCCAGCTGAGGACCTAAGCTTTGTGGCCTTGAGAATCCTCACCTCAGGGCAGCTGCATATGGAGCAGAATTCCTGCCGCCACCTGCTGGAGCCGCCACAGTGTCTAGTCTCTGTCTCGCTCTCCGCTGCAGGACTGCGGGCTCCCTGGGTTACAAAGCAAATCACCGTCCAAGGCCTTTACAGTCCTTCAGCCATCTTTGCTTCTCATGTCCACTCTTGTGTTACATTTTATCTGGACTAAAATAATGCGCTGCGACACACATGGACGCCATATTACTATAATTCCTCATAGACGCTTGTTGGGGACAATAGGCCATATGGCCAGTGTTCAGCCATCTTGTCCAAGTCTGCACCTTTAAGTCTCTGTCTTTCCCAGAGCTTGCCTTTCACCAGAAACTAGCTGACCCTGTTGTGGGTCAGCAGTTAGACTACAGACAGATAGAGATGGAGCAACCCTGTTATGGTTTAGCAGTTAGACTAGACAAAGAGGGAGCCAGACACCCTGTGTGGCAGGACATTAAGACCCTGCCTGGAATTCCCTGTGTTTTGAGAAAAGTCTGCAGCCGGGTTGCTATAGCAATATGCTCCCCTGCCTTCTGACTTATCAAAGCTGCTGCCTGACTAATAAAGTTTGAGAGTTTGATCAATCAGACTTGCTCTCCTTCTTTGTGTCTTGCATTCTCAACAGGTGACCTTCCTCCCGAGTTTTAGTTGAGCCCCGCAGGCCAGGGCACCCCACCCGGGGAGCACTGGCTCTCTGCAAAGAGAGGGGCGACACAGGTGACCTGCCAGGGTGGTTATACTTTCCTCCCCAAACAAGGAAAGTGTCGGGAGGAAGTTTCCAGCTCAGACCAAGCATGTATACTTTGGTTCCAACCTCAATTTGAGTGCAAACCCCGACTCTGCCTGTTGGGGGGTCTGTGCTCAAGGACATTCCTTTGGGTTTTGATGACCCTAGAGAGTGTTGCTAGCTTAAAAGCACATAATAGCCCCAAGCAAATCGGCTGAATTCCTATTCTGATCGTGGCCTGCTCCTGAGAGCGCTATATACTATTGCCCTCAGCTGAGTGGTGCTGGGCCCAGCAGGAGCCACCAGCCATGCACCTGACACTGTGTCAGAGGTGACACAGAAGAGCCCTTTGCTGTGCGTGACGAGTCCACAGAAAAGGGAAGCCGGCTGAGGGTGTGGGTGGCAGGTTCCTGGAGTCACTTCTCTGGAGGAATCCACTGGATGCTTTGACATGTGTGGTCCCCACAAGAGGAAATGCACCATAAATTCCCGCCCTTCCACCACCAGAGTGCATCACCACCCCCAGTCTGGCGCGCAACGGAAAGGTTCTGCGTCACAGGCCTTCATCCTCCTCCTCCTCCTCATAGCAATTATCATTAATTAGTGTCACTGGTTACTGTGGTCGCTGTGGCTGGTTGCAGTGACCTAGCATCGTCTTTGTTTTCTCGGTATCTTGGGAGGTGAAATTCTGCTATCTCTGGGGAGAAAAGTCCCAGGGGTCGCGAGCCACCAGAGGGCTGGAATCGTCCTCCCTGAGTGGGGATGAAGGACTGCCCATCTGTGCTTTGGTTCTGCGTGGCGCTGGCCACTTCCAGCCCACGCCTGGGTTCATTCCCTCATCTCCGCCATTAGCACAGCCCAGACTTTCTGGTTGAATCGAACTGTGAGGATCTGATTCAGACCAATGCAGCTGATTTGGGGGGGGGGGGGCGTTGATAATTTAAAATCGTTTATTTTACTTGTGTAGGTATTTTGTCATGCAGTACCTGATGACGCCGGAAGAGGGCAGCCTACCCCTGGAACGGGACCTACAGATGTTTGTGAGTGTCCAGGTGGGTGCTGGGAACTGAGCTAGGCTCCTCTGCAAGAGCAGCTGTGCTTTTAACCGCATAGCCGGCTCTCCAGTCCCAGTTTAGTAAGCAGGGCAGAGCTAACCTGGGGGCTCCTGAAACTCACTGGGACTGACAAGACACAGAACTGAAGTGCCCTCTGCGTTCCCATCAGGGAAGAGAGGTCACTAAGGTGTTCCTGTTTACAGCCTCCCTTTGGCTTCAGACCCGTGGGTGGGTGCCGGCCAGGTTCGAGACCTCGGCTGTGGCCCAGAGCTGAAAGGCAGCACCTGTCCCCTCCCCCTCCCCCTAGCCTCCCCCTCCTGCTCACCCTCACCTCCCCCCTCCCCCTCCTCCTCCCCCTCACCTCACCTTCCTGCTCACCCTCCCCCTCCCTCCTACCTCCCCTCCCCCTCCCCCTTCCACTCCCCCTCGTCCTCGCCCTCACACTCCCCTCACCTCATGTAGAACGTTCTCACAGACAGCGCCCTCAGGAAGGCACACTCACCCACCCACAACGAGGTCCATCTTTACCTCCCTACCCAACCCCCAGACTCAGCCACCCCGCTCCTGTCCAGCCATGCTTCTGTGGCAAGCAGGCTGTGCAGAAACTGGGTCCAAACAACGCTAAAATCAGACATTATAAAGAAACTATAGAAAGACTAACTAGTTATGGTGGAGGGTATGTACTAAACACATAGAAATCTGAATTCGTGTGTCTAATAACGAAAATAAGGAATTGTTTAAATAGTATTAAATTTTTTTGAGACTGAAAAAGATTTCTATGTTCTAAAGGTAAATATAGTGTATATACATCTAAAGCGTTTTATTCAACATCCACGTGAATTTTTATAAAGCTGAGGCTGTTTTTCTAGGACTCACTATGAAAAGTGACTACACACTCACACATGCAAGCCTGAGACTAGAGTGCTTTTGTAAAATAATTAGTCTTCCTATGAGTACGTTGTTAAATTTTTCCAGGGTTCTGGTTTTGTTGTTGTTGTTATACAAAGACAATTTTAATTTATTTTATAATGCCTATAATGACAGTGATAATATTATAAGTCTATGATAAAGAGTTGCTTCTAAGGACAGGTTCTGGACAATAGAGTGGCATGCAGTGTGGCTGGTTCTCTGCTCTCTACAGGCTCGGCGCTCCCCACCAACGAAGCAGAAGCTAAGGGGAACTCACAGGCGGGAGCTCCCCCTTAGGTGCATTCTCTTCAGCCAATGAGAAACAGGAGTGGGACGGCGTCACTTGTCTCCGGAAGAACAAGCTCTTGGAAGTCATAGGCGCAGAGCCACTGTACAAAGGCACGCCTTGTCACAAAGTCCGCGAAACCTGGCCTAAAGGAACCGGTCTAACGCATTCGGTGAAACCTGGGAGACTGACGCGCTGGCCCAGGGTCCTGGAGGGAAAGATGATATAAATCAAACAAATGAAATTCTAAAAATTAGCAGCGCAAATCTAAAAACCAAGGGGAGTGATAAATAGGCCTTAAGTTACATCTTAAAAATCAACTAGCTGTATTAATCCCCACCGTCCTGCTGCTGGCACTGGCGCCATCCTCTGTAACCCTTCGTGGGTCGTGAACCCTTCGGGGGTCGAACAACCCAGGGGTCGCATATCCCATATCCTGCACATCAGACATGTTCATTACGATTCACAGCAGCAGCAAAATCACAGTTATGAAGTACTAACAAAATAATGTGCCGGCTGGGAGGTCGCACAGCACGGGGCTCAGCAAGGCTGAGGACGCTGCGCTGGTGCGCCTGAAAGTCCGCATTTCCGAGGCTCCAGCAGGAGGATTTCAAGTCCTAGGTGAGCCTGGCGAAGTTGCTGCTTTTGTTTTGTTTTTGTTGTGTCATCAGGACCCCTAACAAGTCAAACAGAGGAATCTCAGCCTCCACCACTCGGCTGACGCACCTTACAGATCTGGCTTCCTTTAAGAAGCAAAATCCGATGAATAAACTTCACCCATCTCTGACATCCAGACATCAAAGAAATGAAAACACAGGGAAAACTTTAAAATGTTTTAGCTTTCTCACAGCACAGTTTTTAAACTAGATGTAGTTTTTAATGCAACTTCGTGAAATTTTTATTGTATTGATAACATTAGTACCGTTCTTAAAATGCTATCCAATAGGTTTTGACACATTATTGCACTCTTTTTAGCTCACATCCTTGTCAAGATGTGGTTTTCTATGTAAAGATAAAAATACAGAACATTTAGAAGTGGGTGTCGGGTTGGGGAAGAGCCAGGAAAGGATTAAGTTCAGGGGAGACCTCCTGGACAGTAGAGCCCAGAAAGTTCCGAGAAACAGGACTATTGTCAATAAATTCACCTATCCTTGAGGCTTTTCAGAAACATCCTCCTCTCCTGCCAGCCGCGCACGAGGAGCCTGATCTGGAGCCGCCTCCCTCCCAGGCATCCCCTCAGCTCGCTCTGAGCAGAGGCTGCAGCAAGCAGGTCAGGGGAGTTCCCCTCGCCTCTTCCAGGCCTCTCAATACCAACTCTGCACCTGGCAACTGCGACGTCATCACGAGGGAATTTTCTGATTGGTCCGGCAGGATTGGTTTGGGTATCAGCCCTCCTTGCCCTGATCCTCACTATCCCTTGAAGACTCCGAAGAGCAGCTGCGGAGCCCACCGGGCAAGGGGGATGCAGCGCAGCAGAGCTCTGATTCTGGGGGTCCTCGCCCTGACCACCATGCTCAGCCGCTGTGGAGGTGAAGACGACATTGAGGGTGAGTTGCGAGGCTGAGGGGTGCCTGGGGCCGGGAACTGGGGAATTGACAGAAGAGGGAGATACAAACTGACTGAGATATAAACCTCGTTATTAGGTGGCCTAACAATCATGTGGCTCCTTCTCCAGCGAGCACAGCTGGTGACCCACCAAGCCGTGACTGTGATAGCGGGTCCAGTGAGGAAGGTGCGGAGGGCTCGGTGACAGGCGGGGCTGTCTCAAGACTTGGGGTGTTTCCACAAATGAATAATTTTTCGTTACTAAAAGCCCATGAACTATTACTCCCTTTGAGGGCTGCTGAAGCCCTGTGCACCTGTAGCGCATCCTAAGGAAAACAGCCCCGTGAGTCGTGTACACAAATATACGGGAAAATGCTTCCCTTGTGCTGGGGTCGTGCCAGGAACTCCCTGCTGGGCAGTGAGAGAGGGAGCCACGTTTTACTGCACAACCCTCCAGAATTTTGGTTTCCTCGTGTATCACCTCACAAGTGACCAAGTTAAATAAATATATGGATGCTTTAAAGGTGGTGAAAACCAAGCTGGTCCTGTTAGTACTGGTCCCGGCAACTCCAGTGCTCAGGTGCAAACAGGAGAGTCGTGAGTTCAAGGACAGCCTGGGCTCATAGTGAGACCATGTCTCAAAAACAAACAAAGAAAAAAACCATTCATTAGTAAACTCCTATAAGTGTCAGACTCTCTTCTTTGTTCCCACTCCACACATAGTTCCCTGTTACTTTAACACAGTAAGGGACACAGGCTGCCTGTTCTGCACCCCAACTGGACCCCAGTGAGCTCTGTAACAACAGCACAGGGCGTGCAAGCCTGCGTCCCCTCTGCCTGCGTTGCCTCCCTCCACACTCTGTGTACTTCCCTGGCCCTCTCTCAGGATTCCTCCTCAACTCCATGCCGTTTACAGCCCTGAAAAGTCGCTATGTAAAGCAGCAGCTGAAAGTCAGATGTTTGAACAGGAAGGGAAAGGGATGGGCGACCTTGCGGTCCCTGCCTGCTCTCTCTCCAGCTTTGTTGGGAGGTGGAGTCTCACCTGCTTCTCCAGGAGGCTCAGCTTTGTCCCCAATGTCTTCCTTCAGTGTCACACTGGAGTGTGAGCAGGCATGGTGGGCACAGTTCCTAGGGCTATGTGAAAATATTACCATTCCTTTTGAGTTTAGAAGGAAAAAAAGTGAAGTTTCAAGGTCTAAGAAAGTGCTTTGATTGCTGGGCGGTGGTGGTGGTGGCGGTGGTGCAAGCCTTTAATCCCAGCACTCAGGAGGCAGAGGCAGGTGGATCACTGTGAGTTCAAGGCCAGCCTGGTCTACAAAGTGAGTCCAGGGCAGCCAAGGCTACACAGAGAAACACTGTCTTGAAAAACCAAAAGAGAGAGAGAGAGAGAATGTGCTTTGATTTTAAGTCAGCCTACATCACATTTATCTTCTATATAAAATATGACTTTCAATATTTTCATCAGAGCTAAATGCACAGGGCACACAGGTCCTCACACAGCCCTGGCCATTGCTGACCCTGATTCTGCCACCTGTCAGTCATTCTCAAATTCTCCATGGACCTCAAAAATATCAGTAACCATTCAATACTCCCTTATAGAGCACTTGCTAAGCTAAGCTGTGGGTGCTGAAAAAAAAAAAATATATATATATATATACATCTGCTGCCTACATAGGAAGCGTACAGGCTCGTGAGGGAAGCGGGGCAAGGTCAGGAGGCAGAAGGGCCATCGCTGGGGAGAGTGGGCCCAGCTGAGGGCACAACTGTGAGGGCAGGAGGCAGGGCAGTGTCCTCAGCAAGGCTTGTGGCCGCGGACAAGCACCTGCTGAAGTGATCGCTGTGTACGTCCACATTTGGAAAAGAAATTGAGAAGGTTTATTAATAATGGATAAAATTGAGAAGGTTTATTAATAATGGATAAAATTGAGAAGGTTTATTAATAATGGATAAAGAAGCCTTGAGGGGAGGTGTGGGGTGGGGGTGGCTGATAAGAGCAACCAAGATGGCCACCCTGGGAAGGGAAGGGCCAGAGGGGCAGATAAATGTGATAGCAGACAGGGGGCTGGGGTCTTAGTGTGGCTGGAAGCCCTTAACTAACTAACACTGAGCCGAGCCCTTCAGAGTAGAGAGGGCTCAGCAACCTGAAAAACAGCAACTTTCATTTCAGTGAGAAAAAGAGGCCCAGGCAAAGAGCAGGACAGGACAGGACAGAGTAGTTAGTTTTGATTGGCAGTGGCTTGTGCAGAGCGCCAGGCGGCAGCTTTCCCACGGCCACTCACAGCTCGTTACATGGACCGCTTGCCTGCTGACCCCAAGCATGGCGACTGCAGAGGCCCGGCCTGGCTGGCTGTTACTTCTTCAACAGCACTACGTCTGACATTTGCTGAAACTCAGTAAATGAGGAAGGAAGAAAAGACTAAATACTAAAACCTGTGCCTTGGCGATAACGTTGCTCTGGCATTAGGTGGATCCGTCTGTACTGGTGGCAGCCACGCTCTGTGGCATCTCACACACGCTCGCTGTTGGAGGAAAAAGCTTTAAATCATCATGAATCTGCAAGTGATGTCAGTGTTTTTTAGGAGGGGAAATGAGGTGGGGATTGACAGAAGCATAAAGTACAATAAAGTCCCTATTCCCTTCAGTCCAGAAAGAACTAGATGACTGTCCTGTGTGTCCCCACTTAACAGTGCAGGAGCTTTAGACCTAACAGTTTCCACATATTGGGTCATTATGTCCCTGTTCTCCCTTCCATCTGAGTCTCTGTGTTTTCTTTTTGTTAAAAAAAAAATGAGAAAGTTTCCTTGTATGAAAAATGTCTTTTTTTTAAAGGAAATAAAACATAATAGAAATGTTATTAACTTATGAGAAATTGATGAGACACAAAACCTACTAAGAGAAGGAAATAAGCTGACTGGATCTTTAAAAGAGAACTGAATGTCTGAGATTTTCTTCCTCCGTTCAGTTGTGAGCTATTTGGATTAAGCCGTCCATGTACCAGACACTGAACAAGGCTGTCAGGACAGCAGAGTCAAGCACATGGCATCCCGCCGTCATGTAGCACGTGTCACAGAGGGAAAGGCCGGACTGTATCCAACGCTGAGGTGGTAGTGAGGAGCAAGTGGTGGAATATACTGAAAAACATGAAGTTCTTGATAATTTTAAGGCATTTTCTGTCATTTTGCTTAATAACATTATTTTCTTCTTGTTTTCCATTTTTCCACTATCCACCTAAATTCATCAGCCGACCACGTAGGCATCTATGGTTTAACTGTCTATCACTCTTGTGGAGAAAACGGCCAGTACACGTTTGAGTTTGATGGTGATGAGGAGTTCTATGTGGACCTGGCTAAGAAGCAGACTGTCTGGAGGATTCCTGAGTTTGGACAACTGATGTACTTTGACCCTCAATTTGGACTGCAAGAGATATCTAAAGCAGAATACAACTTGGGCCTACTGAAAAAGAGGTCCAACTCTACCGCAGCTACCAACAGTACGTGCTCACCCCATCTTCCCGCTCTCTTCCCTGGGGGAAGATGATCCGTATATAAATGGTTCTATAAAACCCTCTCCTTGCACGGAGCACCCAGACCTCCTCATCGCTGAATCCTCGTCCTCTCTCCTCTTACAAACCGCACATTACATGTGATATAAAGCTCTCTGTCCCACAATGCACTCCTTGCATCTTCTGAAGAGGCCCCGACAGACACCCTACCTGACACCCTAGAGAGGGGCACAGGGGTGATGGTTGCGGTGCACGTTAGCGCCAAGCAGAAAGGACAATCGGGTCAACATCATGTGTGTGAGTCTTAGCATGAGAAGGCTCCCTCACCAGAAAGCGCAGAGCTTCAGGGAGACAAACTCACTCACGTGGCTGCTTCCTTCTTCCAGAGGTTCCTGAGGTGGCCGTGTTCCCCAAGTCCCCTGTGCTGCTGGGTCAGCCCAACATCCTCCTCTGCTTTGTGGACAACATCTTCCCTCCTGTGGTCAACATCACGTGGTTGAAAAACAGCAAGTCAGTCACAGACGGCACTTATGAGACCAGCTTCCTCACCAAGCGTGACCATTCCTTCTACAAGATCTCTTACCTCACCTTCATCCCCTCTGACGATGACATTTACGATTGCAAGGTGGAGCACTGGGGCCTGGACGAGCCGGTTCTGAAACACTGGGGTACGTGGGAGTTCTGCCCACTTCTGACACTTTGTTGTCATCTCTAGAACACCCTGGCTTCTGGCTTCTGGTGACCAAAACTCATCTTCCAGTCTTAAACAGTTTCTAATGATGGATTCCATGTCCTCCCATAAGCCCACAATGTCTATCCAGATTAACTTCGACCTCACCCTGGCCCTGTCTTGCACACACATGAACATACTTCCTTTCTGGCCCTATCTTACACACACATGTATGAACACACTCCCTTCTGACTCCAAACACTTCACTTTGCCAGAACCCGAGATTCCAGCCGCAATGTCAGAGCTGACGGAGACTGTGGTCTGCGCCCTGGGCTTGTCTGTGGGCCTCGTGGGCATCGTGGTGGGCACCATTTTCATCGTCCAAGGCCTGCGGTCAGGTGGCACCTCCAGACACCCAGGGCCCTTGTGAGACACCCTGGAGAGGAAGGTAAGGGTTTGTGCTTGTGGGAGCCAAAGCCACCACACAGGGGGAGCAAGGGTCGGAGGACTAATGGAAATGCAGTTGGAACATGGCTGGAGAGCTGTGCCATGGCGTCATCACAGCTCAGGGGCTCTGGGACTCATCTCTCTCTCTCTCTCTCTCTGTTGCAGGTGTATGGCTCTCCAGGGAAGAGATGGTGTGCTGCATGCCTGGCCCAGCGTGTTTTCTGGCCCAAGTCTTCATCTTCTTTGTCTTCCCCACTCACCCTCCAGCTCGCTTTCCTCTTGGACCTGAGGCTGTCACTTCTCACAGCCCATGTACCTTTGGAATTCTCTCCTGACCTGAGTTTTGGTTTTTGGAATCTTTCAAATTGTATCTACTGTAGAATCTCAGAAACCTGATTCAGTAGCCCCACAAAACCAATAAATTTCTGTTGAATCCTGTTTATTCTTCCTACATTAATACAGTAAATTATTAAGCAATAGTTTTCTTTATCCAGCTAGTTCCCCATGACAGACACAGAGACTCTGGTTTGTTTTTATGCTGCGAGCACTGTGCTGGGCAGGATCTGAGCTTCTCTCCTCCTAATACCCTTAACACCTACATATAAACCAATGATGACTCCTGGTGGCTTATACTCCATAGGGCTCTTTCTCCAGCCACCTGCTCCCCCAGTCTCCTCTTCTCTCTCCTCCCCGACATCCGGCCTCCCACGTCCTGTCCTTCTGCCCAGCTGATTGGCTGAACAGCTCTTTATTGATAACTGCTACACCCACTGAACGCATTCCTCCACAAACCTCCTCTTATAAATTCTCTACTGGTCTTTGTTTTGTTTTTCCTGTCTTTCATTTTAGAGTTTTCAGCAATCAGGCCCGTATAATCCTGTGTCCAGTGATACAGAAACAACCAAATATAGCCCTGGATATCTCTCTTTCCTTCTCTCTCAATCTCTCTCTCTCTGTGTGTGTGTGTGTGTGTGTGTGTGTGTGTGTGTGTGTGTGTCTGTCTGTCTGTCTGTCTGTCTCTCTCTCTCTCCCTCCCTCCCCCCTTCTGTCTCTCTCTGTCTCTGTTTCTTTCTTTCATTCTGAGCCTTGTCCACTCTCATCTGTGTGCAGTCAGGTAGAGGGAGGTGGGATGTAAAACCTACCTCAGTGTGCACTTGCTATAGGAAATGCCAAGGCACAGGTACACTATTAATCCCATCTCTCAGAGACAGGAAAGTCCGCACAAGCTTAAGGCCAAGCAGGGCCTATATAGGAAGGTTCTGTATGGAAAATACAGCGGAAAACTGCATTTATTCTACATAAACACCATCCACACAGTCCCCACCATCCCCCAGGGAAGACACTTCTGGAGGAACCAGGCCAACAGATGGGCATCCCAGACACTGCTGAGAGTTGTGCCACCTGACAAGAGACTTTATACTGCTGAATTTTTTAAGTGTCTTATCTCTGTGTTTCCACTCTACAACTGCTGCCACCTGATCAGCACTAGGCAGACGCTGAGGGTTCTTGTAAGACTGAGGCATTTCTGCCCATGGCAGCTGCATCTGTGAGCTTAGAAAGCACAAAACACTGCACAGTAGACGTACGGCACAGCTTAGTGCAGAGACGCCTGTACCCAAGACAGGGCTCAGCACATTATAGAAATACACTAAATTTTACATCATTGAGTAAATTATCTAATATCTTTCAGCCTCATCCCAGCTACAGTTTGGAGAGTGCTATAGTTCCTTTGCAGTTATTAATAAAATCTCAATATTCCATATTTATATCCAGTATTACGTTGCTTGAAGGAATGGGCTGTGTGATAAAATCAAAGCAGAAGGCACGCCTGGTGGGGAGGGAGGGGATCAGGGAGGGAGAGGGGTGAAGAGGGCAGTGGAGGGAAGGGACAAAAGCAATGTCCACCTGATGTGCATGTGTGAGGCTGTCATGATGACGTCATGACATTATTTCATGTTAAATTTAGTCTAAACCTTCAGCTATGCGTGTTTCATGTGGAATACACACAGAGGACAGGAAATCAGTACGTGATCATGGGGGGAGCTTCTAAGGGGGGAGATAAAATGCAGTGTATAGAGGGGGATGGGAACAGTGGGGGATGGGAACAGTGGGGGATGGGAACAGTGGGGGATGGGAACAGTGGGGGATGGGAACAGTGGGGGATGGGAACAGTGGGGGATGGGAACAGTGGGGGATGGGAATAGAGGGGGATGGGAACAGTGGGGGATGGGAACAGTGGGGGATGGGAACAGTGGGGGATGGGAACAGTGGGGGATGGGAACAGTGGGGGATGGGAACAGTGGGGGATGGGAATAGAGGGGGATGGGAACAGTGGGGGATGGGAACAGTGGGGGATGGGAATAGAGGGGGATGGGAACAGTGGGGGATGGGAACAGTGGGGGATGGGAATAGAGGGGGATGGGAACAGTGGGGGATGGGAATAGAGGGGGATGGGAACAGTGGGGGATGGGAACAGTGGGGGATGGGAACAGTGGGGGATGGGAACAGTGGGGGATGGGAATAGAGGGGGATGGGAACAGTGGGGGATGGGAATAGAGGGGGATGGGAACAGTGGGGGATGGGAACAGTGGGGGATGGGAATAGAGGGGGATGGGAACAGTGGGGGATGGGAACAGTGGGGGATGGGAACAGTGGGGGATGGGAACAGTGGGGGATGGGAACAGTGGGGTAGGAAAGGTTGGCGTGAGTGTGGGAGGGCACGGTAGAAGGGGCAACATGAAAAAAGATAAGTAACACAAAAGACCTTTCAAAAAAGCTGTATGGAAACCTACTACTGTCAAAGCTTCTTACACACACAGACACACACACATACCATACACACAGACACACAGACACACACACTCATATACACTCACATACTCACACACACTTACAGACAGTCATACACTTACACACACACAGAGTTACCCATAACAAGGTGCCCACAAGGCTCCACAGTCTAACAGGTGAGGAAGCCCCTATGACAAGCTGAGTTTTGTCTCTCAAGTAAAGGACACGTTCCTTCCTGTAACCTGTAAGCTTTTAGTCAAATAATAGCATATGTGACAACTCTGTCTACTTACTTAGGGAAGGGCAAGAGTCAGGATGGGAAAGCTACCTATAGGGTAGAAGAAGATAATTTAAAATTCATACTACAAATTAGTAAGTCAGTGGCGGGGGCGTGGCCGGGTGGTGGTGTCTAAACATGAGAAGGCACAGAAGGCAGTGGCACAGGGTTTGACACTGTGATTGACACATGGCATCCACCTGTCCAATTCTCAGAATGTACCAGCATCAGAAGTGATTCATGGGGCTGGAGAGATGGCTCAGTGCCACTGGCTGCTCAGGCAGAAGACCCAGGTTCAGTTCCCAACATCACCATGGTGGGGCGCTGCTGTCTGTAACTCAGCTCCAGGGGATCTGGTGCCCTCTTCTGGCCCCCTTGGGCACTGCAAACACACAATACATAAGCATATGGGTAGGCGGAACACCTACACACAAGATTAAGAAACATTTTAGGTGAGTTTTAAACTATCTTAGGAATGACAATGATGTACAGTTATTAACTGTAACAAATACACTAATTGAGTGGGATTTTAAAAAATCATGACAAGAGTGATTTTAAACTAATATCTGTTTATTTGGAATTTTTCCTACATAGATACAATAAACTATGATCATATATACACCCACCATTTCCTTTTCCTAATCCCCCCAAATGCTTGCCCAACACATTTCCATTTAACTTCCTGTCTAATTAGTGCTGTCCATATGTGTGTGGCTGTGTGTGTGTGTTTGTGTGTGTGTGCGCGCACACATATGTATACACATGCGTGTGTCTGTATATGTGTGCATGTGGGCAAGCATGTGTGTGCTCACATGTGTGTGTGTGTATGCATGAGTGTGTTAGAGATGCCGTGTGTGTGTGTGTGTGTGTGTGTGTGTGTGTGTGTTGACTTCTCCAGTAACAGGTAGAGAATGGCACTAGGATTGAGAAGTCACAGTGTACACAGGTGAAATGGGCTCCATAACCTAAGAACTTCAGCTCAGTGATGACACCGTGTGCCTGTGTCTGATGACTCCAGTGAAGGGACCAAGAACCATAAACCGCTGTCCCACTTATGTATATGTATCTGTATGTATATATATAATTATTATCATTATTATTACTATAAACAGGGTTTCTCTGTGTAGCCTTGGCTGTCCTGGACTCACTTTGTAGACCAGGCTGGCCTCGAACTCACAGAGATCCACCTGCCTCTGCCTCCCAAGTGCTGGGATTAAAGGCGTGCGCCACCACACCCACTCAGCCCTACTTCTGTTGTTGTAACTAATGGGAAACATTACTTTTCTCATTGCTCTGCCAAAGCACTTGACAAGGACCTGCAGGAGCTAGGGGTTTATTTTGGCTTAAGAAGGTACAGCTTGTTATGACAGGGAAGGTTGGCAACCAGATGGGAGGTCACAGTGGTCACAGCGGTCACAGCAGTCACAATGGTCACAGCAGTCCACCATCAGGAAGCAGAGAGACAAATGTCTACGCCCCTGTTGCTTTTACTGTTTTTCCCATCTGGCACCTCAGCCCATTTAGTGTGGGCTTTCCTACCTCAATTGAATCTGGAAGCCTTCACAAATACGCCCACTGAGATGCTGGAAAGAAAGGCTTTACCTATAGTCAACATGCTCAGACCGGATATTGTGTGTGTACTGTCAAACTTCAATTACTGGCTGAAGGTCTATAAGTGTTGGACCCTGGAGTCCACTCGGGAGTAGGGTTCATCACAAGAGACCACTCAAACACCACAGCGTTGATGCAAAGAACAAAGGTTTATTGCTGGCACGTCAGGCTACCTCAGCACTCGAGAGGCCAAGGACCCTGAGTAGCTGTTACAGACTGCTTATAAAGGCGAAAACCGCAAGCCAGGGGGAGGATCGACCTTTAAGCTGATTGGGTGGGTATCTAAAGTATGTGAGCGAGATGATTGGCTGGAGACAGAGTGGGCTGTGGGGGGGGGGGAGCTTTCCAGGGTGTTTTCCTGGAGCTGCAGGTGGCGTTTTGTTTTTCTTGTTTTTGGAATTCCAGGTGGTGTTTGTTCTGCCAATTCTGGGAACTGAGGTGGAACTAGGGCAGGGGTCAATGGCCCTGAGCTTTAGGCTTTTCATAAGCTATAGCAAAAATACAGATCCTGTTTTATGTTGCCTCTGAACAAGGTCATACAGTGGGTGTGTGCTCCATTTAGCAGAGTTTGGAGAGCTGAAATATACGCACCATGTCATAGTTTCAAATTCAGAATTCCAATGGGCTTTTGCCTTAAATTCTGGAGAGCATTGTTCTAAGGTTACACATTTGTTAGAGGTAGTGGCTGTCTTGGAGATGCTGTTGCAAATTGGGGCTGATGGTGCTTCAGCACATACAGCCATTGGAATACCACAAGTTTTTAGACATTATGACATGAAATCTGTTACAGATATAAATTATAATCTTATAGATCAAACAATTATTAAAAGATCTAACAATTTTAATAGGGTGGTCATTAAATAAAAGGAGGATATAGCTCCCCATAATAAATTAAATGATTTTTATTATTTCAAAATCATTATATATGACAGGTAGCACACCTGCTAAGGTACACTGGGTTTTAGAAAGGATTGCTGAATCAGATCAGCATGTAAAGGTCCTAATTCCAATATAGAAGATAGGAACTGTGTTGTGTTGAGGAGAATATGCTCTTGTCTCAATAGGAAACAAACAAAAATGACATGTATTCCATACAGACTGATAGAAATCAGATTTGACAGGGGAGATCTCCTGAAGATCTTGGCTTCACACAGAGGGAAGAAATCAAGTAGACCCAGCAGAGATCTTCCTGACAGAGAGTGGGGCGTTGTTAGCAGATGGAGCTCAAGGCTCTCTAGCTGCAAGATGCTTGTCTGCCATTTCTGGAAAAGGTCCAGATGTGTTTTAACAACAACTAAATTACAAAAAATGATGAACAGGGCTTTGCTTGTTCACAACTGACCCAAAACTGAGATTTATTGTTTCTTTGCTTGATTTTTGTCAGAAGGTTTTGAGTTACAATGATATGGAATTGAGAGGCAGATCTCAGAGTTCTGGATCAGCCTCATTTACACAATAAAATCTGGGTGGGAACTCCCTGCTGATGAGTCCCATACAAAGAAAGTGTAGGAATCAAAGTGACAAATTGTTCCTTAAATTTACTATGTAAGTTCTTTTTTTTAAATAATGGATGCTATGCCCTTACTGATCTAAAAGATAAGTACACATCAATGTTAGGGTTATGTGAGAAGAAATGATGTCACCTTGCTCTAAAAGGCCAGACAACCTCCTTAGAAAGTGGGGCTCCCATGAGAGAACTGGTGCCAAGGGCCATTTTGGCCTGAGGTTTATGTTCTGTTGGTCAACGTAAGGACCCAAAGTTAGGCTGGGAGACAAACATGCAAGCTGCATGCCTCCCACATTGGTAAGCTTTTGAATGCTGACTGAGGTGAGGTGTCACACTGCTCTGGCAGCTGGCTTATCCCTTTAAACATGAGACATTTTCTTTTATTTTAGATTTATTTATTATTATATATACAGTGATCTACCCACATGTACACCTGCAGGCCAGAAGAGGGCATCAGATCACATTGTAGATGGTTATGAGCCACCATGTGGTTGCTGGGAATTGAACTCAGGACCTCTGGAAGAGCAGCCAGTGTGTTTAACCTCTGAGCTGTCTCTCCCATCCCCAACATGAGACATTTTCATGGGGGACAGGTGACAGTCACACTTGATGCAAAGAGACACTATATAATTGGGGACTATATAATTGGCAAAATTATTTAGGTCTCAAAAACCCAAAGGCTACAAGTCATATGTATAAAAGGCGGAACCGACCATCCTATATGGAGAAAAGGGATGGGACAAAAATAGCCACAACAAATGTAAAAACCCAGGTATAAGATGCCTAGGCTTTGCTTAAAGTCTAAAATTAAAAAGAAGTTTATATGAAGTTTATTTAATTCATATGCCTGGTCTGTTGCTCATGGCAACCAGCTTGTCCTCTCACAGGAGATATGTAGGCTCTGTTTCTTAACAATTAAACTTTATTATACAACCCAACGAGCTTACACAAGAGGGAAAAAAGGTTAAAGGGAAAAAAGAGTGAACCTTCCTGTATCTGTTCCACGGGATGGGTCCCTAGGTGTCTCTGGCCTGCGTGCTGGTCCAGCCTGTTCGCTGATCCACATGCACTCAAGCCTGGTGTGAACCTGCTGCTGCTCTCTCCTTGCTGCCTGTCTGTGTCATGTGGGAAGGGTGGTCTCCTTCTCACATTGAGGGTCAATTAGAAACACAATAGCCTAGGTGGGGTTCCCAGGTCTGCTTCCTGAATTCCAGGCCCAGGATGGCTCCACTCAGTCTGTCACAGGTATTCATGGGGTGCCCAAGGGTAAAGCCTGCCAAGACGGCTTCCACCTGTGACAGAGCTTACAGTCTTTCCCACAGAGACAGGTAGCATCTTGGCCTAATACAGCAGGTGCCTGAGAGCCCAGAAGAGAATATTTAGATCAATACATCCTTGCTTTGATTTCAACATGATAATGGTAATATAATCCCCTTTGAGAGAGGTCAAAACAAAATAAATATAGATCAAAAGGAGACTGTTAAATTATATCAATCTATACTTACTTATATACTTCAACATGCAGACCAAGCAGGTAACATGGTTTGCTAATCCCTCCACATGGGAACAGCTCTGAGACTAACTGAGACATGAAAATGTCTCTAGCCAGGGCTTCAACCGTACTTGGCCTATAGATCTTTGGCTGAAAAACCCTCAGGACTTATCATGTCAGTCTTTTAAATAGCATAGCTAAAATTTTGTTTTACGCTTCTTCTTCCTCGGGAAAACACCAAATGGCAGATGACGCTGGTGCAGCGGAACCAGGCCCAGGATTAGGAGGCGAGGCGGCTTCCATGGTGGATTCGGCAGAAGCCGAAGACAGGAAGTGGATCCCCGTCACCAAGCTGGGCCGCCTGGTTAAGGGCATGAAGATCAAGTCTGCCGATGCCGCTCCCGTCCAGCAGGAAAGACACCAACACCGGGAATTCTTCTTGCAGCAGTTTTATTCAGGATCCTGGAGTGACCCCGGGAAAAGCTCCCACAGAACCTTTTATAGTGTGCCTGTCCTATCAGAAACTGCCACGTCGTCACTCCTGGTTGGTGCATTCAGATCACACCACCTCATGCCATGCCTTGTCAGATCACACCACCTGACGCTATGGCTTGTTTGAATCACGCCACCTCACGCCATGCCTTCAGGCATGCGCATAAGGGGGCTTGCTCACTGTGCATGTGCATAAGGATTACTCACTGCGCGTGCGCAAAGGTTTACTCACTGCGCATGCGCAAAAGGGGGCACATTGCGCCGGTGAAGCAGCAGGGGGCGCAGCTATCTGTGGCTCTCCACACAAGTCCTTGGAGGAGATCTACCTGTTCTCCCTACCCATTAAGGAGTCCGAGATTATTGACTTTTTCCTGGGTGCATCCCTAAAGGAAGAGGTTTTCAAGGTCATGCCAGTGCAGAAGCAGACACGGCTGGCCAGCGGACCAGGTTCAAGGCTTTTGTCGATATTGGGGACTACAATGGGCACATTGGTCTTGGTGTTAAGTGCTCCAAGGAGGTAGCCACTGCTATCCGAGGGGCCATCATCTTGGCCAAGCTTTCCATCGTCCCTGTGCGGAGAGGCTACTGGGGGAACAAGATTGGCAAGCCACACACTGTTCCATGCAAGGTGACGGGCCGCTGTGGCTGTTTTGGTCCTTGTCATCCCTGCTTCCAGAGGCACTGCCATTGTCTCAGCTCCTGTGCCCAAGAAGCTACTGATGACAACTGGTATTGATGACTGCTACACATCAGCCAGGGCTGTACTGCCACCCTGGGCAACTTTGCCAAGGCCGCTTTTGATGCCATTTCCAAGACCTACAGTTACCTGACACCGACCTCTGGAAAGAAACTGTGTTCACCAAGTCTCCTTATCAGGAATTCACTAATCATCTTGTGAAAACCCACACCAGAGTGTCTGTTCAGAGGACCCAGGCTCCAGCTATGGCTACCACATAAGGGTTTTTACAAGAAAAATAAAGTGAATTAATTCTGTTAAAAATTTTTTGTTTTACAAAGAATCATCTTTAATTGAATTGTGCTTAGTGCACAGCTCATACATATATTAATACAAAATATATGATATATTTGAACATTTATATATTTTTTATATATTTTGTAGAGAAAGTTGCCCAAAGTGATCCTACCACATAGATGGCATCAATGACAATGTTTCCTTGAAAATCTCCATCTGGGACAATTTCAAATCCAGCATCACAGACTGTTCTAGTGAGGACATCAGTTAATTTCTGAACTTTCTCAGCATCCAGATGCTGGACAGTAACAGTTATCACTAGCATCCTTAAGACTGGACAATATCTCAATTTTTCTTGAGCCCTCAAAAAGAAAAACTATGCTCCAAATCAGCCGGAAGCAATTTAAGAAAACTAGGCCCCATTCCCAAGAGAGGATGGATGGATTTTGGTCATTCTATGGGCAAAAGATATCTGTTATTGTTTAAAGGTGTTGGTTATAGAGATGATAAACAAGAGGTAAATTATTGAAAATCTGAGACCAAAAAAACATTAAAAAGCAAAAAATCTTACATTGGTATAGATCTTTGTATTTTGTTACCTATGTAATTCTTAAAACTACAATGTTAAGTTCTAGACTTTTTGGCAGCTGCTGTATCCAACTCTTTAGGATAAGTAAGAAATGAACATTAGCTGCCAGACAACCAAACTCACATTCATGTTAGATACTAGTTAGTTACAAAAAATATGTTTTCTAGATTGACAAATGGAAAATATCTAGAAACAAGAAATTCAGGTAAGACAAAAAGTCAGATGGCCTACAAAAACTTCAGAGATCTACAGAATATGACATTTAAGTGTTCTATTAACTCGAGGCCTTTTTGACAGTGAGATGGGTCTGCTCCTGGTCTGCTCCTGGTCTGCTCCTGGCCTGCCCCTGGTCTGCCCCTGGTCTGCCCCTGGCCTGCTCCTGGTCTGCTCCTGGTCTGCCCTGGCCGCACCTGCTCTACTTCAGGGAGCATCAAAGGCTTCCCATGTGGCTACAGGGTGAGAAGATGCCTTTCCTCCATTACAGACAGAACACTGTCCAAGCAGGACACACCGGATGCAGGAGACCTAACTGCTGAGCTTTGCAAGGACAGGGTAGGCTAGTCCTTTATAATTCCTGCTTCACAGAAAAGTCTGTCAAATATTCTGAGCCAGAAGCTAAGATGACGCTCTAACATTATGGCGAAATTTTGAGGGATTGTACAGGCAGCTCAGTATTGCTGTTATTTCTATGGTTTTGGAAGCTGCTTGCCTGCACCTCCTAAATACTCAGGTAATATTTATTCCTTCCTAAGTCTCTGAGGGGGTTGAAGACTAACTAGCTATAGTCTCACAGTTAAACTTAAATCGTTTAGGGATGATAGAAATTGATAGTAAAATACTTTATCTAAGAATATCAAATATACGAATGTAAATCTTACCTGATAGTTTTCATAACTGTTATTATTATATATATGTTGTTATTGTAAGAGTGTCTTAGACTAAAGGGGGGCTGTAGGCATAAGGTTACTGTGTATTCCTAATGCTGATTCCTGCAGCAGGCTGGGTGACAACAGCACACTGAACATTATGAAGATGCGACATGTTGGACCTGTCTCCTCTGCCCACCTTGCATGGAGCCCAGGATGCTTCTGGTGGACTTTGTGTAGAAACAGCTTTGTCCAGTCACAGTTTGACTGGGTCGCTATGTCTCACACGACTCCCCCCCACCCTGCTCAGTTACAGAGGTTCAGGATACAAATAATTCAGAATATATTTAATTATGAAAAAGAGACAAATGTTTTCAGCACATCTCTTCACCAGCCTGTGTGGAACAGCAGAGACAGAAAGCCTGGGGTCTCCCAGATGGTGCTGGGGTACACAGATGGACGGACGGAGTCTCTGGAATCAGCCGGGGGCAGAGGCAAAGACAGAGCCTTGAGGACTCGGGGATCACAAGAGCTGAGTGGGGTACACTAGCACCATGCTAGACTCTGAATCACAGGGTGGCAGGCTGGCACAGACGGGAACTTGGGGACATACAGGCCTTGCAGTGTGACAGTCAAAAGGCTCTCCTGAGTCACTGTAGGAATCCTGTGGGGGAGAGGGAGTGGTCACGGGGGGAGGGGAGGGAGCAGTCACAGGAAGGAGAGAGAGAGGGAGCGATCACAGGAGTGCCATGAAGATGCCTGACTCCTGAATCCCACAGTGTTGGACAAAGAAAGTGGTGTCCTGCCCATGCCACCTCCTTCCCACCACCTGAGCAGAGGTGACGGCAGCTAAAGGGAGGACAGAGCATCACAGGACACAAACATGGGGGAGGTGGAAGAGAAGCCACCACCCTTGCAGGGAATATGAAGGATCGGATCTTCTGGTAAGTCAGAGGGGTCCGTCTCCTCTGCAGGACCATCAGCCTCTTCCCGCCACTGTCAACGTCCAATATTACAGTCTCCAGTGTGGGGCACAGAGCAGACAACGTCTTGGTGTCTAAGCTCATGGCTCAGGCTCCACTCAAGTGATGGTGGCAAAGTCCTGCTTGGGGACAAACCCTGGAGCTTCCCAGAGACACCAGCTGCGACATTCTCAACCCCACAGCAGAGGCAGACTATGAACCAGGACTGTGCCCAGCACACCTGCCTCACATCCTCCCCTCACACCCACACCCCTGCCTCACATCCTCCCCTCACACCCACACCCCTGCCTCACACCCTCCCCTCACACCCACACCCCTGCCTCACATCCTCCCCTCACACCCACACCCCTGCCTCACACCCTCCCCTCATGCCCACATCCCTGCACCTCCTCTCAGATGAGAGCTGAAATGTTACCTGCTGGGAGAGGCCCTCTTGGTCCTACAAAAGAAAGTCACATAGAGAAAGGGCTTGTTATAAAGACAGGGGCGCTCTCACATAGCCCAGGGGCTGGTGGGTCATGCAGCTCAGCTGAACTTGTTCCCTCATCATCTGTATTCACTAAGACCCTGAGCACTGTCCCTCCCTCCCCCATGAATGAAACTGCTGCCGGGAGGAGGGAGACAGGCCCATGGTGGAAACTTCTCTCATTGGTGGAAACTTGTGGAAAGGAGTCAGTGAGCATGGTAGACAGTGACAGAAGCCACAGAATGAGCTCCACCGTGGCTCTGTGGCTGTCACACAATGAGAAAAATCAGATCCCAGCGTCTCCCCTGGGATCGCCCGTGTCCTCCCGCCCCCAGCACAGCTCCTTCCTTCACTATAGCCCACCAGCCTCAGTTTCCCCAGAGCTCCTCACCTTTCTGACTCCTGTGACGGATGAGAAGGCCGAGTCCAAGGAAGATCAGCCCCAGCACGAAGCCCCCGACGCCACTCAGCATCTTGCTCTGCGCAGACTCAGACCGTGCCCCTGGGGAGCAGAGCCCAGTGTCAGCTTTTGTCCCTACAGGTCACAATAGCCCTGACTGAGAGATGAGAGCCCAGCCTGAGCCATCTGAGATGAAAGAGGTGGGGAGAACCAGGTCTCTGTTCTGACCCAGGGCGAGGAAGAGCCAGGAGATCCCAGCACAGTGATGGGGGAGGGGACGGGCTAAGTGGGCGTCTGCACCTCACAGACTTATCTAAAATACCCAGTCACAAGGTATCACTGATGATTCCTCTGGATATTAGGGACAAGTTCCAGGCCCCAGTGTACGTCCTGATCTCCCAGAACTCCTGTCTGGAAAGACAATTAGGTCGGGGCTCTCTGATGCCCTTACTGTGAGGTGAGAGGTAAGGTTTCCTGTGGCTCTCAGCTCAGTAGTGCAATCAGACCATGCAGGACAGGGGATGGGGCGTGGGGGGGGTGGCATCGGACGGGTATGGTGGGTGGAAGAGAGTGGATGGCATCAGACGGGTGGGGTAACAACAGCTAAAACCCCTGTCATGTGGGGCACACGATGAAAAAATGTTTCCTCACTCCACTCCACCGTGATGGGGCTCTGCAGGCTGGCGTGCTCCACGTGGCAAGTGTAGACGTCTCCCCGCTGAGGGGTCATCTCCAGCATGACCAGGACCTGGTAGGTCCAGTCCCCGTTCTTAATAAGCTGTGTGGACGCGACCCCCGCCGTCTCCTCCTGGCCATTCCGGAACCAGCGCACTTTGATCCGGGCTGGGTAGAAATCCGTCACCGAGCAGACCAGCTGGTTGTGGTGGTTGAGGGCCTCCGTCCTGGACAGGGAGATGGCCACCTGCGGCTGCTCTGGGGAAACAGGGAAGATGCTGAGTGAGACGGGGGTCATGGGGACAAAGAAACTGTGAATAAAATGTGTGGCCATGAGAACATTCCCCACAGGGAAGAGGCAGGGTGGGAACGCCTGGGTTCTAAAACCAAATGAAGATCAACTCCACAAATACAAATGTAACAGTCACTAGGAAAATAAGAGTCAGTGGCCCCGCTCTTATATAAAGTGAAATGTGGTAAGACAGAAGCCGGGCAGTGTGGTGCATTCAGGAGGCAGAGGCAGGAGGATCTCTATGAGTTCAAGCCTGGCCTACAGAGTGAGTTCTAGGATAGCCCGAGTACACAGAGAAATCTCCTCTGTAAATCTTCAAAAATTAAAATAAAGTGGTTTTATAAACAAAACAAAAAAGACAAAAGAAAAATTGTGATTTCAGATTTATGATTTTTGAAAAAAATTGCAAAAATAACTTCAATACAACATCACTTCCTTCATCTCCTCAGACTGTCACGCGCAGTAGGACAGACATCTTTCCTAACTGACTTTACACACTGTGCCCACTACCTCAGCAGCCTTTTTCTGGGTGGGTGCCCTTTTCCTTCAGCGCGAGCACAGCATACATACTTTGCTGTGTTCTCTCATTTTCTCCTCTCTCTCTCTCCCTGCCCCCCCTCCCGCTCTTCCCCCCCCCCCTTTCTTTCCACAGTCAGGAGTGTTGGTTCCTGGCTGCCATCACAGCATCCCCTGTGTGAGGAACACCGGACGATGTCAGTTGACTATCAGGTCAGCCACTCACACAGCTGTAGGGTACCACAGCCCCCTGTTCATCTTCCCTGAGTGGCACTGACAGGCGGCCTAGCTGCAGGGCCAGCAGCAGGGCAGGAGGTCTGAGGGGAGCCAGGCCGCACAGGCCACAGGGCAAAGGGCGGAGGTGAGACAGGAGGGAGACCCCAGGCGGGAGCCAGGTGGCGCCGGGCAGCTCCTCGCGCTGGGGACTGTGGCTGTGGTGTCCCCTCCGCGGCCGGCTCGGGCCCACGCCTCCCACGGCTCCCACGGTCCCACAGCCCCCACGCCCTGCCGCGCTCCCGCGGACCCGCCCCGCGCTCACCGAGCCGCCGCCGCAGGAAGGTGCTGAGCTCCTTCACCTCGTAGTTGTGTCTGCACACCGTGTCCACCGCGGCCCGCGTCTCCTCCATGTAATCCTTCTGGCTGTTCCAGTACTTGCCCCACGACCGCCCGAGCTCGGTCACCGCGCGGAACTCGCCCACGTCGCTGTCGAAGCGCACGAACTCCTCCTGGTTGTAGATGATTCTGAGCACATTCCGCACGCGCTGCGTCCCGTTGGTGTAGTAGCACAGGCCCTTGAACTGGTACACGAAATCCCCTGCGGGCGGGCGCGGTCAGCCGGCAGCGCAGACCCCGAGCCCCGCGGCCACCCGCGCCAGCGCTCCACGCGTGGGGGCCACGCGGTCTCCAGGGGCCGCCGGGACCTCGGGACGGGCAGTGGGCGGAGCCGCCCCCGCCACGCCCCGTGAGCCCAGCAGGGTCGGAGCCTCCAGTGCGACCCGGAGCTGCCGGCTCCTCAGAGACGGTTCCGTCCGCGTGAGGAAGAACGCGGGGGAGGGGGTCGAGCGACCGAGCTCGTCCTCATAAAAATGCTCCTCAGGAATTTGTGAATTGTACGCGGTGCGTTAAAAAAAAATTAACCGTTGCTGTTTTTAAAAATTAAGGAGCACCCTAAGTTGGGTGGGTAAGACAGGGATGGGTCCCAAAACTGTACGAAATTCTCAACGAACTATTTAACTTTGATCGAAATAATAATAGAACATTCGTCTGTTTCTGCTACCCCAGCCCAGCCGCGTGAGCCGCTCCTGAGTGCAAAGGCTCGACCTCCCCAGCCCTGGGCGGCGACCATTCTCAGGGAGCCCTGAGTGCGAACCGGGCAGCCGAGAACCCAGGCAGCCTCGGGAGCTCCTGCTGGGCGGTCACCCCAGGGCTCAAGTTTAACTGCGAGAGGGAAGCCACCACTGTGCGCGGGCGACAGGAAGGCTGCGGCTTTACAAAAAGTACTCTCCTGTCTCCGATCTGAGCCCCAAGCCCCTGTGTGTCATGTATTCCCTTCTTTGCCTAGGGTTTTCCTGGAAATTCAATTTACCAACCCAGCGTCTGAGTCCTCGGTTCCACATGACCGAAAACTTAGACTCCTGGTCTGCTGGCTTCTCTCAGGGTTGGATGCCTAGGTTTGCTACAAGACAGAGAGACCATCGCTAACCTGTTTCCCCGCCTCAGAATCCAGCGTCTCCTCCAGAGAAGGCGCTGGGGTGGGGGAGGGGAGTCCCCAGGCGGAGGGGGCTGGTGTTGTAAACCCTGCTGTTTCCTCACACACAGCCCCTGCTCTGTCTTCTTGGTGGTGATTTAAACCGCCGCCTCTTCTAATACGCCAGGCTCGGCTTGTGCGGTAGCACGATCCTAACTTCAATATTGGATCATAGATAAAAGAGTGTAGTCTCGCCCTCTCCTCAGAGAAAGGAAGTCTATGTTAAAAGACTGTTATAAAATCAGGGTTTTACCATCCCACATCCCAGGCCCCGAGGATCCCCAGAGTGCAGCTCTGAGGAGCCCTGCCCCGCACTTACGTGAGCAGTAACTGCCCTCGGCGGCGCCCGGGCTGCTCAGCGCGGTCAGCAACACCACAGCCGCTGCAAGCTGGAGGCCAGGGACCTGCAGAGCCATCTCGAAAAGGTAACGGCAGTCACCAGGACTCACACCTGCTGTGCCCCTTCAGAAATAAAGTCTGTAGTCGCCCAGAGCGGTCTGTAAGCCTGGGGTGTTAGGGTAGGTACCCCGAGGGGAGCCAATCAGCGCTGGAGCTGAAGCGCGTCATCTGTCTCCGGGCAGACTTTGTTTGCAAAGGCTCTCTTGGCAGGGCATGTCTGTATCTTCATGGAGGCCCCACAGGATGGACATTTGAAGTGACGGTTCCTCTTAGCTTTAGTGTAAACTTTTCCAAACTGCTGTTTGGCTGTTTGGAGTTTAAAGAACCAACTGAGAACAGTGACTCAAATCTAGTCTCACTTTGGGATTCTTAAACTCTACTGTTACTGCACGCGGGGCTTTAGGGGAAAATAAGTGGGGCCACGTATTAGGGGACAGAGAGCCTGTCTCATGTTATGTCTGACACGCTGGGGCGGCTCAGGTGAGAAGACAGAGTCCCTAGGGAGTCGCCGAGCCTCTTTCTAACCCTCTTTGTAAAATGTAAGCCGCGCTCTGTGCCCTGTGCACCTACATTTTGATGAGCACACACTGAGGAGTCGTGTGAAGTGGCTCAGAATGAAAAGGTTGAACTGCCACGTGTGCACGGTGGGAACAGCAGACTAATAGCCCTGCTGCCTCATGCATCTTCCTTACGCACAAGTCTGCTGCATTCGTGATGTTCCAATGAAAATAGATGAGAAGTTAATTAGCCCAGCTTTTCTGTTATGAATTCTCCTACTGTTTAAATCCTCCACAATCATGAAATAGGTCCACTGATGTATATCAGAGAAAAAACAAAAGAAAACTCCATAACCACTTGTCACTTCCAGATGCAGCTGCCTGGCATGTCAAGGACAAAATGGCCACGATGTGAAACAGTGGCTTCAGGGAGTGTCCACAGGCTTGTCGCAGGACGCCAGCTTGAGCGGCAGTCGTCAGTGTGCCTCCAGCATGGCTCTCCTCAGGTGCACAGCACTGAGCTAATTATCCCTCAGCTGGCGCGGGGCCTGGCAAACGCCAAGGACTAAACCGTTCCACCACAGTTTTACACCCTAGTTATCCGGGTGCGGGGGGGGGGGGGGGGGGGCAGGACCTAAAAGCAGAGCTGACCAGGGAAAGGAGGAAGGGGAGAGACAGGGCATCAGAACGTCCTGTCCTGTGAAGGCTCTGGCAGGTGACCTGCAGCGTTGCTGGGGTCCACCCTGCTGGCACTGATGCAGAGAACCAGAGAGGGATGCCTTGGTCCCCCACCAGCATTGGCGCTCAGGATGGACACAGATCTCCTCAGCCTACGCAGGGAGCATAAAGGAGAAACAACAAACTCAGGTGTGGACCGGGTTAGCAGACAAACTTGGCCGTTCAGGGACCTTGGTGATGGATGTTCTGGGTGCCCTCAGCCCCCACCTCAGCCCTCCACACAATAAGCAGAGGACTCTGCCTCTCCTGCTCCTTCCCTAAGGGGAAAGCTCTGTCCCAGGCTGTGTCCTGGGCTGTGTCCCGGGCTGTGTCCTGGGCCTGTGAAGGGAGGCCTGAGTCACACAGGGGATTCCCAGCTCTCCCAGGCCTCTTCACACAGGCTTTTCACCTAGCAACAAAGCTGTCATCAGGAGCCTCTTTTCTGATAGGCTAAAATCACATTGGCAAGCCAGGGCCTTGGCTTCTGCCAGCTCCTTCCGCCTAGCCCAGCCTTCTCTGGAGTCCTCTGCAGGGCCCATGTCACTCCTGTGTCACACAGGAACGCCACCCACTACTGTGCTGGCTTGAAAGGAGGGGAATCTCAACACCACATACCACAGAGCCTTCCCTGAGTCACGCTGTGGTCCTGTGGGGGTGGGGAGGACTGGGCACTGAGACTAAGGGTTTTGTGGACCCCACCTGGCTGCAGAAGACAAACTCCATTCACACTGGTCAACGTTCACAGGACATCGTCAGTTCCATAGTGTAGAGGAAAAGAGATGTGGACACCGGGCTGGAGAGACGACTCAGTGGTTAAGAGAGCCGCCTGCTCTACCAGAGGTCCTGAGCTCACAACCATCTATAATGTAATCTGATACCCTTTTTTTGCAGATAAAGCACTCATATGCGATAAATAAATTAAATCTTTTTAAAGAAAAGAAAAACAAAGCGAAATAAAAATTTAAAAAAAAGAGAGAAGCGGATGCCTTCCAGGGAACTCAGGAAGAAACCCTCTCCTCGGCTGGCATCCCTCAGAATCAGTGGGATTAAGTGTGACACTAGTAATCAATGTGTCAGCAAAAGGGTTGCCCAGGACCCTCTCACCCGCGGCTGCAGACAACACTATAGTATAGTATAGTATAGTATAGTATAGTATAGTATAGTGCAGTATAGTATAGTATTGCGCATTACACTATAGTATAGTATAGCACATTACAGTATAGTATAGTATAGCACATTACAGTATAGTATAGTATAGCGCATTACAGTATAGTATAGTATAGCGCATTACAGTATAGTATAGTATAGCGCATTACAGTATAGTATAGTATAGCGCATTACAGTATAGTATAGTATAGCGCATTACAGTATAGTATAGTATAGCGCATTACAGTATAGTATAGTATAGCGCATTACAGTATAGTATAGTATAGCGCATTACAGTATAGTATAGTATAGCGCATTACAGTATAGTATAGTATAGCGCATTACAGTATAGTATAGTACAGCACATTACAGTATAGTATAGTACAGCACATTACAGTATAGTATAGTACAGCGCATTACAGTATAGTATAGTACAGCGCATTACAGTATAGTATAGTACAGCGCATTACAGTATAGTATAGTACAGCGCATTACAGTATAGTATAGTACAGCGCATTACAGTATAGTATAGTACAGCACATTACACTATAGTATAGTACAGCACATTACAGTATAGCATAGTACAGCACATTACAGTATAGCATAGTACAGCACATTACAGTATAGTATAGCACATTACAGTATAGTATAGTTCAGCACATTACAGTATAGTATAGTATAGCACTGTACAGTATAGTACTGTATAGTACAGTACAGTATAGTATAGTATATTGATAGGATAGTACGGGTGCTCCTGACTTCTCCTCTAATAAAATGTATATAAGCAGCTACCCCAAGAGTAATTTACATATTTTCACTCTCCCACTCTTGAGCAACGAGTTACATTAACTTTCATTATAAATATGAAATGTATTTTTTTATTACACAAGTTTTTTTCTTTAAGTAGCATTTTAGAAAATGCAGAGAAGGAGTCATAAGGGCATCAGAGTTAGTGCAGAAAAGCCATTTCCACTTCAGAAGATTCAACTTTACTTACAGGAGGAGCACCCCCCACAGGCCGCTGGCGGGAAGCAGGTGCCTGCGGTCTTTGCCAGCCTGTGCATACACCACTTTCTGCTTTACGGCTTTGATCTTGAATGGCTACAAACCCCACATGTCAAAGCTGTGGTTCCCACCAGGACATTATGAAAGAAGAGAGAGCCATCAGGAGGTGGAGCCTAAAAGGAAATCAGTCACTCCCTGGGTGTGTTGGGGACACAGAGGAGCTGGCCACTTCCTCTTTCCTTCCCTCCAGACTATCATGAAATGAGCAGCTCTACCTGTGTCCCATGTGATTATCTCCCTCACACAACACAAAGGAATGGGACAAGAGACCATGGGATAAAACATCTGAACTGGGAGCCAAGCAGGGTTTCTACCTTATAGACTAACTCTGATGACTATATAGATTGACTCTGATGACCATATGAACTGACTCTGATGACCATATAGACTGACTCTGATGACCATATGAACTGACTCTGATGACCATATAGACTGACTCTGATGACCATATGGACTGATTCCAATAACCGTATAGACTGGTTCTGATGACCATATATACTGACTGTAGAATCAATTTTCTTAACAATTACATTTTATTATGAATTTATTGCCCAAGAGTACCTCACTTATAACCCAACACACCTAAACAATAGGAAAAGGAGATTTAAGAATACAGTAATGAAACTATAAGGATATCAGTTCTGAGGAACGATTCTCCTGGCATAATCAGCAGGATTTCTTGTGCTGGAACCTGGAAAAACCAGAACCTGGAACCTCAGTAGGAGCCTTGGTGGAATTGTGGGTTTGCTCAGGGTCTGCTGACTACGACAGGAGAATCATCCCTCAGAACTGAGATCCTTAAGGTTTCAGTATTGTATCCTTTAATATTCTTTTCTTATTGTTTGGGTTAGTCGGGTTGTAAGTGAGATAGGCTCTGTTAGGAAGTTCATAATAAAATATAATTGATAAGAAAATTGAGTATACAAGATTCCCCAACCTGTAGTGTTCTTACGGTGCACATCAGCAGCCATGCCTGTAGAGCTGTCACTGTGACACCGGCAGCCATGCCTGTAGAGCTGTCACTGTGACATTCAGCAGCCATGCCTGAAGAGCTGTCACTGTGACACCGGCAGCCATGCCTGTAGAGATGTCACTGTGATATTCAGCAGCCATGCCTGAAGAGCTGTCACTGTGCACATCGGCAGCCATGCCTGTAGAGCTGTCACTGTGACATCGGCAGCCATGCCTGTAGAGCTGTCACTGTGACACTGGCAGCCATGCCTGTAGAGCTGTCACTGTGACATCGGCAGCCATGCCTGTAGAGCTGTCACTGTGTCATCGGCAGCCAGGCCTGTAGAGCTGTCACTGTGACATCGGCAGCCATGCCTGAAGAGCTGTCGCTGTGCACATCGGCAGCCATGCCTGTAGAGCTGTCACTGTGGCACTGGCAGCCATGCCTGAAGAGCTGTCGCTGTGCACATCGGCAGCCATGCCTGTAGAGCTGTCACTGTGCACATCCGCAGCCATGCCTGTAGAGCTGTCACTGTGACATCAGCAGCCATGCCTGTAGAGCTGTCACTGTGACATCAGCAGCCATGCCTGTAGAGCTGTCACGGTGCACATCGGCAGCCATGCCTGTAGAGCTGTCGCTGTGACATCGGTAGCCATGCCTGTAGAGCTGTCGCTGTGAACATCGGCAGCCATGCCTGTAGAGCTGACACTGTGCACATCGGCAGCCATGCCTGTAGAGCTGTCACTGTAACATTGGCAGCCATGCCTGTAGAGCTGTTGCTGTGAAACTGGCAGCCATGCCTGTAGAGCTGTTGCTGTGACACTGGCAGCCATTCCTGAAGAGCTGTCACTGTGCACATCGGCAGCCATGCCTGTAGAGCTGTCACTGTGCCTTCAGCAGCCATGCCTGTAGAGCTGTCACTGTGACATCGGCAGCCATGCCTGTAGAGCTGTCACTGTGACATCAGCAGCCATGCCTGTAGAGCTGTCACTGTGACACTGGCAGCCATGCCTGTAGAGCTGTCACTGTGACACTGGCAGTCATGCCTGAAGAGCTGTCGCTGTGCACATCGGCAGCCATGCCTGTAGAGCTGTCACTGTGCACATCGGCAGCCTGCCTGTAGAGCTGTCGCTGTGACATCAGCAGCCGTGCCTTTAGAGCTGTCACTTTGACACTGGCAGCCATGACTGTAGAGCTGTCGCTGTGACATCGGCAGCCATGCCTGTAGAGCTGTTGCTGTGACACTGGCAGCCATGCCTGTAGAGCTGTCACTGTGACATTGGCAGCCATGCCTGAAGAGCTGTTGCTGTGAAACGGGCAGCCATGCCTGTAGAGCTGTTGCTGTGACACTGGCAGCCATTCCTGAAGAGCTGTCACTGTGCACATCGGCAGCCATGCCAGTAGAGCTGTCACTGTGACATCAGCAGCCATGCCTGTAGAGCTGTCACTGTGACATCGGCAGCCATGCCTGTAGAGCTGTCACTGTGACATCAGCAGCCATCCCTTTAGAGCTGTCACTGTGACACTGGCAGCCATGCCTGTAGAGCTGTCACTGTGACATCGGCAGCCATGCCTGTAGAGCTGTCACTGTGACATCAGCAGCCATCCCTTTAGAGCTGTCACTGTGACACTGGCAGCCATTCCTGTAGAGCTGTCACTGTGACACTGGCAGCCATGCCTGTAGAGCTGTCACTGTGCACATCGGCAGCCATGCCTGTAGAGCTGTTGCTGTGACGCTGGCAGCCATGCCTGTAGAGCTGTCACTGTGACATTGGCCGCCATGCCTGTAGAGCTGTTGCTGTGACACTGGCAGCCATTCCTGTAGAGCTGTTGCTGTGACACTGGCAGCCATGCCTGAAGAGCTGTCACTGTGCACATCGGCAGCCATGCCTGTAGAGCTGTCGCTGTGACACTGGCAGCCATGCCTGTAGAGCTGTCGCTGTGACACTGGCAGCCATGCCTGAAGAGCTGTCACTGTGACACTGGCAGCCATGCCTGTAGAGCTATTACTGGGACCTTGGCAGCCATGCCTGCCCCTCATGCTCACTTCTAATGTGTTTGATTTTACTTGTTAGGTGGCTTCTCAAGTGGACCCCAGGCAGGATGAGGATGCTGAGCGGTCCACACAGCTGTCTGCACTGACTTCACCCTCCCTAGGGCTCACACCTCCTGAGAGGAAAGGGCACTCAGCAACAGCAGTGCAGTTTTCCATCCGCTAAGACAGGATCCGTGCAGGACGTGGGGAAAGGCAGAGCAAGGTCGAGGCCGACCACCTCAGTTGTCTGGCGTGAGCACTGGAAGTGGACGCATGAAAGGCCACCTCCCCAGCAAGGAAGGGCGTGAGGCAGCTGGTTACTGCATGTTCCTCTAAAAGCAGACGGCTCAGACTCATGTGACTTTGAACAGGTTCTTTAGCCTGCCCTCGCCTCCTTCCTCATCCCTAAATGTTACTGGTGATGGTTGTAATGCCGCCTCGGAGGATCAGCGCCATCACTTGGTGAGTCACTATTTCTAAGTGTACAGCAAGGCATCTGGCAAGAGGCTCCTTCTCCACAGTAAAAGCAGAAAAAACAGCATAGACAAGAGACAGCAACGTGAGACACCATGGGACCTGGTAACACACCTGCTCACGTGTCTGACACAAAAGGACACTTGTGGACTTGGGAACGGAGTTCCAGTTCCAACAGCACATGACAGAGAAGAAGCCAAGTTTCACTTTGGGTTTTGTTTTTAATATTTTAGTAAAGGACTGGACAGAAAATCATTTTTCTCTTGCGTTCTGCAGCCCCCCTAGACTCTTTGGGGTCACAGAGGCTCTAGCTATTTCCCCTGTCCCTGATCTCTTCCCACCCCCAACCCCACCCGAGGCAACCAGCCAGCCAAGAAATACTGCAGACCCAGAAGCTACTCACTATGGGTCGACAGCCATTTTCTGTTCATTGATTGATTAGCACTAAACCAGGAACGCTCACGCGGGCAACAATGAGTCGGGCCAGTCCCACTGACTTTCCTCCTGGAGGCACATTAAGGTGGGGACACTGGTTACTCATTTACTTCTACAATAGCTAGAGCTGGGCCACCACGACCTGATTGCGACGTAACAGTAGCTTGTGTCCCCCAAACCTATCACTCGTCCCCTTGTCCCCCTTTGAAATCGGGATGTTTTGTAGACACAAGAGCAGGACACTCAAGGCCTGCACACGGGGAACTTCCCACAGCGGCTTCCCTTCCCCCAAACTCGAACATTTAAACCTCACACTCACCACTAAAGCTGACGGAAAGACACTGACTACAAAGAGGCTTCACAAAAGCTGGTCTCTGATCCAGCCAATGAGAAGGGCCTGTGAGGCAGCATCATCAGTCTCCGGCAGACTAAGTCACCAAGAAGGCCTGCAGGACGCACAGGAGTGCATTTAGAGGAAAGCGGCAGAAAACAAGTTATAATTATTAGGAAATTACTGGGATGATGTGTCCTAGTCTAACATTCAAAGAAACAACCAAAATCCCAAGAATATTGAGAAACATTTTTGGGGATTTGTTTTAGCTTTTTTTTTTTTTTTTTTCCGAGACAAGGTTTCTCTGTGTAGCCTTGGCTGTCCTGGACTCACTTTGTAGATCAGGCTGGCCTGGAACTCACAGCGATCCACCTGCCTCTGCCTCCAGAGTGCTGGGATTAAAGGCGTGCGCCAACGTACGCAGCTATTAAAAAACATTTTAAGATTCATGTTTTACTATTTTGTGTGTGTGTGTGTGTGTGTGTGTGTGTAAGTGGATGTGCCGTACTGTGGACACTCGTGGACTTCAGACACGGATTCCCTCCCTTCACCAGCTGCTTCCTGTGTGTCGACTGTCCACACCATGGCGCCCCTGTGACACTTGGTGACACTTCACGCAGGTTGGCTACTTGCTCATCGGTGGTGAGCTGGTACCCGGTTTCCACACTGTTCACACTTCGGATGGTTTGCACACTCATCCAACAAAAACCCCAAGCTCTGTTTTCTGTCACACGGATCCACCCTCTCCTCCTGAGGTCATAGGGGGATGCGGTCTTCCATCAGTGCCCCGCTCCCCGGACCCTGCCGTGATCTGCCAATCCCTCTGCAGCCCCTGGGCCGCCGAGTTCTCTCCAGCCTCGACGATTCTCGCCTCCAGTTCTTTCCTGCAGTCAGGCCGCCTCGTTATCACTGCTCTCCGCGGACTCAGAGGACCGCGATGGAGCGATGGAGAGCCCGGGCACCACGCCCTCCCGCCTCCTGCCCACTTCCGGTCTTGAATCACAACCACCCCTAATGGCTCGCGGGATGTGCCCCTGGGCTCTCGTGTTTTCTTCTTGTTGTTTTAGCTTTCCCTATTGTGAATTAAGCTACCACAGTGCTTTTCATGTCCCCAGGATGGAACGCCTGGCAGAACCAAGGATGGAAAGACTAACCTGCTCACCGTTAGGAGGGGCCAGGTCCATCATGGCGGGCGGACAGGGCGCGCTGTGTGTGTGTGTATGGCCGTTTCCTCTGCAGCAGCTTAAACTTCCTGCGCAGATCAGGAAGTGGACTGGAACCGGAAGCGGATGTCCTCTTCAAGGCTCACCACCAACATCCGCTTCTGTTCCATAGGCCACTGTCCCTAAGGTTCCGCAACCTCCCAAAAACAATGTCCTCCAGCTGGTGACCCCATGTCCAAACATGCGCTCCCGTGTGGGACATTTCACACTGGAACCTGGGCAGCTATGATCAGTCTTGGGTTTTTATAGGAGATGGGGTATAGATTCAGGTTTTCTGTGTGTAGATACTTATTTCCCCACAGGATGCCTTAGGTATAGATAGAGATATGATATAGTTATAGGTATGAAATATAGATGATATATAGGCATTATAGATATGGATCATAGTGATATATCAATCGGTCTCAAAGAGTGTTTCTACCTAACTACCCCTGGGTCTTGGTCTGGAAGCTTCTAGCCTCCTTACAATCTAATTCTCTCCAAGCCTGAACCTTGAAGGCGTCAGCTTCCAGCCTCCCTCTGCTAACTAGATCTAGAATGTCCAGCCTTCGAGACTTACTGCTGAATAAATTCAAGAAGCCGGCCACCATAGGAATCCGCGGCCTTTTTAACCTAGCCTCGGCCCCTCTGCTGTCTCTCTGCCTACCGGGCAGTCTAAGGCCTTGTCTCTCAGTCTCACTGGAGGTCACAAATCTCAGTGACGGTTCCACTGAATTCCACAGCTCTGATTTATGCTGTTTTGTTATCTGTTTCTTCTGTTCATTTGGGCTAAAACTAATATTTGTGTTCTAGTTTCCTAAGATAAAACCCTAGACAGCCGACCTGCGCCCACCCCCAAACCCTAGACAGCCGACCTGCGCCCACCCCCAAACCCTAGACAGCCGACCTGCGCCCACCCCCAAACCCTAGACAGCCGACCTGCGCCCACCCTCAAACCCTAGACAGCCGACCTGCGCCCACCCTCATTTCTGGCCTGTGTAGCACTCTTACTGTGGATGGAAACACGGCAGCATGTTGTGTTTTCCATCCATTACAAAATACTTTTGGGGGTGGTAGTGAGGGCAGGGTTTCTCTGTGGAGCCCTGGCTGTCCTGGAACTCAGAGATCTGCCTGCCTCTGCCTCCCGAGCGCTGAGATTAAAGATGTGAGCCACCACTTTTAAATATTTGTACTGATTTCTCCTGTGCCTTATTCAAGAGAATTTCGATTTTTCCCTTATGAATATTTGGTGATATATTTTGCATTAAATTCTAATTTAATTTCATTTTTGTCAGCAAATAAATATCCTAGTTTGCTTTCTGCTGCTGTGATAAAACTCTGGCCAAAACCAGCTTGGGAAGGAAAGGGTCCATCATGAAGGAAGGCAGGGCAGGATCGCAAGGCTGGAGCCTGGAGGCAGGAACACGAGGCCAGAGCCTGGAGGCAGGAGCTCAAGGCAGGAACCTAGAGGCCGACCCTAAAGGCAGAAGCAGATACAGAGGCCATGGGTGAGAGTGCTGCTCACTGGCTTGCTCCCCCTCCTTGCTCAGCCTGTTGTCCTATAGAACTGCCTGCCCCGGGTGGCTCCACCCACAATGGGTGGGGCCCTCTTCCATCAATCATTAATCAAAAAAAGCCCCACAGACTCGCCAGCAGGCCTCTCTGATGGAGGTGGTTTCTCAGTAGAGTTTCCCTCTTCCCAGGCGACTTCAATTTGTATTGTTGACAAAAACTAAGTATCTCAGAAAACTTTGTGTGATTTGAATCCTTACAAATTCATCAGTCCGTAAATATCCCCAACGAAAACATTTGATGTAATTCAGGGTCCATTCATGTAAACATTACCCAGTAGAACGGGAGTGTGGACATATTTTCTTAACACTAAATGTAGGAAGGGCTGTTTTTATTAAAACACATATCTATTGTTTACTTTTTAAATTATATAGATGTATCCTGACAAATTTTAAATATAAATGATAAAATGACATGTTTGCTAAAGTATCAAGAAAACATTTGGCAAGAATTACAAAAACTGGATGTGGAAAAGGAGTCACCAAGTGACAGCCCCGAGGGGTTCGTTTTTATCGGGTTGTTTTGTTTGTTAGATTTATTTATTATCTCACATGTATGAATGTTTGGCTGCACGTATGCCTGTGCACCGTGTGTGTGCCTGATGCCTGAAGAACCCGGAAGAGGGTGACCGATCTCCTGGGACTGGAGTGACAGATGTCTGTGGGCCACCGTGTGGACCTGGGTCGTGAACGCAGGTTCTCTGCGGGAACTGGTGTCCTTAACCGTCTCTTCAGCCCTTCCTCAAGCTTCGGCTTGTTTTAAGCGTGTGACTTTGCTCAGCGCTGTCACGCTAAAGCGGACTCAAGCTCCTCCGTCTCACATCTCAGGCTTCTTGGCTTCCCCAGCACCCAAAACCACCACTCAGGTGCTCGGCACTGCCCACTGGAACTCGACGGAGCCACCAGGCTGCCACCTACCAGACAGGAACACTGGCCTTCCCCAGTCCAGACCTGTGAACCAGGCAGCAGACCCACCCTGACTGGAGCACACTGTGGCCACCTGCTGGTGTGTGGTCCACTCCACAGTCCAATCTATAGCTGTCCTGGGACTGTCACGGGGCAATGTATTATGTCACAGGTTGACATGACAAGAAAGACCAAGCAGGACGTGAGGCTCTGACCCTGTGGCAGTGAGGGGACAGCGCCTCAGAGGCGGGCACTGCCCCCACCCTCTGCCTTCCACAGCCTCTGCTCAGGGTCTTCTCTCTGCCTCGTCCCTTCTGTCTTCCCATGAAATTATAAAATCTGTTTAACCTCACAACTTTGTGTTGTTGTTGTTTTCTCCTCAAGACAGGGTTTCTCTGTGTCGTCCTGGCTGTCCTGAAACTTGCTCTGTAGACTAGGCTGGCTTCGAACTCAGAGATCTGCCTACCTCTGCCTCCCAAGTGCTGGGACTAAAAGTGTGCGCCACACTGCCTGGCTGTTGTTTTGCTGGTCTTTGTTTCTTTCCCCCTCATCCCTCAAGCAGTGAATGTGGCTGAGCTTTACGGTCCTTGCTGAGGTAGAGCATGCACAAGGCCTGGGGTTTGATTCCTGTGCTAGGTAACTTTGTGTTACCTTGACACTGGCTGGCTTCATCTGAGAGGAGGGAATCTCAGCTGAGAACACGCCTCCATAAGATCTGGCTGTAGAGCAATTTCTAACTTAGTGCTAGATGGGGGAGGGCCCAGCTCATTGTGAGTGGGGCCATCCCTGGCTGGTGGTCCTGGGTTCGATAAGAAAGAAGGCTGAGGGGGCTGGAGAGATGGCTCAGTGGTTAAGAGCACCACTTGCTCTTCCAGAGGTCCTGAGTTCAATTCCCAGCAACCACATGGCACATCTATAATGCTATCTGATGCCCTTTTCTGCAGATAAAAGCACAGATAAAGATACAATAAATAAATATTTTTTTTGAAAAGCAGGTTGAGCAAGCTGTGGGGAGCAAGCCAGTAAACAGCACCCTCCATGGCTCTACAGATCACGGGACCCCTGAAACGACCACCAGGACACAATACCAATGCAACACACACAGGGTCCTGTATTACGGGCTCAGAGCCTCAGGTCACAGTCCTTCCTGATGGAGCAGGATAGGAGAGTGACACCAAGCTTCAAGGGTAAGGGGTTTATAAGGGAAAAGCTGTAAGGGGGGGTTGGGGTTGGGGTCACAAGAAGGTAAGGAAAAAACCATAAGCGGGGGTGTAGGTCACAGGAATGCCGACCTTAAGGCAGGTTGGATGGAGGCTGAGTCCAGAGGGGAAGTTTTTGTTTTGTTTTGTTTTTATCTCAGAGGAACATTGGGAGCTGATTGTATGTCATTGTTCCAGTGGAGTCGCTGGAGACTGCTGGCAGGTCTAGTTTATGGCAGTTCTGTTTCCCAGGACATAAGAAGAAGTGAAGTCTCCTGGAGGACAAGTTCTCATACAGAACATGGTATTAAATACAGAATATAAATGACATATAGGATATGGCATTAATTTTGCCCTTACAGCTTGAGCATGGTGTTTTATTGCAGTAATAATAACCCTAACTGCCGGGCGTGGTGGCGCACGCCTTTAATCCCAGCACTCGGGAGGCAGAGGCAGGCGGATCGCTGTAAGTTCGAGGCCAGCCTGGTCTACAAAGCGAGTCCAGGACAGTCAAGGCTACACAGAGAAACCCTATCTCGAAAAACCAAAAAAATAATAATAATAATAATAATAATAATAATAATAATAACCCTAACTAAGGGCCAGGCAGGGTGGCGCACGCCTTTAATCCCAGCACTCGGGAGGCAAAGGCAGGCGGGTCTCTGTGAGTTCGAGGTCAGCCTGGTCTACAAAGCGAGTCCAGGACAGCCAAGTCTACACAGAGAAACCCTGTCTCAAAAAAATAAAACCCTAACTAAAAGCAGGACCACACTCTCCTGTAGGCTCAATTTTCTTAGCAAATATATTTTATTATGAACTTATTAACGGTGAGGACCTCACTTATAACCCAACTAACCTAAACAATAGGAAAAGAAGATTAAAGAATACAACAATGAAACCGTAAGGATATCAGTTCCGAGGAACGATTCTCCCGGCGTAATCAGCAGGATTTCTCTTGCTGGGACCTGGAGCAACTGGAACCCAGAACCTCAGCCAGAGCCCAGAGCCCTGAAGCCTTGCCTCGATCGGTTCTCTCTAGAAGCATCTCGAAGTAGAGCGATGAACAGCCAGAACTATCCCAAGTCTCCACAAGCCCCGCCTCCTGTTTGTGGCTCACATTTATACCTCCTTTCAGAATTTGTTCAAGGATGTTTTTCAGCTGCTTAACAACCAATCTCCCCCACACCGTGGTTCAACCTCTAAGGGGATAAACATCACCTGCTCCCTCACAGGTCTTTTCTCATCCCCCACTTGTGATCTAAACAACAAACATGTTTCTCTCTCTTGTGATCTAAACAACAAACATGTTTCTCTCTCCTTCACCCACCCAGGATGAGAAGGGTGAGACCTGGCTGGGCTGTCACCCTGTGGCAGGAGGGCTGGCCTTCCCGGGTCAGGCTCGTGACCATGAGGGAGTGAAGTGTCCCCAGTGCTAGAAACCTAATCAAGGAACATTTTCTTGACTGTTTGATGCCACTTTGCAGCACCCTTGAGTATGTCTTTGGTACATTTGGGCACCTCACCGTTTGTGACAGTTTTCACTTACACTTTTGTCGCTTTCTTTTCCCCTGACTTCGGTTATTCTGTGTCTTCCTGTTTCCTCGCCATTTAATTGCTAAGTATCTAATTCTTAATTTGGATTTTCCTTCAAGCAGTGAAGAGCTGCAGCCAGGGCTTTTATCCGGTCCTTAGTGCTAGTTAGTAGCGGCTCTGAGTGATCACGTCTAGAGCTTCGTGTTCTATTTGTCTCTATTTTCCATTACAAACCAGAACGGTTAAGCAGTTAGGGCAAAAACCAGCAAAGGCTTCCTGGACGTCTTAGCTCAAGGTCGCCCTCTCGTGTTCGCGCAGCGCACCGCAGCGCCGTTCCATTAGCTGTGTCTTCTGGTTTTGACTCTTGTTTCTGGAAATAATTTTCCCCACTTCCTTTTTCTCTTTAAACTCATGATTCTCGGAGTTTCCAACACTGGGTCCTTTGCTTCACTCCCTGGGTTAATGCTCCCCCAAGACCTTCCCCTCTGGTTCCAGCCCAGTTTCCCCTCATCAGACCGCACAGCAAGGGCGGAATCCTGAGCACCTGTGTGGACCGCCACAGACTCGTTTCCATAACGACCTCGCTCAGGATTGAAGGTTAGGTTTTGGGGACAGAGTCTCTCTGCGTAGTTCTGTTCTGGAACTCGCTGTGTAGACCAGACTGGCCTCAGACTCACAGGGATCCATCCCCTGCCCCCCGACCCCCCGTCTTTGCCTCCTGGGTGCTGGGATTAAAGTTGATCATAAGTATGGTCTTCTCTGCCCATTTCCTCCAGGCCTCTCCAGTCAGATTCCACCACGCAGCCATGTGGCTTCGCTGGGGTTAAGTATCCTGTGGACACGTTAAACCTCACGTCACCGCATTTCTTCCACCTGCACTGTTCCCAACAGGACGTTCCGTGTCTGCCTCAGGACATAAACCCCAAGAGTGCAGTGGAATTGATAACATTAGGTGAACAACATAACAGAATGATCAGGATTTTATTAAAGTAGTCCTTAGACATTAATTCCTATAAATGTCTATGCTGGTAGAGGAACATTTAGAATTCGTAGTGTGCCTTTTTACCATTAGAGGGTTAAAAAAGGAAGTAAATTAAACTTAAGGAAGGCACAAAAGATAAAAAGAATTTTTTTTAAATTAGAGCAGACATCATTATAAAGGAAAATCGACAAATAGAAAAAAATAAGAATTTAAAGGAGAGATGGTTATTTGGAGAGACTAATACAATTATAAACTCCTATGAAATAGGAGAGAAACAAATGTCACCAATGAGAAGGTGGAAGACGGTCTGTGGGCCCCTGTGGTCATACAGACGCCAGCGGCTCAGATGCGTTATTAACAACTTCACACCAACAACCAACAAGGAGATGGAGACAGACATGAGGAGCTGGGCATCTGTGGCCACGTCAGGCCACTGCCTGCTCCCAACGCCACTGTGGGGAAGATCAGGATCATGTGTGACATAGGAGATCTTCCTCTCAGAGGTGATGGCATGGTGGGAAAAGTCACACCACACACACACACACACACACGTCACCCACATACCACAGGCATACACACACACACACACATACACATCACATACATACACACCACACACACACCACACATCACACTCATGAACACACACATACACACATTCACGCGTGCACGTGCAACCCCAGTGATATAGGATTAGGCACAAGTTAGGCCAACTTCAGACCTGAGTGTAGAAGCCATAAAGTAGAGATCTCGGGTATGAGAAAGAAGTTGGTGACTAGTGGGAAAGCGAAGACCCCACAAAGAGAAAAGTGGTGGGAGGGGCGTCGGTGTGGCAGGTGGGAGGGGCATCGGTGTGGCAGGTGGGAGGGGCTTCGGTGCGGCAGGTGGGAGGGGCTTCGGTGTGGCAGGTGGGAGGGGCATCGGTGTGGCAGGTGGGAAGGGCTTTGGTGCAGCAGGTGGGAGGGGCTTCGGTGGGGCAAGTGGGAGGGGCATCGGTGGGGCAAGTGGGAGGGGCTTCGGTGCGGCAGGTGGGAGGGGCGTTGGTGCGGTAGGTGGGAGGGGCCTCGGTGTGGCAGGTGGGAGGGGCTTTGGTGCAGCAGGTGGGAGGGCCTCGGTGGGGCAGGTGGGAGGGGCGTCGGTGCGGCAGGTGGGAGGGGCGTCGGTGCAGCAGGTGGGAGGGGCGTCGGCAGGCTTGAGGCAGGCTCCTAAGTCTGGGGAACTGAGAACTAAGGATGCTGAGTACAGCTCTTGCAGCTCATAGATCAGTAGATCTGCTTGGTTCCGAAGTCACTTGGATAAATAAAACTACAAGAATGAGCCAGGAGTGGTGGTGACGCACACCTTGATCCCAGCACTTGGGAGGCAGAGACAGGAGGATCTCTGTAAGTTCAAGGCCAGCCAGGTGTAGTGGACGTAAACATGTTTTTGTTTTGATCCCAAGCATGGATGTGAAACAGACTTGTGTGAGGATTTGCGGTGTTTTTCTGCTGGAAACAGACTTGTGAGAGAACAGGTGATATTTTTCCAATGGAAGAGGAACCGCCCCTTGCAGGGACATGGTCTTTGCCAACTGATAAGCATCCTACTACGGAGAGGAGATAATTATATATATGCCCAAAACAAAGGGCGGGGCTTTGGGTCTTGGCATCATTTCTACTGCTTGGCTGTTCATTGCTACCCAGCGAGACACTCCTGGAGAGAACCGCTCCAGTAAAAGCTTTGAGGTTCCGGCTGCTGCTCCAGGTTCCGGCAGCTGCGGTTGCAGTCACCTTTGCTGAATTGCTGGTTTGCTGTTTAACAGATCTGCTGGAATCCTGCAGACTACACCAGTGGAACTGCTCCAAGGAACTGAGTCTAAAAAGTTCTACTTCTCCTGTTCCCATAAGCCTCTTTTCTCTTTTCTCTAGCCTCGATGGGTTTGAAGGGAGGTGTAAGCATTATAGAAACCCAGGTGAAGTAGCTTTGAAAACAGTCAAAGCCTACAGCCAGGGCTACGTGGTCTAAAAACAAACAAACAAAACAAAAAGTGCAGGTGTGGATCCAAACCGTCTCCTTGTGGATTTCCCATCGGTTGAAAGAAAGACGGGATTGTTGGGTCTAAGAACTTGCTTGCCTGTGGCTGCGGACTGACGCCTCCTGACAGACTGGGGAGTGCAGCATCACCTATGGAGACTTGGGTGCCACAGACCAGGAGAATAGACCATCTCCACCATATTAGTCCCCTGGAAGGACCACCCTCCTCTGCATCTGACAAAGGCAGTTAATTTCCTTGTTGCTGTGACAAAGCTCCTGACCAAACAAACCTAAGGAAGGGCGGGTTAGTTTGGCTCGGGGAGGGCAGGCCTTGACAGCGGGACTTGAGGTAGCAGCTCAGGCCACATCCATAGTCAGGAAGCAGGGAGAAGGGATGTTTGGATGTGGCTGGTGCTCTCCTTTTTGTGTAGCCCAGCCGCATCCCATGGAAGGATGCTACCCAGGTTCAGGCCTTCAAACCTCACTTGGCCTGACCTAGAAAGTCTCAGAGAACGTCCACAGGTGTCCCTCCTAGGTGGCCTTCACTGTGGATGTCCCTGACACGTCTGTGTCTCCTGAGTCCTGGTGACCCTGGGCATCCCAACACCCTCCTCTGTCCACAACCTCCTGTCACCAGTCAGCTTGGCTTATAGTGGGGGTTTTCCTGCCTGAGTTCTACCCATGCTCAACTGAATCCTTCTTCACTTTTTGTTTTCTAGTTTTGTTTCTGTTGCTGTTGATCTAAAAACAAGAAACAAAAAATGAAGAACTTAAAAAACAATGCAGCTCCAGGAGAAAAGATTGTGTGTGTGTGTGTGTGTGTGTATGTGTGTGTATGTGTGTGTGTTCGTATGTGTGTGTGCATGTGTATGTGTGTGTGTATGTGTGTGTATGTGTGCATGTGTGTATGTGTGTGTATGTGTGTGTATGTGTGTGTGCATGTGTGTGTGTATGTGTGTGTATGTGTGTGTGCGTGTGTGTGCATGTGTGTGTATGTGTGTGTGCGTGTGTGTGTGTGTATGTGTGTGTGTATGTGTGCATGTGTGTGTGTGTGTGTATAATAATGTCCTGGTCATATTCTGTTGCTGCCATGACCACAGCAACTATTATGTATTACCATATGTGTATGAGTGTGTGTGTGTGTGTGTGTATGAGTGTGTGTGTGATTGCATATTGATGAGCTGTGGTGTGATAATACCTTATCTATCTTTAAAAAAAAAAAGCAAGAATTGAATTGCAGTTAGTCTCAATTTTTTAAGTCAATTTATTTATCTGTGCAGGATACTCCAGATAAATAAAGGACTTCAATACTTTTCAATAAATTTCATGCAGTGATGTGCATAGGTGTATGTATAAACTTTCAGATAAAATCTAAAAGCTAACAAAGGGAGGTTTATATATATATATATATATATATATATATATATATATATATATATATATATACATACATACATACATACATACATTCATACATACATACATACATACATACAGTCCTGGTCATATTCTGTTGTTGCCATGACCACATCAACTATTATATATTATCATATTCTGCATATATTTTTGTTGTTATTATTATGTTTATATTCATATTCCACAGGGTTGAGGTGGGGGAGAGAAGAAACAAACTTTAATTTGCTCCCATCACCACCTAGCGGCTGGAGTGCAGCACTGCACCCTCAGAGCAAGGACAGAACTTTGCAAGGCACAGCGGGACTCGGGTTTAAGTTTTTGAGCACTTTCTGGTTTTGTTGATTTTTGTGTCTGTTTTAGGCCGATTTGAGTTGGTTTTTATTTGGGCACCTTGTTTGCACCACTAGGTGTGGGGCCGTGGACTGCCCGGAAGCAAGCGCTGGACCTCTCAGCCACGCCCCTCTGGGGTCCCACTCCCTCCAGCGAAGCTTCAGGGTTAACCCAGCGTCCGACCACATCCCAGCCATGACGTCACAGCCGGACTTCCCTCAGCTCACCCACTTAGTCAGCAAGGGATAAGATCTTACTCCCTCAAACCCAGTGAAACACAACAACTGCCTCTCTCCCACCATGACATCTCCCTCCCCCAACACACTCTAGGGCAGAACCCTAAGTATGACGTCATCACACATATCAGGGACAATGATGAAAATAAAAACGATGAAGCTGGCATCCCCGTGGATATCAAGGTCCAACCTCTTCAGCCTTTGAACGTGGGTTCAGGCCGCAGACTCTTCACTCCAGGGAGCTTCCAGCCCTCAGCCTTGAACTCTGCGGCACTGCTGGCCCGGCTTTCTGTGGGCATACTTTTTATACTATTTTACTTTAGGTTTTCTCGTACCTCTACCTCCCTTCCACCAAACCTCCAACAGCCAGTAGGAGAGAAGGAAGGTTAGAGAGGAAAGGGACGTAGAGCTCTTTAGACTTCCAGCTGTTTAGGGTCATCAGATTCTTTGAGAAAAATACCAATCTCTGTAGTCAGAATATGAATAGCAAACACAGCAGCAGCCTTTTCCCCTCCTCTTCCTCCCTGTCCCTCTCCTCCAAGCGTCCTCTAAAAGTCCTTTCCTCTCTTTCTCTCTCTGGGCTCTCATACTTGTTCCTCTCAGAGTCCTTAGGATTCAACTATCTCTACTGGCAAAGACCACGCCCCTCTCTGAGCTGCCTGGGCTGTTATCAGCTGTGGACAGACTAAAGGCAGCCCCATGTCCCACCCTTGGGATTAAAACAAAAACACGTTTACACAACATAACTGAGTTTTTAAAGAACCAAAACTTCCATTACAGCTTCCCCCCCTGTCTTCCTTGCAGACAGTGCTGTGGGGCCTCCGGCTGTGCAAGCCAACCTAATAAGACCCCATTCACAATCATGTTATATTATATTAACTGTCTTCCTCTAGAGGCCCCTATTTTTTTTTTAAAAAGCACCCAAATGCAGAGAGGAAAAAGAGCTGTTTCCATTTTCAGACAACGTAGTTGTCTATGTAGCAGCCTCAATGAATTCACACAAAAACTGGAGTTACTAAGTCCATCGGGTCACATGAGAGAAAACAAGCATAGAAGTAAATTGCACTTCAGAACACCGGCGGCGAGCACACAGTGCCTTTCTGGCCGTGATGACCCCCTCCTCCCCTCCTTCCAAGATCTCTAGAGGGGAGGAAAGATGAGGCACTGTCCTGTCTGCTCACAGAGGACAGCAAGTTTACAGAGAGGTGACCCTGTGGGTGAGAGGGTGAGTCACTTGGCCTGATGACACAGGCCTGTGAGCCCGGCTGCTACTCAGGAGACTGCGGCAGGAAGATCCCAAGTTCAAGGCCAACCTGGGCTGTAAAATGACCTCAAGGCCACTGTAGTTAACTTAGTGAGGCCCTGCTTCAAAATGCACATAAAATAAAGTGGCCCAGGGGGCTCGGGAATGTAGCTCAGGGGTAGAACACACAGCGTTCGTAAGGTCCCTCCATTCTGTCTCCCACACTGAGAAGAAAAATGCAGGAAATCATACTTAGACATTTTAGTTATTTTTGTCAACTAGTTCCAGAAATGAACTTAGGCATAAGTCTGACATCCACAGTTATGTATGATGAGAAGCACACACGGATTAAATTAAGTCAGAGGGCGCTGGAGAGGTGTGTCAGAAGTTAAGAGCACTGGCTGCTCCTCCAGAGGACCCAGGTTCAGTTCCAAGCACCCACATGGTGGCTCACAGCCAGTAACTCCACTTCTGGGCCATTGCCAACCTCTTTGAGCTCTACAGGCACTGCGTGTGTGCAGACAGACTTCAGGCAAAGCACCACACAAACCCAAATGAATAAATCTAATCAATGCGGAAAATGGCAAATGAGTGAAGAAGCTTACTGTTTGTGAGCTAGAGCAGTTAGCACAGAAGTTACGGTGATTTTTATAAAACTGTGTTTCTCTCTTAACCCAGTTGAGACTCCATTTTTATTATTTTAACAAGCTTCACAGCATAAGAACTAAGGTGTTACACATTTCTGAACCCTCTACGATAATTTGGTTTCTCCCAGCATATGTCCCAGAGATCCTTGCACTTTGTAGCTTTCCCGATTCAGCTCTCCCCTGACCTCCTGGGCCTCTGCTCCTGCCTGAGTCCCCAGCCTCCTCTCCTCGCTCCTCCTCCCCTGGCTGGCAGGAAGTCCACAAGACTTAGAGGAAAGGAAAATCTTCAGACGCAAGTAGCCAAAGAGGAAAAAATGTGGGGAGCAGAATAAAAACTGAATCAGGAAAAAGTGGGAAGCAAGAGTCAGAGTGAGGGTTGGGAGCACGGGGCATCTCTGGGAGCGAGCATCTCGTGGGCTCCCAGCCAGAGCACAGGAGGGGTGCCAGTATGCTACCTTCAGCAAAGGCAAGCACAACAGTTTTACATTAAAATAAGCAGCAGAAAATGACTCAAGCTGTATCTACTTCGCACAGTTGGTGTTCATTCTTTATTGGCAACGTGGAACTAATGTTGAGACCATTTAAAACAAAATATTCCTCAGACAGTGAAAATGCACCAGAAAAAAATCTCCCACCAACTGAACTGTAATTTATTTAAAAAAAAAAACTTAAAAATCATTAAGAAAGTATCTACCTGCCCATGATCAAGCGATCCAAAATCCCCCACATGGATGGGAAGGATTGTGAAGTCTCGCCTTTAGCTGAGGAGCTATTGGCAAGCAGTTGATGGCTGCTAGAGAGAGAGGGACCATGTTATTCAAGGATGCAGCCCTTAGGGGCTACGTACAGTCCAGCAGATGACCCTGCTCCCATGAACATCCAGGCAGAACTAAATTGACTCAGTGAATTTAAGCAAAAAAATAATAATTTTTTTTTAAAAATGAGGTTGGGAAGTAAATGTGGTCAGGGGAGAGAAGAGATTGGAAGGGAGGAAACGGGTAGATTTGATCAAAACACATCATATGCACGTCTGAAATTCTCAAACAGAAAAGCAAAAACTATTTTGTATCCACACACAATGATGGCGTGTTGAAGGGAGTGTGCTGTCCATTTACGACTCTGCAGTTTTTACAGCTGCCTTCCCATCTGCATACAACCGAAACACTCCCAATTTTGTCAGATTACTAAAAAGACGGTTACTCAGGTGTCAAGGCTTAGTAAAGCCAGTGAATCCATTGCCCGCTAAGGTCACTATTAAGTGAAACAGTTCTTTGCTTTAGGATGGCGCAGCAGTGAGCAGACAGGGCCTAGACTTGGACTGTTACAATGTAGCAACCCCAGTAAACTAACAGACCTGAGCAATTAGCATCAATGGTCATTGTAACGTCAAGAGAAACAAGGAGATACAATGTGACTCCAGAAAGGGGCGTGGACTCCTATAGACAACAAAAGTTTCAAACCAGAGTTGGACCCCAACCTCTGTCATAGATTCTAAGTTTCAGCAACCGTAAAGGGCAAAAGAGTGTGTTAGGTGGCGCCATGTGTGCGCCTTAGGTGGCTCAGGCTTCTCAACTGAAATCCCACCAGAAGGAAGAGGTCGGAGACACAAGAGAGGCAATGGAGTATGGTACGCAGAAATGTATGCCTGCCTGAGGAAGCCATCCTAACACACACACACACGTGCGCACGCACACACACACACCCCTCCCCTGCACAGTGTGTGCCTCTGGGTGTCTACTGACCAAGGCACAAAGGGACTTTAACAGAGACCAACCTAGTCTATGTTTTGATCTGAGCTGATTACATGGGTTTTGCCTTGAATGAATCATTAAGTTATACATTCTCTGCTGTTGTCTGTGACTGTTTTAATTTACAGTACAAAGGATTTGAAGGTGGCTGCCAGGAGCTATGGTTGGGAGACAGAAAGGCCGGGAAGGGGGGCGGGGGAGTTCCCCAGTCACAGGGTTAGGGTGGGGCCACAGACTAAAACAACTTAGAACTGGAGTGAATTCGGTCCTAAGGTATCTGGACCATGTTAGGATGGGATGGGAGGAGAAGACGCATGACCACGCCTCACAGGCTCCAGCTTTCTTTTATCTGACCTGGGGCCCCGCCCTTTATACTCTTCTGCAGATTCTGGGAGAGAGGCTTCCGTTACTAGGGGTGAGGTGGGAGAAGCGCTCCGGAGACCTGCAGAAACAGTGGGAGGGTCTCAGGAAAGCCCCACCCCTATGCCCCTCCACTCAGGAAACAGAGGCGCCTCTGCCTCCGTTTACTCTCACTCTGGCCAAAGAACAAGGCGCTGATCTGGCAGCCAAAGACCAAGAATCGGAGCGCTTACCTCACTGCCAGAGTGAGTCTCCACAGACGCTGGAAAGAGAGAGAACGGGATCCCCAGTCAGGACCAAATGTGGCTCCTGGGGACGTTGTGCACCCCTCTGGACTCTCCCAGCTTTAGAAAAAACTATCATAGTGATGCCTGGGCACAGCCAGCCTCCCCTCACCCAGGCCTTCACAGTAAAGGGAGCTGGAAGCGGAGAAGCCACAGGGCCGGGAAGTGGGGGGCTGAGTGGGGGGAGGTTGCTCAGAGGTCTGTTACCTTTCCGAGCCTTGAGGTGGACAACAGCCCCCACCAGGAAGACAGTTAGCCCAAGCAGGAACGCTGCACCTCCACTCAATATCTTTGTCCAGGAATATTGAGACTGAGCCACTACGGGAAAACAAGATTTAAAGTCAACGTGATGCTCCCAATACTGGACGCAACTTCTTAAAACGCCAAAATCTCCACTAGACCCCAAGCTCAGAACTGCTCAGAGAAGAGTAAAATCTAGAAACGGAAAGTTACATCTCCCATCTCTCACCAAATGTGTGTGTGTGTGTGTGTGTGTGTGTGTGTGTGTACACTTTGAGTGTGTCCAGGTGTGTGCATGTGTATATACTTGAGTGTGTGTATCTGTGTGAACTTCAGGTGTCATTCCTCAGGGGTCATCCACCTTTGCTGCTGCTGCTACAGTTCACTGGGCCCCTCACTGGCCTGGCACTCACTAAGAAGGGGAGGCTGGCTAGCCCATGAGCCCCAGGGTACCTGTTCTGGCCCTAGGACTACACACACCAGAGCTCCTGGATTTTTTATACAGGCACTGGGGATCAAACTCAGGACCTCTCGCTTGCATGATGACCAGTTCGCCAACTAGACCACATCTCCAGGCCTGTCCCTGACTTATAGCCCATGACCGAGTCCCTAAAGATTAAAGTGCTAGCCAGGTGGAGGTGGCGCACATCTTTCAGCCCAGCACTCAGGAGGCAGAGGCAGATGGATCTCTGAGTTCGAGGCCAGCCTGGTCTACAGAGCGAGCTTCAGGACAGCTAGGGCTACACAGAGAAACCCTGCCTCAGAAAACAAAAACAAAACCAAAAAACTAAAGGATACTAGGTCCCAGGGTTGGGGGCAAGTTGTGGGTTCACAGCCCGTCTTACCTCTTAGACATTGTGAGGATGGATGGCTGTCCTGTTTTCTCTCATTCTGGGAGATCAGGGAACTTGTCATCAGGAGGAACACAGAAGTGATACCACCCTACAGGTCAAGCCCCAGAAATAATAATTTAAAAAACTAAATAAATCTCACCCCACTCCACAGAAACAGGGCTCAGGAGGCTGGGGTGCTCCACCAGGCAGCTGTAGATGTCACCAAGTTCTGGGGTCATTTCCAGCATCACTGTCGTCTGGAAGGTCCAGTCTCCATTCCTAACAAGGCCAGTGGACACGACGCCTGACGTCTCCTCCTGTCCATTCCGGAACCACCTGACAGTTATGTCCCCAGGGTAGAAGCCTGTCACGGAGCAGAGCAGCAGGCTGTGCTGCTGCAGCAACGGGGTCCTCTCTGGGTACACTGTCACCTCCGGTGGCACTAGCAAGAGAAGAAGAGGCACACCAAGGTCAGGAGCATTGACCACCCTTGACCCATGTCCCAGGCCAGGCAAGGAGAAGCTGGAAGTGTAGGCTACCCAAGCCCGAGACTGAGAGGCACGTGTGCATGCCGGCAAGGAGGATTTGGACTCTGCCAAGCCCCCTCCTGAAGTTCTAGAGGTAAAACTAAGATGTCCTATCCTGTAAGGACCATGACTCACAGCTGAGGACACAACATAGTCACAGGCCCCTTACCTGTCACCCTCTTATCCTGGAGAATAAATGTCCTGTCACAAGAGAAGCCAGCAAGATGGCTCAGCAAGTAAAGGTGCCAGCTGCTGAGCATGATGACCGAACCAACTGCCTCTGACCTCTGTATGTGCTCTGTGGCATGCATGGAACACACACATGTGTGCACGTACACACACACACACATACACCAAACAAATGTAGTTTAAAGCACTTTTAAATGCCTGTCATAAGGTCCCCGTGGAGAACCCCTCTAGCCCCCCGACTTCCCTCACCGTTTCTCCCCAGGATGAAGGGGGCCCCCAGCCAGTAGTTCTGCCTGCAGACCATGTTCACAGAGGCTCGGCTCCTCTCCAGGAGATCCGGGCGTCTGTTCCACTGCTCAGCGTCAGGCTCCCCCAGCTCTGTCAGCGCCACAAACACCCCGAGGTCACTGTCGAAGTGTAAATACTCCTCCATGTTGAAGATGAACCTCACCACGAAGCGCACCTTCTCTGTCCCGTTGGTGAAGTAACAGTCCGCCTTTGCCTGAATCACAAAATCCTCTGGAACCAAAAAGGGGTTAGGAAGCGGCTGCCGCTCTGCGAGAGCCTGAGCCTGGCACACGGAGTCAGTCAGTGCGGATTTCAGAGGAGGCCTTTGATGGCACCGTGCTCGAACCCGTGGCATTAGGAGATAAAAACTCGGGATGCAATCCGATGCTCACTGATACTTATCAAAATGTTAACTCTACAGGAGAAACATGACTGGTGTCCCCTGTCCCCTGCCTCCAACATGTGGGTCCTGGGGATTGAACTCAGATTGTCAGGTTTGGCAGCACACGCCTCTACCCATGGAGCCACACTGTGGTCCATTCGTGGCTTTACCCACGGAGCCACACTGTGGTCCATTCGTGGCTTTACCCACAGAGCCACGCTGTGGTCCATTCGTGGCTTTACCCACGGAGCCATCCTACGGCCCATTCTATGTTTCTGAACACTCCACTCATGTTGAAGACACACTTGGAATGACAGTCATGGAGAGGAAAGAAGAGAAAGGAAGGAAAAGCCTCCCTGTGGCACTGGCCTGCCGTGACCCGGCTCTGTGCGCTGGGGACTGATACAGCAGGTGGACCTCCGTGAACGTCGCTAACCGCTGCTTGAAGGAAAACGGCTGCTGTGCTCGCTCTGCTGGTCTGCTTCTTCCTAAACTCAGCAGTCTCCTCCAGGAACGCTCGGCCTCTGTCTTAGTCACTCAGGTGCTAGCCTTCAACCCCTTGGTGTCCCTACCCTGCTCCACTCCCTCTAACTAGCTAAAGGAAAAGTATATGGAGTGTTCTCATCATTATTTAAAAATCTATGCTGATTTTTTTCCATTTGTCAAACGGGCACGATGAACTCAGAGCGGTTTTTGTTCTCAGGGAAAAGTGATGCTCCCTCCCCGAGGCTGGTTCCTCTTCTGTGCTTAACGAGACTCTAACATTAGCGGGGAGTCACATCCTGTTTTCTGCTCAGAACCCTGCATTTTCATGGTCTAACAACGCTGGTGTTTGCACAGCCTGTGCCCCAGCTAAAAAACAAATCGTACACAGGAACCTGAGACCAAGGATAATTAACATAGTCAACTTGTCTGATTTCTTCTCTAATGCCTCAAAACTGCTCAGTAGGATGCGGAACACGTATCAGGGGTGTGATAGGTGCCGGAGACGCTAGTTCCAACTTCACCAGATAAACGCAGTCGTAACAAGGCTGGACACCTGCTTGGGAGGCTCAGCTGCTCGCAGGCTCCGCCTTTGGGGTTCTAGTGTCTGATATTGATGCATAAGCAGCCCAACAAGGAAAAGAGTCTCCTTCCTCCTTACAGCCCTGGCATCTGCGCCTCAGGTACAGGGAGTCTGTTCCAGGCGGTTCATTGTGAGTGGTAAGAAGGGAACACACACACACACACACACAGAGAGAGAGAGAGAGAGAGAGAGAGAGAGAGAGAGAGAGAGAGACTGCTCGGGTCTTACCTGGGGAGTCTCTGCCTTCAGTCGTGAAGGAATCTGGCCTCATGAGGTTCACAAGCAGAGCCACCACCCAGGGGACCCTCCCAACACCCATCTGGAGGGGACAGTGAGACAGTGGAGAGCCTGTTGCACCTCTTTAGAATGGAGCCTCCTTGAGATTGGGACCATCTTCAGACTGTTAGCCAATCAAGACTGAGGAGTTTTGCATCACTTGTTGCTAGGCAGAACACTTTGATAGCCAAGAACCGGTTACCTGGGGGTCAGTGTTGGTGGTTTAAGTACAGGAAAGTGGACTGTGACCAGGAGGGGAGGTGTGCACAGTGTGAGGCCCTGGAACAAAGCAGGATCTTTATTGCGTATCCTGGGGTGCTCGTTTATAGGGTCCCTGAGTTACTGTGACAACAGGCCCTCCTTCCTGGATGGTGGCTGACACTGACAGCAGAGGGTGCTGAACAGTGAAGCTGGCGTTATGAACTGCAGGCTTAAAGGGTCCCGATAGCAGGCTGGCTTATCAGCAAGAACAGGACACAGGTTGCACTGTGTGCCAAGCAAGGAGGGGGGGGAGGGGGAGGAAAACTAAAACAGAAAGACAGAGAGGGGGACAGAATTGTAGACTCAATTTTCTTAAACAAAGTATTTCATTAACAACTTATTGACCGAGCCTACATCAATTATAACCAGATTAACCAAAACAGTAGGAAAGGAGGATTAATGGACACAATAACAAAACCTTAAGGATATCAGTCCCAAGGAACGATTCTCCGGTCGGGGGCCGCAGGATTTCTTCCACTGGAACCTGGGGTAACCAGACCTCAGAGCCTCAGCAGGAGCTGGAGCTCTGAAACCTTCCCTCCAGTGGTTTTCTCTAGGAGCGTCTTGAAGGGCAGCGATGAACAGCCAAAACTATCCCAAGTCTCCAATCGGCCCCGCCGCCAGTTCTGGGCTCATTTATAGATCTCCTTCCAGAGTCTGTGCACGGGATCTTTTCAGCTGGCAGCAATTAAGCTCCTGCACGAGGTGGTTGCTCTTCTAGTGAATTAACATCACCTGTTCTCTTACTAGACCTTCGATCCCACACTTGGAATCCCAAAGAACAGGTTTCTCTCCTTCACAGAATCCTCTAAAAAATAGAATCATAAGGAAGCACTCAGGGCCAGGCCAGCAAGATGGCAGGATGGGAGAACTGGCAGTCCGTGCGTGCTGGGCCAGCCTGAGCTGCAGGGCGGATTCCTGTCTCAATAACAACAGCAACAAGAGTGTCAATAACAAACATGCTTGACAACATTTAAATAGTTCTAGTGTTATACTCAAAAGTACATAGGGGAAGAAGTAAAAATTAATTCTCCTCCACCTCCTTAGTCAGCTTTCTGTTGCTGTGATGAACACCATGGCCAAGGCTACCTGTGGAGGAGAGGGCTTATCTCAGCCTCTGTCACTGAGGGAAGTCCGGGCGGGAACTGAAGCAGAGGCCATGGAGGGTGCTGCTCACTGGATTCCTCCTCATGGAGATCTACCAAGCTTCCTAAGATCCCTCTCTGCTCATATTTCCCTTTAGAAAGACTAAAGCCTCCTTTTCCTACCTGTCATCCTGTACCAAAAACTCAACTCAGAGTTTGACGTGAGAGCTAAAAACACAGCTACAGAAGACGCTGCAGGACCCAGGTGCTGCCTGGAAACGCTCCAGTAACCCAGGGAGCAAAAGTAAGAATTACAAAGTGAGGCTGTGTTAGATGAAAACGATTCTGGCCGGGCGTGGTGGCTCACGCCTTTAATCCCAGCACTCGGGAGGCAGAGGCAGGCGGATTGCTGTGAGTTCAAGACCAGCCTGGTCTATAAAGTGAGTCCAGGACAGCCAGGAATACACAGAGAACCCCTGTGTCAAAAAACAAAAGAAAGAAAGAAAGAAAGAAAGAAAGAAAGAAAGAAAGAAAAGCTTCTGAAGAGTCAAAGAGTCAGAGAGCAGGAGGAAAAGCTTTGCCAGCCGCCTGCCTGTCAGGAGTCTAATACCCAGAACACACAAATCTGAGAACATCAGGCACTAAATGACAAGCAACCTAACCTATAGGTAACAACACATCTATATGTAACCGTGTTCATGGTGCTGGGAACCAAGCCCAGGGCCTTCCACATGCCGGGCTCCTGCTGCCCCCACCTGCCGCCCTGAAAAGACACTGAAGAAGCTCACGCAGCCAACAAGCAGACAGAGGACGCTTCCAAAGGATGGTGGGAGGTTAACAGGACACATGGGGCGTGAAATGGAAAGAGGAAGGGAAGGGATGGTGCAGATCCGGATGCGGAGGGAGAGCCCGGCTGGTCAGCCAGAACTATGCATGTCTGAACAGGCCACAAGGCTGGTCAGCCGGAACTACGCGTGTCTGACGGGCCACAAGGAAGCCTCGCACTTAGGTGCTCACCTCAGAGATTTTTGTTTAAGTCCAAGCTTTTTAGACCCCGGAGAAGTGACGGCCACAGCTGCATTAAGGGCAGTAGAGATGGCTGAGGGGGTGAAGGCGTTTGCCTCGGGGCCCACGTGGTGGAGAGACAGCACCAACTCCACAACACTGTTCTCTGGCCTCACGCACATGCTGTGATTGGAGTGCACACCCACACACAAATAACAATAATAATAATGATAAATAAAATTTTAAAAATTTACTATACTGAGAGTCCATCTCACCTCAGTCTGACTACCAAGGGTGGGGGAGAACAGGCAGGGCTGGAGAGACCAGGGCTTAATAGCACTTACTGCTCTTATAGAGGACCAGGGTTCAGTTCCCGGAACCCACACACACGGCAGCACACAGGGGCTCTCACTCCCTCTGCGGCCTCTGTGAGCACCAAGCACACACGTGGCACACAGGCATGCACATCAAATAAAAACTAACGTAATTTTTAAAGAAAGAAAAAGAAAATGGGAGGTGGAGAGAGCTGGAGCTGTCACACAGGGAATGAGACAGGTTACAAACAGGCATCCCGTGTTTCCTCTCTGTGAGCGTAAAGCAAAGCACACATGGAAACAAAGGGGGGGCTCTCAGCGAGGCGGGTGGGAGAGAGGTGTCAGGATTGCGCTGTCGGTAAAGTCACTTACCGCCAAGTGTGATGGCCTGAGTTCAATCCTGGACCCACATAGTATGAGGAGAGGAGCTGAAGCAAGTTCTTATCTGTTTACATACACACACATGTACACACGCACACACGCATACACACACACACACACACACACACATGCAAGCGGGCTTTTGTTGTTGTTGTTTTGTTTTGTTTTTTTTGTTTTTTTGTTTTTCGAGACAGGGTTTTTTCTGTGTAGCCCTGGCTGTCCTTGACTCACTTTGTAGACCAGGCTGGCCTGGAACTCACAGCGATCCACCTGCCTCTGCCTTCCGAGTGCTGGGATTAAAGGCGTGCACCACCACACTAGCTAAAGATTTTCTGGGTTTGTTTTGTTGTTGTTGTTTTGTTTTGTTTTGTTTTGTTTCCAAGACAGCGTTTCTCTGTGTAGCTCTAGCTGTCCTGGAATTTGCTCTGTAGACCAGGCTGGCCTCAAACTAACAGAGATCCGTCTGCCTCTGCCTCACAAGTGCTGGGATTATAAAAATATTTTTAAAAAGGAAAAGTTACAATAACACTCTCCTATGGTAAAACTGGTATTCAGTAATTTTTTTTTTAAGAATAAGTGAGAAAGAAGCTGGAGGTAACTGAGAAAATTATAGGATGGGGAAAGCGGGAGAGATGAGTGAGGAGAACTCTAAGCCAACCAGGTCATGGATGCCTAGGACTGGCAGACAGGCCACACTCGAGGGGTTTGGTCTCTGTGTTTGGGGAGCAGCTTTTGTATCCCCTGGATCTGGCTTTCCTGGGACCCAGCACACACACACATACACACATACACACACACACACACACACACACACACACACACACACACACACACTGCTGCCCCAGGTTTCTGTTTGCCACCACTAGGTAACCTTCTGGCCTGTTTCTCTATCTGTGAAGACTTGACTATTATATTTGTTGTTGTTGCTATGTTGTTGTTGTTGTTAACTATTATTATTATTATTATTATTATTATTATTATTATTATTATTATTATTATTACTGGTATGTGACGGTCGGAGGACAACTTGTACGTATTGGCCGTCTCTTTATGTGGGTCCAGGGGATTGACCTCAGGTCATCAGACTTTTCAGAAAGCATCATTACCCAGCCATGCCACATTTAAAAATTTTTTATGACACCCTCCAGCCTGCCAGTCCGTGGCAGAAGCACCTGTTGCTGGCGGCGCAGCTACAGATGGTGCAGAGCGCGGACACTGAGGAAAGCAGGAGCAGAAGGAGTTATGGCCTCCAAAGAGCAACAAGTCAAAAAGTATCTCACTGTGGAGAATAAGGAAAAAGAAACCAGAGGGAAGTCCTCCAAAGCAAAATGAAGAAGAATCCCACCACCACCGGGAAGAGGCTGAAAAGAAGCCTGGGGCGAATGTCAGAAGGGGTCGAGTCAGGCGACTTGTGCCTAATTTTCAATGGTCAAACCTAATAGACACGTTGGTCAGAACGAAGGAGGAGAGGATGGTGGGAGATTTGTAGGGCAGGTAACGGGAGGCCTCACGTGCGTTTCCAAACACCGGAACCTGGCAATCGTTACGAATTTTGCCTCATACCTTGAAATCTGAGGTTTTCTGAGCTTATGAAATGTCGACTGTTTTACAAGCTTGTATTTGGTGAAGGCTTTTTTTTCCTCTCTCTCTAAACTTTTGGTATTTCCACTTAACTTTCTATGTAACATTGTTTAATTGTTGCATTTAATTCTAAACATTCCTACCAGCATGACAATTTAACCCATCATGGAAAAAATCTTTTTTCATAAATTTAAACTAATAAAGCAATTTAAAAAGCAAAAAAAAAATTTTTTTTTAATATATGTGGGTGTTTCAACGGCCTGTATGTCTGTGTAGTGCCTACGTAGGCCAGAAGAGGGCGTCAGATCCCCTGGAGCTAGAGTTAAAATTGCGGTGTGGGTGTGGGGAGTTGAACCTGGGTCCTCTGAGAGAGCAGCCGGTGCTCTTAACCACTGAGCCACCTCTCCAGCCCCTGCTATATTATAAACTCTTCTAGGTTTCAAGAATACCGAAGGTTGGCGTGATTGTAGAGAGAAATATCAGCGACGCCCCACAGACCATCTTCCCTGAGGGTTTCAACCTCCCTAAGTTCGGAGACAAAAGGATTCTTCCCCCCTTATAAAAAGGGATATTTGGTGGGAAAAGAGAGGCTTCTGGGTAAGGCTCTCCCCGTCCCCTCCACCCCCGCCCCGCTGCCTCCCTCACCTCCCCTGGGAGGAGGGTGGGTCTGAGGCTGAATGCGTTCTCACTCCGCTGTGCGCGCCAAGGGCTGCCAGGCTGGTTAGTGAGCAGCTGAGCTGGCAGGCTCCGGCTCGCGCTGGAAAGTACCTGCTGTTTCCAGGAAAGGCTGAGTTTCTGTTTCCTAGAACCGAACTGTTCGCAGCCCGGCCCTCCCAGCGCCAGGGAGCTGGACAGCGTCTAATGCTCAGCGGCCGGACTCGCTATGCATGGACTGTGAACCCGGGCTCTGTGCCAGGTCAAAAGCACAAAGCCGGGTGAGATATTCTGCCTTTCCCCGGGGAACTCCTGGACTAGAGGGCGAGAGGTGGGTAGGGAGAGCTTAAAGGACGGGCATAAGATAGCAGCCTGCTGGACTTGCCTCCCAACTGAGGACCTGGGGGAGTTCCTGGAAACCCTCAGTTAACTCCTGAAGGCCTTTGGGAAACCAGGAGGCGCGGGGGGGGGGGGGGCGCGGGGGCGGGGCAGGGAGATTTGATGTAGCCTGGGCTGACAGGACCAAGAAAGGGAGGTTGGGGACCCCTGTGTGCTGGGCAAAGGCCCAGAAGCCGACAATGGAAGTGGCACCCTCCCACGCGCTCTCCAGAAGGAAAACCTGCCTTCCTGAAGAGTCGGGGAGAGGTAAACTCATGACAGAAACCTCCCTGATGCTCTAAGGCTGTGAGCAGCAGCTGGGGGAGGGGGGCCGCGGAGGGGCTGTCGGGGGAGTGGCGGGGGTGGGGGTGGGATGGGGTGGGGGGATGGTGGGGGGGGTCAGAATACCCTGGAGGTTCCCGAAAGCCAGGGGCTTCACTTGGTCTGACTTGAGTTGGAGAGTCTGGACAGGAGATATAATTGTGTTCCATATGCAAACCCCAACCCCAACAGTATATGAGCCTGTGCAGTGGTTCGTTTTAAATGTCAGCTTGCAGGCTGGAGAGACAGCTCAGGGTTTAAAAAACACAGCCGACCTGAGTTGAATTCTTAGCCATCACCCACATGCGGGCTCACAGTGTCAGGGGACCCAATGCCTTTTCCTGGCTTCCTCAGGCACCAGGCTCACACGCGGTACACATATAAACATTCAGACAAAACAATCATAGGCAGAAAATAAACTGATTAAAAAATTTTTTAATTTAATGTCATCTTGTCACTGCCTAGAATTATCTGGCAAGGCACCTCAAATGAGAAACATCACCCACAGGCCCAAGTGTTTGAATATTTGGTCCCCGGTCAATGACATTATTTGGGGAGTGACGCGGCCTCGCTGAAAGAAATGTGTCACGGAGGGTGGGTGTCGGGCATCCGTTGGTTTCCTCCACTTCCAGTTTGCTCTCTGCTTCCTTTATGAATAGAGATGTGATGTCTGGGTACCCTGCTCTGACAGCCTGCCACCCCGCCCCACCAAGCCACGCCACGCCATGCCCGGTCCCGCCTCGCCTCGCCTCGCCCACCATTACGAACTCTCCCTCTAGAGCCATGAGGCAGACAAACTGTCCTCCTGTAAGCTGCTTCTGGTCTTGGTGTTTATCACAGCAACAGCTAAGACACCTGGGAAGAGAGTCTCGGCCAGGAATTTCTTAGATCATGTTGCCCCGTGGGCGTGTCTGTGGAGATCACCAGGACTGCTGATGTAGGAGAGCCCAGCCCACTGAGGGCAGCACCATTCCCTGGGCAGGTAGTCCTGAATTGTACAGGAAAGCTGGCTGAGCTTAAGCCTGCCCCACAGGCAGCAGCGGTATCTCTGGGTCCCGCTGACCTTCTCTACCCGTGAAGTGAGTTCTTTGGTGAGCGGTGGTGCTATGTGAAAGACTGAGCAATGCTGCCGGGCGGGCGTGGTGGCACACACCTTTAATCCCAGCATTTGGGAGGCAGAGGCAGGAGGATTGCTGTGAGTTCGAGGCCAGCCTGGTCTACAAAGTGATTCCAGGACAGCCAAGGCTACACACAGAGAAACCCTGTCTCGAAAAACCAAAAGAAAGAAAGAAAGAAAGACTGAGCACATCTGCTGCCAACTGCTCTGATGTCCTCCACTGATGGACTGTGAGCCGGAACTGTAAGCCAAATATCCCCTTCTGCCTGAGCGGATAGTCCGGGTGCTTGTCACAGTGACAACAATGAAACTAAGGACCTTGGGAAAGTCCTCTAGTCTCTTTGAGCCTTGGTTTCCCCTCTCGTAAAGTGGAAATGATAAAGAAACTGGAAAAAGTAAATACACAAATCTTTTAGAGCTCAGAATAAGGATTAAGGACAACACATGGGAAACACTTCAAACAGTTGCTCACACTCAAACTCTACAGGCCCAGCTTTTATCCACGCAATTATACTAGTAGCACTGTTAACTTGAAGGCTGTGCTTTGCCCAGCCAACCTCTAGTTTCCCTTCCCAAATATCAGGTACACGGCCAGGCATGGTGGCGCACGCCTTTAATCCAGCACTTGAGAGGCAGAGGCAGGCGGATCTCTGTGAGTTTGAGGCCAGCCTGGTCTACAGAGTGAGTTTCAGGACAGCCAGGGCTACATAGAAAGGACTTATCAAAAAGAGAAGGAAAAATATATATATATATATATCAATATATCAGATATTGGAGGGAATAAGGAAGGAGAGAGAAAGGCAGCCTTATGAATATTCATGTGACATTGGGTGATTTGCATATTAAAGAACAGATACACATTGACAGCTAACAAAAGAGTAACAATGGTTATAGCCAGGAAGCAAATCACAAAATGAACTTGCTTTACACTTTGTGAGCTGCCTATATGAATGAGCACTTACTTATATGTACATATTACATTAGCTGCTTTTCTTTTTTTCTTTTCTTTTCTTTTTTCTTTCTTTGGCTTTTCATGACAGGGTCTCTCTGTGTAGCCCTGGCTGTCCTGGACTCATTTTGTAGACCAGGCTGGCCTCGAACTCACAGCGATCCGCCTGCCTCTGCCTCCCGAGTGCTGGGATTAAAGGCGCATGCGCCACCACCGCCCGGCGTAGCTGTTTTTCTTGTTGGTGCAACAAAATGCCTGACGAGAGCCACTTAAGGGAGGGTTTGATTTGGCTCACAGTTTAAGGGTACAGTCCACTGCAGCGGCAAAGAGAGGCGTCCGGTCACACGGCATCCGCAGTCAGGAAGCAGAGAGGGATGCCTGCTGCTGCTCAGTTCACTTTCTCCTTTTTAAGCAGCCTGGGCCCCTAGCCTATGGGATGGCTCCACCCACAGTGGGGGCGGGCCTTCCCCCTTCGGTTAACCTAATCTAAGAACTCGCTCACAGACGCGCCCAGATGTTGGCAATGATTCTAGATGATGTTAAAAGGTCAGTCTATTAACTGTAGCATACATTGAGGAAAATCATAATATATATCTATATTTATTATTCCTATATTCAGCAAAAAAATAATGTTTCTAGAACCACAAAACACCCACTCCACTCAGTGATAACCCCACCCCGACCCTCACCCACCAAAGCACACAAAGTCCAAGATGGTCCCAATTGGTTGTCCTCACTCTGGCCCCCGCCCAGTCCCTGGGGGTCTGATCCTGGCCACAGTTCTGAGACGGACTCGTGTCCAGAGGCGTCACTCCTCCAGCCGCTGCTGCACCAGGTGTGCGTAGACATCCTGGTCCTCCCTGAGCTGGTCGTGCGCCACCAGCTGCCCCTGCCTGAGCACCAGGACCTGGTCGGCGCTCTGAACCGTGTGCAGCCTGTGGGCGATCACCAGCACCGTCCTGTCCCCCTGAGCTCTCCAGGCCTGTAGCTGCAGAGGACAGATGGCAAGGCTCAGAAAGACAAGAACGTGACAGACACGACAGCTGGCCCATCCCTGCGACTCGGGGTGGAGAAGGCATGAGCTGTGAAGGGGACCTGAAAGGGCAGGCGACAGGGGTCTGCCCTTCAACACGGCTGTACTGCTGCCTCTGGGGAAGGCCCCTCACACCGTTCTCCACCCTGGAGATGCTTTGTCTCCATTGCCAGCTCAATTTAAGAAAAGCCCAGGGCGTGGGCAATGCATACTTTTGGGTATGTCTGTGACGATTGAGTCAAAAATCCAGAGAGGACCGTCTGAGGAAAACGATAGATCTACCCTAAAGCGGGTGGTACCACCCCATCCCTGGGCCATATAAAGAAGAGTCCAAGCCGCACGTTCCCACAGCCATGAGCCAAAATAACCCAGTCTTCTAGACTCTTTTTGTTGGGTATTTGGTCCAGCAACAAAACGTGACCTTTACATGTCACAGCCCTGCCAAGGGGCAGACACTCTCCCTGTCGGGGGACATCCGAGCGCCCCTGCACCCTGCTCAGCGCCACACCCCGACATCCCTTAGCGCCGCTGTCCCCTGCCCCTTCATGCTGGTACTCACAGCCTGCTCACACTGGGCGTCCAGGGCACTGGTAGCCTCATCCAGGATGAGGACACGAGGGTCCCGCACCAGGGCCCGGGCGATGGCCAGACGTTGTTTCTGTCCCACAGCTAACTGGCCCCCTTTCTCCCCTATTTCTGAGGAAATCAGAGAAAATCGCCTCCTGAGACACAGGTGGTCAGAAAACACCCCTCCCCACAGGGATGGACAACATGCTCCTCATGTGCTTCTGTTGGCCAGTCAGGGAGTAGCAAAGCCCCCTGTGTGCATGGATGCTTGTGTGTGTGTGTATGTGTGTGTGTGTATAAGCCTGTGTGTGAGTGTGCATCTGTGTACAAGTGTGTGTACGTATGTGTGCATATGTGTACACCTGTGCATGTGTGCATATGTGTGCACAGTGTGTGTGTATAAGCCTCTGTGTGTGTCTGTGTGTGTCTGTGTATATAGGCCTGTGTGTGTTTGCATGTGTGTACAAGTGTGTATATGTGTGCACATGTGTACACCTGTGTGTGAGTGTGTACAAGTGTGTGTATAAGTGTGTGTGTGTGTGTGTGTGTGTAGGGGGGGTTATGTGCTGTTCCCGGGCAGTGTCTCTTCCTGAAACAAAGCCTCTCACTGGAACAGAACGGAACCCCAAGGAACCTCCTCCTGCCTCTGCACCCCCAAAGCTTGGATTACTCTCAGCCTAGCTTTTCCCCTGAAAAATGGACTCAAGAGCTCAAACTCGGGTCCTCACACTGCAACGCATGCACTTTATCGAATGGCCTCCCTCCGACCCCGTTTTCTCTCTCCCCTGCCAGGGTGGGCTCGGCGCCCGGAGGTACCTGTGTGTATTCCATTAGCCATTTCTAATATGAAGTCGTCCGCACAGGCTGCCCGAGCAGCTGCCATCGCTTGGGCGTCCTCGCAGTCCCTCAGGCCATAGGCAATGTTGTCCTTGACAGAACCCGAGAACAGCACGGGCTCCTGCCCCACCAGAGCCACCTGCGCAGAGGGGACAGAGAACTGGTACCTCCCTTTCTGTCCCTCCACTGTTTTCCGGACTCGTTCAAGCATGCTCCTCTCTCTTGCCCCTCCCACCTGGCGCCCCTCCCTCCCGGGCGCCCCTCCCACCTGGCGCCCCTGCCACCTGGTTCTCCTCCCACCTGGCGCCCCTCCCACCCGGCGCCCCTCCCACCTGGCGCCCCTCCCACCTGGCTCTCCTCCCACCCGGCGCCCCTCCCACCTGGCGCCCCTCCCTCTCGGGCGCCCCTCCCACCCGGCGCCCCTCCCACCTGGCGGTGCAGGTAGTGGTGCTCATACTGGGCCAGGGGCTCTCCGTCCAGCAGCAGCTGGCCCCCCGTGGGCTGGTACAGGTTCTGCAGCAGGGCGGCCACGGTGCTCTTCCCTGACCCATTGGGTCCCACCAACGCGGTCACCGTTCCGGGACGCAGCGTGAACGTCAGGCCCTAGAAAAGCAAGGAAGAGTTAAGGGCAGCTTCCTAGAGAAAACGAAGTACAGGCTGCCGTGCCTGACCACAGCAGCAGAGGCCCACGGGTCTCCCTCAGGCACCTGGAGCACAGGCTTCTCCGGGCGACTCGGGTACGAAAAGGAGACGTCTTGGAATTCCACGCGGCCCTCCAGCCTGGAAGGGGCCAGGGTACCAGGCTGGGGCAGATTTGGGTTTCGGTCCAGGTAGCAAAAAACCTTCTCAGCGGCACCCACGTTGCTTAGCATATCCCCATACATGTACACCAGGTTCTGGAAAACAGGGAGGGACATGCCAGACAATCAAACCCCACCGGAAGCCAGGTCCCCGACTCAGCTCCGCGTACACTCTGCCCATACTCTGACCTCAGCCAGCCTCTCTTCTCCGGCTCCTAATGCATCCCTTATAATAATTATGGTTAGTTGGGAGGGAAAGTTGGAGCGATTGTTTTTAGTTATGAGGGAGGGTGGCTTTGTTTTGTTTGTTTGAAACATTTTTGGCTACTTAGCCCAGGCTGGCCTCAAACATAACATCTTCCTTCAGGGTTGCAAGTGTCACAGGATGACAGCTATGTGCCAGAGAAATTTTGGTAGAATTTTAAAGGTGCAGCAATATTTCTGTAATTTGATTTGCCACTAAAAAGCTCTGAAGTGTACACAGCACGCCAAGCCCCACTGCCTTTGCTCACTGCTCTGCACTCCGGGTGCCCAGTGTCCTCTTGTGTGAGACAGGAAACCCTTTTTTTTTTTTTTTTTTTTGTTTTGTTTTTCGAGACAGGGTCTCTCTGTGTAGCCTTGGCCGTCCTGGACTCACTTTGTAGACCAGGCTGGCCTCGAACTCACAGCGATCCGCCTACCTCTGCCTCCCGAGTGCTGGGATTAAAGGCGTGCGCCACCACGCCCGGCAGGAAACCCTTTTTAAAGCACTCAGTGTGGCCAGCTCACCTTTGAAATTATCAGAGTGGTCGGCACAGCTCTCCACACACAAAAGATGGCGAGGAAGTAACCAGGAAAATTATGCTCAGCGCCCAAAGCAAAGTGACTTATTTTTTAAAGTGATCAAATATAAAGACATAGCTAAATACCTTTCCTAATCAAACTATGCTACAGCAGATGAGGTTAAGTCTCTCGGTTGATGTGTCCAAGCCAGTGAGGGGAGGGACCGCAGAGCAGCACTAGTTTGCAATCCTGGTAATTTAACAAATGTGGTCCTTAAGCACCTGTGCCAGACACCAACACCAACAGAACTAGATATGTTGTGTCTCCCAGAAAAAGAGCACAGCCATGACTAGAAAAGAGAAAATGCTGATTCTTAACATTCTCAGAATTTATCTGCCGATGGAAAGAGAGCTGAGGGACACACCGGGACAATACTGCAGAATAATGCTACACAGAACCCAGGCCGTAGGAAACACCACAGGACACGAATGCCCATTCCTCCGACAACTTTAAACCAATTGGCGCCGAGAGCTTGAAAAGGCGTCAATCAATCACACCGTGTGTACCTGTGGAAGTCTGAGCACTGGGAGCACTGGGTGGATTTAAGGAATTCTTGTTTTTAGGTGAGATAATGGCATTTGGACCACACACTTAAGGTTTATTATATTCTAGAGACACACACCGAAATGTCTACAGATGGGTCAGTGATAGCTTGAGCTTGTTTCAAAACAGTGTGAGGGGAGTGAGGGCAGATCCAACACGGTGGGCTGTTAGGGGTCGGTTAGGGTTACGGTCAGATCAAGGCTAGGGGCAGGGTTTGGTTTGGGATTGCAGTTAGGGAGACGGTTAGTACGGATGGGGTCCGGCCAGCTTTATGCCTGTTTGGAGCTGGGTTTGTGAGGATAAGTGTTGCTAGGGCTAGAGCTGGGTGTGACTGGAGTTGGGGTTATGACCCTTGTTAAAGCTGATTAATAGTCATCTGAAGGCTCGTTATAATGTTTTTTTTTTAGCATTTTAAAATTATTCATGTGAAAAGTAATTAGGTTGTTTGTTAAACAAATAAAGCTCATGGTGCAGAAGCCCAGAGAGAAACACAGAACATCAAAGCATTTCCTGGGGTTGGCTCACTCACCCGGACATGGTTCCCCACTTCCTCCTGGTACAGCAGGAAGGAGAGCAGGCCGCCCCTGGTGACCTCGCCAGCCAGGATCTGCTGCACGCCACAGTTCAGAATCAGCACCTGTATGCCCAAGGCCATCACCTGGGGGAAGGAGAGAGAAGTGAGCGAGTCCAGGGCGCAGCACTGGTCCCCACACACAGCCTCTGAGGTCGGCCTCCTCATCCCTCCCTCCCCCCACAGGCCCTCGTCCCTGCGCCCTGCACAGGCAGCCTCACCCTCCGCACGACTAAATAGATGTCTTTCTCCAGGTCACGGCGCCACCACAGATGTCGACATCGCTCCAAGGCCTCCTTATAGCGGCCGACCTCGTGGTCCTCCGCCCCAAAGCTGCGCACAGTCTGCAGCCCTCCTACCGCCTCGCGCACCACCTGGCCCGCCCTGGCCACCGCATCCTGGATCTCCGTTAGCACCGCCTGGGAACAGGGGGCAGCAGCGGCGGGTAAACCAGTTAATGTGGGAGAACAAAGGGAGAAGGGGTGCGGGCGGGGAGAGGGGAGGGCTTCAGGTCAGCTCTTCATCACTGTTTCTTGTCGTTCTTTCCGGAAGGAATGTTTTGAAAAAAAGAATAGAGAAAGAGGTGCTGGGGTAGCCGGGCGCGGTGGCGCATGCGCCTTTAATCCCAGCACTCGGGAGGCAGGCGGATCGCTGTGAGTTCGAGGCCAGCCTGGTCTACAATGTGAGTCCAGGACAGCCGGGCTACACAGAGAAATACTGTCTCAAAAAACAAAAACAAAATAAAACAAACAAACAAACAAAAGGTGCTGGGGAGATGACACCGTTGGTAAAATGTTTTGCCATGCACGCATAAGGACTTGAAGCTCCAAATCCTAGTGAGAGACCCACCTTGGCCCTGATGAACAACACCCACAGCCGACACACATTCCTGTCCCCAGTGTATCTCAAACACACGCACACGAGTACAGGAGGGAGGGAGTGTGCATCACTGGGCTCTCACTGTTAAGTACTGTGGGGCATACGTGCGATTTTGTTTAACTCTCACTTGAAGTAAGTTCTTCCACCCTGGTGTCAGATGAGGAAAGAGACACAGAGGTTAAGAAAGATGGAGATCCGGCTGGGAAGGGTGCTCAACTGTTCAGAGAGCTCGGGGCTCCTCCAGATAACCAGAGTGCAGTTCCTAGCACCCAAGCCAACAACACACACACCTGTGACTGCTGCTCCAGGGACTCGGGGCTGACACACACACACACACACACACACACACACACACACACACACGTAAATAAAATAAATCTAGCCAGGAGCGCTGTAATCCCAGCACTCAGGAGGCAGGGGCAGGGTCTCTGTGAGTTCGAGGCCAGCCTGGTCTACAAAGTGAGTCCAGGACAGCCAAGGCTACACAGAGAAACCCCTGTCTTTAAAATATGTTTTTTCATTTAAAAGGTGGAGCTGTAATTCTAAATGAATCAACGAACTAAATGTAAGAATTAAAACTGAACGTGACCGTAATCTCGTCAGGGTTAGCAGCAGCCAGGCCCAGCTGCAACGTGTGGGTGCCAGTGTTAAGACCTGTGCTCTGTGCTGAGCCATTTCTGACTCATGGTGAGACTGCCAGTGCGTCAAAACCATGATAAATACACACTGTAACTATTCTAGGGCACTGTGACGCTGAGCACAGCCTGGCTGTGTGTGTGTAGCAACCTCCCCCCCCCCCATAACAGCAGCATCAGCCTCCCTGCCATCTTGGGCAGCCGTGCCAGGTGTGTCTAACCAACCCTCCCCTCCTGCCTTTTCCTGGCTTGGTGAATTCTGTCGCAGCCCACGCATCACCAGCCTAACCCATGCTGTCCCCATCCTGTCAACTAACATGCAGAATGTGTGCAGGATACATTTTAATTATACAAATTTTGAAAATATAAAGGATGCCTTTTACTGGTGCTTCCTATTTGACCACCTCCCCTTGGTGGGGAGACCTGGTGACACTCAGAGGAAGAGTAAGCAGGCTGCCAGGAAGAGACCTGATAGGCTGTGACGTCATAGTGCGGGAGGAGGTCCGCTTCTGTCACAGACCTAGGGGAGGACAATAGAATGTAGAATGAAAGGGGAGGGACAGTTAAGATGTAATCTGAATAAATTACTTACATTTTTAAAAAAAAAGATTGCCTTCTTTAAAGAACAAATTTTTTAAAAAATTAATGGGCGAATGAATTCCTCTCAGCCAAAGAGACAAAGAGCAACAAAAGAGCTCCCTCCAAAGAATGTGTCAAATGTCCCAGAAGGATGTGAAAATACACTTAGCATCATTAATGGTTAGGAGAATGCGTATCAAAGCCACAACGAGCCTCTGCACCAGAGCCAATAGAATGGCTTTTATTCAAATTTTTAAAAATAAAATAAAATGACAGTAACTTTAGGGGAAACGTGGAGAAATCAGAAGGCTTGCGCCCTGAACTGTGTGGCCCAAAGGTGAGCAACGCGGAGTTTCACATCCTCGGTGCTTTGCTACAGGAGAAATCCTGAAGGCAGACCCGACATTCATCCTTGGACTGCCCCACTGGATTCCTCCCCTGCGCTCACCCGATCACGTGTGCTGACGTCAAAGGGGGAACTATCTAGGGGGCTAGAGCGCTGCCTGGGGTGGGCAGGGGTGAGAGCACTGGCTGCTCCTCCAGGGGACCCAGGTTCCATTCCCAGCACCCACACTGTCTGTAGCTCCAGTTCCAGAGAACACAGCGCCCCCTTCTGGCCTCCTTAGGTACTGCACCCAGATGATGAACGTACTTTCAAGCAAAACACCCATTCACATAAAATAAAAACAAAGTGTAAACCTCCTAAGATGCTTGTTTGTCACTCTGACTCTCAGTCATTTGTGGGAAGGATAAACACAGGCTCTGAGAAGCTCATGCGAAGACAACATCTTACAAGAAAGACACCCCACTCACCACCACCCCTCTCCCCGACAGCTCAACACACATCACACACGTCTCCTTACAGATCCAGCAGACCACCAACCCCCTCAGCCCATGTGTCCATCACTGGACGGATGAGCAAGGAGAATGTGGTACAAACACACAATAAACTGAAGGTGCTGAAAGTGATGTTCCTCCCTCCCTCCTCCCTCTCCTCCTCCCTCCCTCTCCCACCCTCCCCCCTTCCCCTCCCTCCCTGCCTTGCACCTGTCTGTCTCTCATCCTGAGATTTGCCTGTGGAAGCCCACACACCTCTACACTTTGGTCTCCTCTCAGAGCACGCATACCTGATGGCGGGGGTTGTACACCTTCTCGGCTGCTATAGTGAGAGGCAGGTCCAGCAGGGAGAGGAAGGTGAGTCGGGGTGACACCTTGACCATGAAGAAGTAGAGCCCCACCACCTTCACCAGGCTCCGCAGCAGGATGTTGGCATTCAAAGGGAGCCAGCGGCTCATCAGGGAGGTGTCTGAGCTCAGCCGTGAGTTCAGCTCCCCTGGGGAGGGACAGAGAGGGTGAGGGGAGCAAGCGCACCAGCCACAGGAACCCAGGAGCCCCTCTGCGTCATCATCCTCGGCTCTCACACCCGCTTCCCCTAAAGAGAGACTGGGCCACACTCCACCCGGCTCTAAGGGCCAGGCTCCAGCAGGACGGACAGGAGTAACTGAGGAAGGGCTGGAGGACCCCGGACGTCACCTGTCTTGGCCTCCTGAAAGAACCCAAGGTCTTGGCGCAGCAAGGATGAGAAAAGCTGCTCTCGTATCCGCAGGTTGATCCTGGACATGGTGAAGAGGAAGGAGCCTCCTCGGCAGCCTGCAGACAGGGAGCTGGGGGGCGGGAGGGGAGGGATTGGGGAGGGCAGGGGGCGGGGGCGGGGGGGCGAGAGGGGGTAGAGGAGTGGGCCGGAGGAGGGGAGCGGGGAGAGGTGAAGGATTGAGGAGGGTGGGGGGCAGAGCTCGGGAGGGGTGGGGGCAGGAGGGGGTGGGGAGATGGGGGGGGGCGGTGGGGAGAGGTGAGGGATGGGGGAGGGAGGAGGGAGGGCCGTGGGGTGCAGGGTGGAAAGAGGGACGGAGAGAAAGCGGGGAGGAGATTGGGAGACAAGAGGCAGAAGGGAACGAAGAGAGCAGTGAGAACGCGTGGATAAACAGGTAGGAAGGTACATGCAAGATCACAGTCACAACAGGAACAAACCCCCCTGCGCCCACGGACTCGCGGAGCACAGATGCTTCCGCGGGAAACAGCAACAAGACCCTCCTCCTGCTCTGCGGACCCCCCCCCCCCGGCTTCATCTTTTATCCTTGGGGAAGTCCTCTTAGAGCAACCAAAGTTTTATAAGAAGAACTTAAGGGAAGAAGTATACATTTTTCAGCGCACAAAGGTAGGTGTTTTACAAAATAATGGGTTTTAAGCACAATTCAGTTACCGTATTAGGTAAGCAGAGGTGAAATCGTGGGCTTCGGGTGGTCACGGTAAGAATGAAAGGTCGGGCTGGAGAGATGGCTCAGTGGGAAAGAGCACTGGCTCCTCCTCCAGAGGTCCTGAGTTCAATTCCCAGCAACCACATGGTGGCCCACAACCATCTGTATTATGATCTGATGCCCTCTTCTGGTGTACATTAATTTAAAAATTTAAAAAAAAAATAATGAAAAGGAGCCACCAATGGAAAAAACTGTGTATGTGAGTGTGTGTGCCCACGCGTGTGCGTGTTCAAGGGTTGACATCAGATGCCTTTCTAGATCTCTCTCCACCTTACTTTTTCAAGGCAGGGCCTCTCACTGAACCTGGAGGCCGCCATTTCTGCTAGACTGACCAGGTACCATGGCCTTGGGATCTCCCTGCCTTTGCCCCACACCCTGCACTGGGGTTAGTGACTCACAGTGCCCGGGCGCTGGGGATTCAAACCCTGTTCCCTGTGCTTGCACAGGGAGCACTTAGCTCACGGAGCCATCTCCTCAGTCCAGGGGAGACAGTTCTGCATACAGGAACCAGCAGAGCAGCATCTGGGCATGAGGCTGAGGCCCAGGGTGGAACAGCGCGGGCGGTGCTTTGTGTTTGCTTGTTAATTATTTTGCTCCCTGAGATCTGGGCGCTGCTCAGACGGGCACACTCTCACGCACACCTGTCGTTGTGGTGTAAACCCTGCTCTGCCTAATTTAAAGTTGATTTAAAAGATGCTGAAGCTTGGGCAGGGCAGAAGTGAGGGGCGGAGCTAAGGTTCGAGGGCTTGAAGGGGGGGCGGGGAGAAAGAGAGATCAGAGTGGCCACGGGATAGGAAAGAGTCACGTGGGCCAGGAGGAGGGGCTCCGGAGCTCCGCGTGGAGAGAAGCTGCCGAGACGAACAGCGTAAGCAAGGGTTCGGGGTTATGACTGGGAAATAGCACAGATAGAACGATTAAAGCCGATGGCATGGGGCGGGGCTGGAGATAGTGGGGTGATTTAGGAGGTTAGCATCTGCCCTGCCCCAGGTGAAGTAAGGCTTGCCTATCAGGTACCTGAGTCTTTTATTGATTGGTAGTGGGCTAATAACAACCACTCTAATAAGAAGCATTATTAGCTGATATTTTATATTTTCTGCAACACGGAATGAGGTCCTGAGTTTTGTGGATGGGGACGGGGGGGGGGGGGGGCGGAGCGCATCCTTTGGAAGGACCAGTGTGATGCACTAGGGTTCTGGGTACATGGTACGCAGGGTGAGAGAGCCTGACCAGCAGCGGTGCGCCTGCCAGTGACTGAGCTAATAAAACAGCTCACATGAAACCCGTTGTGACGAGCTGAGGTAGCTCAGAAGGAAGAGTATTATTAAGAAATTAATTCACGGCTGGAGAGGTAGCTCAGAGGTTAAGAGCTCACTATCTGCTCTTCCAATGAGGAGCCCTCTTCTGATGTGCAGGTGTACATGCAGCCAGAGCACTGTGTACTTAACAAATAAATAAATCTCTTTTTTTTAAAGAAAGAAAGAAAGAAAAGCACACTGTGTGAGCCATCTCAGGAGATAAAGGCACTTGTCACCATGCTGGCGATGACAGAGCTGACTTCAGCAAGCTGTCTCGTGACCACTAGTGCATGTACACACCCTTACTGACCTTAAAAAAAAAAAAGACAAAAGAGGGTGTAGTTTAGAACGTGATATATCCAGAAACAGGCCAAATTAAGTGTCTAAAAGGAAAATTCTGGGCTGCAAAGACGGCTCAGAGGTTAAGAGCACTCTCTGCTCTTCCAGAGATCCTGAATTCTATTCCCAGCAAACCACATGGTGGCTCACAACCATCTATAATGCGATCAAATGCCCTCTTCTGGTGTTCAGGCCGAGCACTGTATATATAATAAATAAATACAACTTTTTAAAAAAGTTTAAGAATTTTTTTAAGAGGAAAATTCTCCAAAGAAGGAAGAGCAGAGCTCAGTGTAGAAGGGAATTCACAGATGTCAACTGCAGAAAGAGATCGGTCAGAACTACAGAAGCCAGCCGTACAGAGACACCAAGGAGAACGCAAGCCTGACTTAGGAGAGCAGAGGACTGGCCCACTAGGAGTTACCTGCTCAGGGAAGACAAAGAAAGAAGCAAAACTAGAATGAGGCACAATGAAGGACTGGAGAGAGAGAGAGAGAGAGAGACAACACAGAGAGAGAGAGAGAGAGAGAGAGAGAGAGAGAGGGCCCTCTCTGCACCTGAACCCTCCTATCCTACAGCCCTGTCACACAGCCTGCTGTTTGTTTACCTGAGACTGCGGGCTCAGGGGTCTGTATAAAAAGAGGAAAAGTCAGCCGGGCATGGTGGCGCATGCCTTTAATCCCAGCACTCGGGAGGCAGAGGCAGGAGGATTGCTGTGAGTTCGAGGCCAGCCTGGTCTACAAAGCAAGTCCAGGACAGCCAAGGCTACACAAAGAGACCCTGTCTCGAAAAAAAAAAAAAATAGAGTAAAAGTCAGGAAGTGACAAGATGCTGGGGAGGTGGCCAGACCTGAGCTTCAGAGATTGGGATTGGGGGGGGGGGACAGGTGACAGACACACACCCTCCCCTGCTGGGAGAATCCTGGGAGACACTTGAAGACACTGGGAGGGGCAGAAAGAAGGAGGAGATGTAGCGTTGAAGTGATTTGTGCAAAAAAAAGTAGAGATGGAGGGGCCCCTGTGCAGGCTCCGGGTCTACCAAAGGGGCCAGAAGTAAATCACCTCTCACCTCCCAACAGAGAACAGGCACATGAAAAAGATGGCGCTCGCAAAGGCATCTGGGTCAAAATCACCTCCCAAGATGTCAATCACCCGACCAGAATAATGAGGGATCAATGTCTCCCCTGAAAGAGATAAGGGCGATCAGGAGGCTGCTCCCTGCTGCCCACCCTTCTCCCACCTCCCTCTCCCCGGTGGCCTCTCCCTCTCACCCAACACAGCCAACACGAGGAAGAAGAAGGCAGCCACGAGGAAGGGCAGGTCCGGCCTGGAGAGCTTCAGCAAGCGCCACATCAGTGCTTTGTTGTTCTCCTGGCCTGGTTCCCTGTCCTGGGCTCCTGCAGGGCTCAGCACAGTCCACACCGCCCAGGCCAGCGCGGCAGCCCCATAGCCGGCCAGCAGCCAGCCCCAAGAGGCAGAAGACACCCTGACTGCTGGGGAGCCCATGGTGCCCCCCACCAGGCCTCTCAGGGAGAAAAGCAGCGGGGTGGCCAGGCAGAGCAAAGGCAGAAAGGCCCGCACCAGCCCCAGAAGTCCTCCCACTTTTAGCAGCCCCCATAGCCCTCCAAGGCGCAGGATGCCTTCCAGCCATACTCCTGGCAGCCCCTGGGGAAGCAGATTTCCCAAAGATCCCTGTAGCAACCCGAGCAAAGCGACGTCCACTAGCAGCAGCGAAGCCCAGGGCCTCAGGTAGGACAGCACCATGGTGGGGTCTGCAGAAAGAAAGGGAGAAACCAGGGTGGTGGAGGTCCCACCCTGGCCACAGGCGCCCTGCGCCAAACCCACGCATCACACTTCTCAACTTCTCATTTTAATCAGCCTCACCCTCACCGGAACGGTTCCCCCTCCTGCTCACACCTCTCCCAGTATCGATGCCAAGGTGCCCGTCTAAAGGAATGGGGAAGGCACACCAGTCTCACACACAGACACGCGGTGGGCGGGGGAGGGGGGGCAGGGAGGCGGGGAGGCGGGGAGGCGGGGAGGCGGGGAGGCGGGGAAGGAGTTGGCATCTGCTGCTGCTACTCATCTCTCTGTCTCTCTCTCTGTCTCTCTCTCTCTGTCTCTCTCTCTCTGTCTCTCTCTCTCTCTCTCTCTCTCTCTCTCTCTCTCTCTCTCTCTCTCTGTCTCTCTCTCTCTCTCTCTCTCTCTCTCTCTGTCTCTCACACACACACACACACACACACACACACACACAGGGGGCGGTGGGAGGCGGGCGCACGGTCTGCTGCCACCAAGCCTGTGTCCTTGAAACTTGTCCATGTTAGGCAAGAAGACTCGGTTCCCAGTCACACTCCCTCCACTGCCCACGTACTTAGGCCAGGAGACAGGTTGCACCGGCGGGATGTGGGCGCGTTCAGCAGCGGCAGTGGGCTTGGGGCTGGAAATGCGGAGCAGGGACGCTGGAGAGGCGGCGGACAGAAGAGGACAGGGAACGCAGGGCAAGATAGTGGAGCAGGGGACCTTGGGCAGGGGACCTGGGGCACCGGGTGGGGCAGAGGTGCAAGGCAGAGGACGTGGGGCAGGGAGCGTGCGGCAGAAGACAGGGGACGAGGAGACGGACGTGGGATGGGGACACAAGGGTTTGGGTGTGGACCGCACTCCTGCTCGCGCTCGGGTTCTGTCCTCAAAAACTCACCTGCGGCTGGGGAAGAGCAGCTCAGGAGCGCTTCTGAAACAGGCTTCTTCTCAAACTGGGTCCTCTGGGTGCGCCAGCGACGCTCACGCAGTGAGGGAGCCGGGGTCCCTGGCTTTCGCTTTCACTTCGCTGCCCAGGTCGCGGTGCTGCGCGCAGCCGCCAGCAGACGGCGCCTGTCAATCTGCGGGCGGGGTGAGCGCCCCAGGTCCCCCAAGGAGGCTGGCCGTCCGTGACAGCTACTAGCAAAACTCTGAGGGTCTGAGACGCTTTGTAAAGAGTGACAACCTGCATTTCTCCGGTTACTCCCTCGGCTTGCGCCCATTTGGCTGGGAGTGTGGCTCAGAGTAGAGAGCCTGGGCCCAAGATTCATTCTCCACGAGGAAGGGGAGAAGGGCGGGGCGAGGAGAGGAAGGAAAGGAGCGAAGGAAAATGGGGGAACGGGGGGGGGGAGGGGGATAAAGGAGAGCGGAGGTGGAGACAGGAGGAGTGGGAAGGTGGAGAGAAGAGAGTGGAGCAGAGCGTGGTTTAGGTGCCCTCCCAGTCAGCCAAACAATTAACAAGGACCGCACAGGAGTCCCACACCCAGTCACTTTGGAAGGACAGAGAAGGAGCGGGGGAGAAAAGAGGGCTTAGGGCTTTTTTTTGGCTTTTTGTTTGTGTTTGTTTGTTTCCGTGCAAGCTCAAGAATTGGGGTCTGGAGTAAAAACAGAGACTAGAATAGAAGGCCTCAGCCCCTAACACCAGGCCAAAGGTTTCCTTTCACAGAGTTTGAACTGGGGAGGACCTGGCCCTTTGTGCTCAGACTTCCTTCTCAGAGGGATGCACCTGCAGAGAGAGTCCTGGGTCAGCGCTGCCAGGGGAGGGGGAGGGGGAGCGAAGAGGGGGAGGGGTGGAGCAGGTGGCTTCAAACAGAGAGATTTCTACCTGACCCCTCAGCCCTCCTCCTCAGACCCCCTCCTCCCCCCCCCACTTCCCCAGGACAAGTAATTGGGCACAAGGGGGACCCCTTTACCTAGCATGATGGGGCCCCACTCCATCCTCCACAATGAAAATAGTCTTTACTGCACATCACCACGTCCCTCCACCAAACCACCACAATCAGAAATGACTCAATCGGGTTGAAACTACCTCTAACCAAAAGAAAAAAAGAAAGAAAGAAAAAGAAAAATCCCCTTTGAGATGTTGGCGTGACTACCCACGCGCCACCTGAAGTTAAATGTTAAATGTTGAGGGGAGGGGACAAGTCAAAGCAGGTCCTGTAGTGAGGATTCTGGAATTTTAGTTCCTTTTTTTAAAAAACCCAGAAAACAACAACGACGACACAGCAATATTGTAAGAGTACGCTTTTTGTTTCAATCCCAAGTGTGGGACACGGGGCTGCTTTGAAGCAGCAGAGGTGTAGTTTTGCCAGCTGCGGTAATCTTTGCAACTGTGTTTGGAATTCTGGGAACTTTTCAGAGGGTATATAAATGCTAGGGCCCCCAGAGGCCGGGTTGGTGGTTAGTAGTCGTTTTTTTTGGGGGGGGGCGGGGTGTGGTTTGTTAACAGTTGTGCTCAAAAAAGAAACAAGAAGAAAGAAATTAGATTCAGGATCTACCCACCCCCCACCCCCGTCCTTCTTTTTCTCCTTTCTAGTGATAGGGAGTGAACGCAGGGATGGAAAAAAGAAAACCTACAAAGTAGCAAACGCCCCTCCCCCACACACAGCAGCCGCCCTTATCAGCTCCAGGCGTTAGGAGCGGATGGAGAAAGCTCCCCCTGGCTGCTCTGGCTCCTAGGTCCTTCTCCCGCCCTTGGCCCGGCTCTGGGCCTCTGTACAAGCCCCTGGGCTTCCAACCTTTCCTTCCACCCTGCTTCCCCCACTCCAGGGAGGTCACTGGGCTCCCACCTTGCAGCCAGAGGTGAAACATGAAACTCAACCTCAGCAGCATCTCTACATTCTGTATCCAATGTCACAAAGGTGCCGCTTCCGCGTTTCAGAGTTTATAGTCACCACAACGTCCTCCCAGTCACCCCAAAACATTCACGAGGGGCCACATTGGAGTCCCCCGACCACTACACTCCAGGAATGGGGTTGGAAAAGTGTGTGAAGAGAAGACTGATGGCTGCTCCTGAGAGATGCTTACAGAAGGACGTCCGGATTCCCAGCTGCTTAGAGAGAAAGTGGAACCCCTTCTCAACCGAAGCCTCACTTGGTTTCCTGTTTCCTCCTTACCCCTCCCTCCAGAGGACCCCGGGGCCTGACCCCGTTCAGCCACAACACAGAGACAAGTATAACCATTTTTCTTTTATTGTACTTAGTATCCAGGGTGATACCTTCTGCTCGGTGAGACAGAGCGTGAACATGGCTGCCCCAGGGCCCCAGAGCTTTCTGTCTTCAGCCCGGGTTGGGCTCCTCTTTCTCCTGGGACTGAAGTTGGTCCAGGTCCCTGAGTCCACCGGGCTCGCCAGCACTGGGTGGAGGCGTGTCCAGCAGCCACCGATATCACTGACTGGCCTCTCGGTACTTGTGGAACAGGTCACTGACATCTGAGCTTTCCACTTTCACCCACCCGTCTTCCTTCATGTGGTACACTGTGGACGATTGAGAAAAGGACATGGCGTCAAGCCTTTCTGTCAGTGTGGATGGCAGCGGACCTACGCAGGCATTAGGGTGCACGCACATGCGCACACGCGAACACACACACACACACACACACACACACACTAAAACCTTTGCCTGAGACCTCAGTGTTCTCAGATCTGAAAATCTCCACTCCATCTCCCCTGTGTCTCCCAGTCTAAAATAGCCCCCTTCTCCCAGGTGTGGGAAACCCCGTATCTTACTGTTGACAACCCCTCCAGAATAGCTGTCTCTGTGCGTGGCATGAACAATAGCCCTGCGGCCAAGGTCATAGGCCTCCTCAGGACTGAGATCGTGGCGGTAGCCACTGTCCATCACCCCGTAGGCGTACGTGTTCCCACTGCCGGTGGAGAACATCTGTCCGGAGAGCCGGGTCCCGTTTTCATCCACGTAGTAGAGCCCTGGACCCTAGAAGACGGAAACCGCCCTGGGCTGAACTTGGAAATGGTTTGTTGATAATATAAAGAGTCGAGTGTGGCCTGTGAGGAGTGGGCGGCACAGTGACGGTGCGTGGAAACGTTTGAGCTATGACAGCACCCCTCCCTCGGTAAACATCAAAGCCTGAGCCGAGCACGGGCACGGTTAGGGTGCAGTTGGGCAAGAGACCCCCTTGCCCAGGGTGGGGAGCACAGGGACAGGCCACTCACCTTCTTGTCCCAGCCGCAGATCATGCTGCCCATGGAGAGGCCCATGCCCCGGTACTGCAGCATCATGTTGGAAAGCAGCTTGGAGGCTGCAGACACGGAGATGCGCTCGCCGTTGCGCAGATAGTACAGCCTGTGGGAGGAGGAGGAGGAGGAGGAGGAGGAGGAGGAGGGCGGCCTCAGGGTTGGCAGGTGAAGGTTAGCAAGGAGGGGCTGTAGAGGTAAGCACTCGGAATGCATGGGCTTGTGTGGCTTAGAATGAGGGAGGGATTTGAAGTTTAAAACTTCTGAACCACATTTTAAAGGCCTAGTTAAATAGCAGACAGATATGGTGGTGCACACCTGGGATCCCAGCACTCTGGGAGGCAGAGGCAGGAGGATCACTGTGAATCTGAGGCCAGCCTGGTCTACAAAGCGGGTCCAGGACAGCCAAGGCTACACAGAGAACCCCTGTCTTGAAAAGCTAAAAACTGGGCCTGGAGAGATGGCTCATAGGTTAAGAGCACTGACTGCCCTTCCAGAGAGCCTGAGTTTGATTCCTAGCAACCACATGGTGGCTCACAACCATCTATAATGTGATCTAATGTCCTCTTCTGGCCTGCAGGCGTACATGCAGACAGAGCACCGTATTCATAATAATAAATAAATAAAAATATTTTTTAAAAAGCCAAAAACAAATAAATATAAAAGCCTACTAAATGACACCATCCAACAGGGCTGACGGTGTCCATGTTAAGTAACAGATTCCGTCACACACAAAGGCTTTTTTGGAAAAAAATCCCTTATGAGCACACTAAAATGGTTCACTGGGGATAAGTGACCTGCGAAGTCGGAGGAGTGTTGGGCAAGTAGATAAGAAAATCTGCCTACCTGCATTCCTTGGCCAAGAGCCGCTCCCAGTACTGACAGTCGGCCGCACAGCCGGACATGGTGCCCAGCAGGTAAGGGTTGATCTCGATCACCTTGTTCACCCTTAAGGTGGCTGGAAGAGTTTGAGATAAAGAAATGAGCGCACAGTCGTTTCCCCCCCCCCGCCCCTCCCCCCGGCTCTGGCCTGACTTTGGAGCGGGCCTCCACTGAGAGAGCCTCTGGAAGACTCTGGCCCCACATACTGACCAATATAACTCCCCGCAGAGGCCCGGGAGTCCACGGCCACGATGACTCCGTGCTGGAACTTGAAGGCCAGCGTGGTTGTGCCGTGGGCCATCTCGATCTGAACGTTCCTTTCCTGGTCACCACCAAAGGACCTCAGGAACTCAGTGGGCTAAGACAGAGAAGAGGCAGAGAGAGGCCAATGAGAACCTCCCTAGCAAGAGCCCCCCCCCCCCAGGGTTTCAGAGAATACAGGGCGGGTAAGGAGGGGTAGGGCTGGAGGAGAGGGTGAGGGAGGGGGTGGGTGAGGGAGGATCAACAGACCCTGCATGGTAATAGCTCGGAAGAAGGAAAAACAGGAGGTATGCCCACCAACTTTCTGCTCCCTGGCACAAGGGAGCAAGGGTCATGGTAACTGACTTCAAGGTGTTTCCTCAATCGGTGGCTCCCTCGGTTCTCACAAAGTACATTTTAATAACATAGTCTCGTTTTACAGTAGAGAGCCTTGAAACCTATACCCCCTAATGTGTCCTAGGACACACAGGCTGGGTCACTGAAGCCAAGTTAGCCACCCACGTTCGTGGGTCTCCCACGCAGCCCACCTAGCAGGGGTGGTTCTGTGAGAGCGTGGTGATTTGTGCATAGTGTCTTGGGGTGGGCACCCCCACCCCCATCTTCTCTGTCTCTCTCCCTCTCCCTTCCTCTCCCCGCCCCCTTCTTCTCCCCCCTCCCCGCGCGCCCCAAGCCTTCATCTCCACGTGTGTCCTTCAGGGCTGGCGTGGACGCTGCTTTCCTAGACAACTCCTCCAGGTTTCCTCACCTCCTCAGTCCCAGGCAGACCCTCCTCCTTCCTCTGCGTACCCCCCCACGGCCCCCCCCCCTCGCATCTCTCAAGAGTCCATACAACCCTCACCTGCATTCCGCGGGGAAGTGCGAGCTCCGGGGCTTGCGCAGAGAAACTGTAGTGTCCCGGGTCCGAGCGATGCCCGCTTCCCGCATCCAGGGCTGCCCACTCGGGCCGCTGCCCGCGAGCGGCTCCGCACAGATCCAGTAACGCCATGCCCGCTCAGCCCTGGCGACCGCTCGACTCTCCGACAAGGAAGTGAAAGCGAAAGCCGCAGCACCAAGGGGAGGGAACCAGGTTGTCCACCCCCACCCCATGCCCTTTCTGAGAAAAGCCCAATCAACGGGTGTCTGAACTAAAAAATGTCAGTTGGGGACGAGTTTTCCTGCGCCCTGGTCGGTGTGAGCAGCTAGAGAACGCGCTGTGGGATGGAAGAAGAGGTGCGCCTTCCGAGGCCGCCTAGCAGTGAGGTACATGAGGACCCACAGGCGGGCATCCTTTGGGAACAGCGGAGGACTAGATAGGGTCCCGTCACAAGAGGTGCCCCGAAAAGTTGGAAGCCTGAGAGGAGAATGGAGCAGATTCGCCTGGGGGTGTAACCTGGGGGTGGGGGCACCATCCAAAAGGGCATCGTTTTATAGACACTGGAAAATACGGCAAATGCGTGCGAAGGGTCCTTAGGTCCCAGACGACCAGAAAAACAAACAAAAAACAAAAACAAGACACCCCAGCACGTGGGGAAGGACGAGCCAAGGGAAGGGAGCAGTCGGGAGTTTTCCGTGTGGTCCCTCACAGCGCCCTCCTCGCCTCCCTGAGGCCACCCACGAGAAAGGGCCCTTCTCAGAGGCTGCTTGCCTCCCTCGGGTCAAAGCTGAGCGCTTCTTCCTCGTAGCCTTCTAAACCCCGCCTCTCTTTGCAACCTGTGCGGACACAATCTGCCCAGCAACTTCTGACGTCACACGCCTGGCCCTCCCTGAATGGAAGAGATTTACTGGATAATCCCACAGGCTTCTTTGAGATTATCCCGGTGTGTGCCACAGAGGAGTGGGTGAGCGGCTCAGAAACGGTGAGAGAGCAGGCGAGGTGGTTCGGCGTGGCGTCTTGTGCCGCTCTTTCTCCAGCCTCAGCGAGGGAAAAGAAGAGCTCTGAGATGCCGCGGCTGATGCCTTGGGGTGCAGGCGAGGGAGGGGCTGCCTCCCTGTCCTGCTCAGCACTAGGAGTCAGTGGGTGGGTAGGAAGGAGAAACGAGAGGCACGGGAAATAAAAGATGATAGGACCCAGCGGTAAACAGAGAGTTCTGAAGAAGAGCGGAACACGGGGTTGTGTCGGTGGAAGGACGCTGGCTAACTCGGTGAGCCATTTGTGGATGGTGACAAACAAGAGAAGCCACAGTACAAAACACCAGCTTTATTATAAATATCAAGAGCCCACAGGACAGCCCTAGGGTAGCCTATACCTTTGGTTAATTGCTAACTGCTTGTCTTCTCTCTCTGTACATTTTGGGCGTTTCTTCTCATTCATTCAATACCCAACACCACAGATTTGTGGGTGCTTGCTGTGATGCGGGGGTGGGGTGGGGTGAGGCGCCAGGAGGGTGGGGGCAGGGGAATCAGGAGTTCAAGGTCATCCAGGTTAAAGGTCAGCTTTGGGTACCTGAAACACAGTCTAAGTAAGGGGCGAGGTGTAGGTAACACTCATGGTAAATTCTGGGCATCTCCGAAGGGTTACATTTTATCTTGTAACAAGCACTTCCTCCGCTCCTCCGACTATTGTTAATGGGTGTGGTGATATCTTTGCTCCCAGCTTCTCTGTCACACAGAGCAGGGAGCAGTGGGGAGGGCGGGGCGGTGCCCAGGTCCAGAGGCCAGTCAGTCTGAAGGAGCCGCGAGAGCCTCCACCATGGCCCGGTAGCGCCCTCCGAGGGCCATGAGCTGCTGGTGGGTGCCCTGCTCGCAGACAGAGCCTTCTTTGAGAAAGAGGATGTGGTGAGCCTGCTCGGCCAGGCTGAGCTGCTGAGTGATAAGCAGCACTGTTGGAGAAGGCCGCTGGGGGTTGGCATACAGGAGCCGTTGGACCTGCAGAGACACAGAGACCTTACAGGGCTGGGCCTCTGCCGCCAGCCAGGAGGAGGCCCTGTACTTGCAGGCCTGGGACACAGTGTCACTTCCCAAGGACGCTGATAGGCCTGTCTGTGGCTCCTCCACAAGGCTTTGTTAGGTTAAGGCCTCTTCACAAGCGGGGGTACAGATAGACAAAAGCACAAAATAGAGGGACCTGAACAGTCTCTCCTCTACCCATATGCTGGGAAATTATATATATGTATGTATGTGTGTGTGCGTATATATATGTGTGTGTGTGTGTGTGTGTGTGTGTGTGTGTAGTGTGTGTCTGTCTGTGTGTATGATGTATATATGTTATTGCATCCCAACTGCAGTTTTCCCTCCTTCCTCTCCTCCCAATGCCTCCTCCCCTCCCCACTCCACCCTACCCCTCCCCACCTCACCCCTCCCCACCCTACCCCCCACCCCACCTCACCCCTCCCCTCCCCACCCTACCCTACCCCCCACCCCACCCCACCTCACCCCTCCCCACCCTACCCTACCCCCCACCCCACCCCACCTCACCCCTCGCACCCTACCCTACCCCCCACCCCACCTCACCCCTCCCCACCCTACCCTACCCCCCACCCCACCTCACCCCTCCCCTCCCTACCCTACCCCCCACCCCACCTCATCCCTCCCCACCCTACCCTACCCCCCACCCCACCTCACCCCTCCCCACCCTACCCTACCCCACCCCACCTCACCCCTCCCCACCCTACCCTACCCCCCACCCCACCTCATCCCTCCCCACCCTACCCTACCCCACCCCACCTCACCCCTCCCTACCCTACCCTACCCCACCCCACCTCACCCCTCCCTACCCTACCCTACCCCCCACCCCACCTCATCCCTCCCCACCCTACCCTACCCCCCACCCCACCCCACCTCACCCCTCGCCACCCTACCCTACCCCCCACCCCACCCCACCTCACCCCTCCCCACCCTACCCTACCCCCCACCCCACCCCACCTCACCCCTCGCCACCCTACCCTACCCCCCACCCCACCTCACCCCTCCCCACCCTACCCTACCCCCCACCCCACCTCACCCCTCCCCTCCCTACCCTACCCCCCACCCCACCTCATCCCTCCCCACCCTACCCTACCCCCCACCCCACCTCACCCCTCCCCACCCTACCCTACCCCACCCCACCTCACCCCTCCCCACCCTACCCTACCCCCCACCCCACCTCATCCCTCCCCACCCTACCCTACCCCACCCCACCTCACCCCTCCCTACCCTACCCTACCCCACCCCACCTCACCCCTCCCTACCCTACCCTACCCCCCACCCCACCTCACCCCTCCCTACCCTACCCTACCCCACCCCACCTCACCCCTCCCTACCCTACCCTACCCCACCCCACCTCACCCCTCCCTACCCTACCCTACCCCCCACCCCACCTCATCCCTCCCCACCCTACCCTACCCCCCACCCCACCTCATCCCTCCCCACCCTACCCTACCCCACCCCACCTCACCCCTCCCTACCCTACCCTACCCCACCCCACCTCACCCCTCCCCACCCTACCCCAACCCACCCATCCACTCTTCCTCCTTCATTTCCCTTCAGAAAAATATCAGGGTTACTAACCAAACATGGCAACTGAGTTGCAGTAAGACCAGGGTTGCCTCATCCAGCCTTAATATGTAGGAACTTTTTTTTTAACATTAAAGAATATATATAATTTATGCTTTGAGAATTGTACATATGTATACAGTGAAATATAATCACACCACCTCACGTTTCCCTCCTCTCCACCCCGCCAGGACACACCCCACATGTCACCTTTCCTCTTTCATACATCTTTTTTAAAAAATAACTCACTAACAAACTGAGGATTTTAATATTCGATTTAAAGAAATTTAATGCAGGGGCTGGAGAGACGGCTCGGTGGTTAATAGCACTGGCTGCTCTTCCAGAGGACCTGGGTTCAATTCCCAGCAACCACATGGTGGCTCACAACTGTCTGTACCTTCAGTTCCAGGGGATCCCACACCCTCTTCTGACTTTCAGAGGCACAACGCACACATGTAATGCACATACAGATATACAAGTGAAACACTCGTAAACATAAAATAAATAAGTCTAATTTTTAAAAATTTAACTTAGTAACAAAAAATATGAGAATTCAGACGACTTAGATTTGGTATCCAGGTTCCACTGCACAATAGCTGTGTGACTTTTAGAAAACTAATCAACCTTGCTTAGACTCTGTTTTGTCCTCCACAGAATAAGCACAGCTAAGGGCTCCCAGGGGACAAGTTAGCGCATAAGGTGGGCTGGCAGGACTGGGACACAAATCGAGCTTATCCCACATGGGCAACATTAGGACGAAATCTCTGCTCACTGGTTCCCCGTGTCCTGGAGAATTCCCAGAATCCCAAAGGACAGGTCTGAACAGTTACTTTGTGGAGCTAACAGGATGAGTAACAGAAGCAAGAGCCCACGCGGGTGAGACCTTAGGAAGATGGAGCCGCAGGGTGACGCCACCCTCCAGAGGCAGCAGCAGGAAAATCGTCACAGTCTGAAGCCAGCACGGTCTCCAGAGTGAGTCCCAGGCCAGCCAAGACCACAGAACAAGATGGCTCAAAAAGAAAGAGGACAAGAACGGGAGCCTCACCCGTAGCTGGTTGCCAGCATCCAGGGCACTGGTGGCGTCGTCCAGGATGAGCAGGCGAGGCCTCCGGATCAAGGCTCGGGCCAAGGCTACTGCCTGTCGCTGACCCCCTGACAGCTGGTTACCAGTCTCACCTACCTCTGCAGAGACAAGAGCTCCGCTGAGATGTAGGTAGGTGTACACACACACACACATCACACACAACACGTGCGTAAACCACATACATACACACACACACACATCACACACACACACATCACACTCACACACACATACACACATCACACACAACACGTGCGTAAACCACATACATACACATACACACACACATCACACACACACACATCATACTCACACACACATACACACATCACACACAACACGTGCGTAAACCACATACATACACACACCACACATACATACCACACACACACACCACACACATACACACATCACATGCACCCATGCACACACACCACAAACACACACATCACACACACATATGCACATACACATACTACACACATCACAACACACACACACACACACACACACACACACACACACACACACACGACAGAGGCAGATGGGAAGGCAGATGGAGTCCTGAGGATGTGAACCATATAAATTGACATCCAAAGGGCAGAGGGAACTGAACAATGAAAACAGGAATTTTGGAGCCTGAGGTGAGGTGCAGGCACCTGTGTCATGGCCCTGAGGTGAGGGGCAGGCACCTGTGTCATGGCCCTGAGGTGAGGGGCAGGCATCTGTGTCATGGCCCTGAGGTGAGGTGCAGGCACCTGTGTCATGGCCCTGAGGTGAGGGGCAGGCACCTGTGTCATAGCCCTGAGGTGAGGGGCAGGCACCTGTGTCATGGCCCTGAGGTGAGGGGCAGGCACCTGTGTCATGGCCCTGAGGTGAGGGGCAGGCACCTGTGTCATGGCCCTGAGGTGAGGGGCAGGCACCTGTGTCATGGCCCTGAGGTGAGGTGCAGGCGCCTGTGTCATGGCCCTGAGGTGAGGGGCAGGCACCTGTGTCATGGCCCTGAGGTGAGGTGTAGGTACCTGTGTCATGGCCCTGAGGTGAGGGGCAGGCACCTGTGTCATGGCCCTGAGGTGAGGTGTAGGTACCTGTGTCATGGCCCTGAGGTGAGGGGCAGGCACCTGTGTCATGGCCCTGAGGTGAGGGGCAGGCGCCTGTGTCATGGCCCTGAGGTGAGGGGCAGGCGCCTGTGTCATGGCCCTGAGGTGAGGGGCAGGCGCCTGTGTCATGGCCCTGAGGTGAGGGGCAGGCGCCTGTGTCATGGCCCTGAGGTGAGGGGCAGGCGCCTGTGTCATGGCCCTGAGGTGAGGGGCAGGCGCCTGTGTCATGGCCCTGAGGTGAGGGGCAGGCGCCTGTGTCATGGCCCTGAGGTGAGGGGCAGGCGCCTGTGTCATGGCCCTGAGGTGAGGGGCAGGCGCCTGTGTCATGGCCCTGAGGTGAGGGGCAGGCGCCTGTGTCATGGCCCTGAGGTGAGGGGCAGGCGCCTGTGTCATGGCCCTGAGGTGAGGGGCAGGCGCCTGTGTCATGGCCCTGAGGTGAGGTGCAGGTACCTGTGTCATGGCCCTGAGGTGAGGTGCAGGCACCTGTGTCATGGCCCTGAGGTGAGGTGCAGGTACCTGTGTCATGGCCCTGAGGTGAGGTGCAGGCACCTGTGTCATAGCCCTGAGGTGAGGTGCAGGTACCTGTGTCATGGCCCTGAGGTGAGGTATAGGCACCTGTGTCATGGCCCTGAGGTGAGGGGCAGGCACCTGTGTCATGGCCCTGAGGTGAGGGGCAGGCACCTGTGTCATGGCCCTGAGGTGAGGTGCAGGTACCTGTGTCATAGCCCTGAGGGAGTCTGGAGATGAAGTCATGGGCACCAGACTCCATGGCCACAGCTGTGATTTCTTCCATGGTTGGGTTCCGCTCCAGGCCGTAGGCAATATTTTCTCGAAAACTTCTTCCAAATAGCAGTGGCTCTTGTCTCACTGCAGCCACCTGGGGTGACGTGTGAAGAGTCACAGACAGGGAACACAAAAGCGTTATTGTCTAGGAACTGAAAACTGTGATCAAGTGTACACCATACAGTTGTGTGTCCTTCTGCCCACAGTGCCCGCGCTGCCCACGGCGCCCGCTCCGCTAACTCTCGGCAAGGGCGTCCTCTGAGAATATTCCCCTGGCTTGATCTCCTCCCCTCCTCCACACCTCCTCCTTGTTCACTTGGCGCCCCTCCCACCCGGCGCCCCTCCCACTTTGCGCCCCTCCCACCTGGCGCCCCTCCCACCCGGCGCCCCTCCCACCCGGCGCCCCTGCCTCTCGGGCCCCCTCCCACCTGGCAGTGCAGGTAGTGGTGCTCATACTGGGCCAGGGGCTCTCCATCCAGCAGCAGCTGGCCCCCCGTGGGCTGGTACAGGTTCTGCAGCAGGGCGGCCACGGTGCTCTTTCCTGACCCATTGGGTCCCACCAACGCGGTCACCGTTCCAGGACGCAGCGTGAACGTCAGGCCCTGGAGGCCAGAGAAGCACATAGGAAAAGCATCATTTGGCGGCTTCTAGCTTGCAGCACTGTGCGAAACATGTAACATCCTACCCCGGGGACTTCTGAAATGATGCCTCCGAGGGACAAGAGAGGGAGGGGACCGGGCAAGGAGCATCACTGGAGAGTAAAACTGGGGGTGACGGCTGAGCACTCCCTCCAGGAAGCAGGAATCATCTGCTGAGGCCAAATGGCCACTGTTACCATGGTAACCCCTTTGTTATAGGAGTTTTGTGTTTAAAAAAAAACTGTCTGAGATTTCTTTATTTAATTTCGTGTGTGTGACTGTTTGCCAGCATATGCCACATCAGTCAAAAGAGGGCGTAGGATGTTCTAGAACTGGCATGGGTGGTTGCGAGCCACCATGTGGGTGCTGGGAACTGAACTGGGGTCCTCTGCAACAGCAGCGCGTGCTCTGAGCCACTGAGCCAGCCCCAGCCCCTCTTCTCCTCACGTCATTGGAAAACCAAGCCAGTTCTTTGTTTGGAGTGATTTATAAACACACGGTTCTTTCTCGCTGTCACCTCTGAGGGTTGGAAAGAGCCTGAGCTACAGGTAAGAAGGAAGAGGTGAAGGTGCGAGGGGTGGGACTCAGGGGTTGGTGGACAGTACCTGAAGCACCCGCTCATCGGGATGGTTTGGGTAGGCAAAGGAGACATCTTGGAACTGCACAAGGCCTTCCATGTGTAAGGGTGCCAACGACCCGCTGGGTGGAGAGCGAGGACTGCGGTCCAAGTATTCGAATATTTTCTCTGAGGAGCCCACAGCCTTCTGCATGCAGGGATACATGGACAGCAGGACCTGCATCGTGGAGTGGAGTGGAGTGGCGTGGGGTGAGGGCGGGGTCGGCTGTGGAAGGAGTGGGGTGGGGTGGGGGCGGGGTCGGCTGTGGAAGGAGTGGGGTGGGGTGGGGGAGGGGTCGGCTGTGGAAGGAGTGGGGTGGGGCGGGGGCAGGGTCGACTGTGGAAGGAGTGGGGTGGGGTGAGGGAGGGGTGGACTGTGGAAGGAGTGGGGTGGGGTGGGGGCGGGGTCGGCTGTGGAAGGAGTGGGGTGGGGCGGGGGCAGGGTCGACTGTGGAAGGAGTGGGGTGGGGTGAGGGAGGGGTGGACTGTGGAAGGAGTGGGGTGGGGTGGGGGCGGGGTCGGCTGTGGAAGGAGTGGGGTGGGGCGGGGGCGGGGGCGGCTGTGGAAGGAGTGGGGTGGGGTGGGGGCGGGGTCGGCTGTGGAAGGAGTGGGGTGGGGCGGGGGCGGGGTCGGCTGTGGAAGGAGTGGGGTGGGGTGAGGGCAGGGTCGGCTGTGGAAGGAGTGGGGTGGGGTGGGGGCAGGGTCGGCTGTGGAAGGAGTGGGGTGGGGCGGGGGCGGGGTGGGCTGTGGAAGGAGTGGGGTGGGGTGAGGGAGGGGTGGGCTGTGGAAGGAGTGGGGTGGGGCGGGGGCGGGGTCTGCTGTGGAGGGAGTGGCGTGGGGTGAGGGAGGGGTGGGCTGTGGAAGGAGTGGGGTGGGGCGGGGGCGGGGTCTGCTGTGGAGGGAGTGGCGTGGGGTGAGGGAGGGGTGGGCTGTGGAAGGAGTGGGGTGGGGCGGGGGCGGGGTCTGCTGTGGAGGGAGTGGCGTGGGGTGAGGGAGGGGTCTGCTGTGGAAGGAGTGGGGTGGGGTGAGGGCGGGGTGGGCTGTGGAAGGAGTGGCGTGGGGTGAGGGAGGGGTGGGCTGTGGAAGGAGTGGGGTGGGGCGGGGGCGGGGTCTGCTGTGGAAGGAGTGGGGTGAGGGAGGGGTGGGCTGTGGAAGGAGTGGGGTGGGGCGGGGGCGGGGTCTGCTGTGGAAGGAGTGGGGTGAGGGAGGGGTGGGCTGTGGAAGGAGTGGCGTGGGGTGAGGGAGGGGTGGGCTGTGGAAGGAGTGGGGTGGGGTGAGGGAGGGGTGGGCTGTGGAAGGAGTGGCGTGGGGTGAGGGAGGGGTGGGCTGTGGAAGGAGTGGGGTGGGGTGAGGGAGGGGTGGGCTGTGGAAGGAGTGGCGTGGGGTGAGGGAGGGGTGGGCTGTGGAAGGAGTGGCGTGGGGCAGGGGCGGGGTTGGCTGTGGAAGGAGTGGCGTGGGGCGGGGGCGGGGTCTGCTGTGGAGGGAGTGGCGTGGGGTGAGGGAGGGGTGGGCTGTGGAAGGAGTGGCGTGGGGTGAGGGAGGGGTGGGCTGTGGAAGGAGTGGGGTGGGGTGGGGGCGGGGTCGGCTGTGGAAGGAGTGGGGTGAGGGAGGGGTGGGCTGTGGAAGGAGTGGGGTGGGGCGGGGGCGGGGTCGGCTGTGGAAGGAGTGGGGTGAGGGAGGGGTGGGCTGTGGAAGGAGTGGGGTGGGGCGGGGGCGGGGTCGGCTGTGGAAGGAGTGGGGTGAGGGAGGGGTGGGCTGTGGAGGGAGTGGCGTGGGGCGGAGGCGGGGTCCACTGTGGAAGCAGGTGGGCAGTCTAACCTGCTTGACAGCGTTCACTGATAAGAACAGGCAGAAAATGGGCAGCGCAAAGCAGCACAGACCATGGGAGGGGAAGGGGGAGGGCGCAGGGGAGGGGATGCTCACCTCAACAGCGTGGGTGAACTGAAGCTGGTACAGAACGAAGGAGACGAGGTCCCCGCTGCTGACAGCCCCTCTGACCACCAGCTGCCCACCGATGTACAGAATTCCCACCTTCAGCAGCATTCCCGAGATCTGTAGCGAGAATACGGGGTAAAATGGATGGAATGGTCACACGTGAAGTCCTTTCTCACAGACATGAAAGATGGGGGGAAAGAAAGGAGTGGCCAGGGGTCACTCAAACACAGCTCAGGGAGTCCTCCATGTCCTCACTGCCTCTCCATGTCCTCATCTCCTTGTGTCCTCGTGTCTTTATCACCATCACCACTGTCTCGTTTGAGGAATATTTGGTTTGTTTGTTTGTTTAAGATTTATTTTTATAATTTTAAGTTATGTGTGTGTGTGTGTGTGTGTGTGTATGCACACATGAGTGTAGGTGCCAACTGAGGCCAGAAGAGGGCGTCATAACCCACAGGCAGTTGTGAGCTGCTCTACACAGGTGCTGGCTGGCCACCTGGAAGAGCAGCCTGAGCCCTTAATAGCCAAAGCATCTCCACCCTGTGAGCGGTACAGAAGGTAAGCGCAGTGTCAGTCAGTTCTCACATCAGGAGCCTCTGTAAAGGAGGTTGTATTATTCCTTCCTTGCTGTCACTTTAGTTTTTTAATTACTGCTTTACTACGTTTACTCACTCGTCTATTTGCTTTGTACGTGAGCAGGTGCTATGGCACACCTTGTGGAGGTCAGAGGGCAACTTTCAGGAGTCAGTTCTCTCTTTCCATCTTGTGGGTTCCACAGCGGGCACTCTCCTGAGCCATCTCCCTCCCCCACAGCTTTTACTGAGACAAGTCCCACATCAGAGCCCAGGATGGCTGGAAACTCACAGCAATCCTCCTGCCTCAGCCCGAACAGTGGGATCACAGGCGTGAAACCACCACATCAGTTTTTATTCCCGCTTTTCAAAAGAGGAAAATGGCCTCATAAAAAAGTAACGTGTGCTCCTTACAGAACCGGCTGCTGGCAGGCGGAGCCCAGAGCCTCTGGTTACAGCTTTAGCTCTGTGTGTCGTTGTCACAGGCGCCCCTGGCCACTGGCCGCGGGCAGTTCTCATGGCTCCCGCCAGCTCACCCACACAGTGCCAGCATGACGCACACAGTGCCACGGTGTGGGGCTGCTTTCTGAGAGGCAACGGCAGAGCCTGGGGCTGGAGAGTGCTGTTGCTCTAACACAGGTCGAGGTGACTTTGTGTCCTGCCATGGAAGGACACTTCTCAGCACCTCAACACATGGAAGGAATTAAGGCCAGCGCATAGAGTGAGAACCCCGAGCCAATCGCCTCCCACGGGAAGAGGGCGGGAAGGAGGGCTGAGCAACAGAATGAAGACAGACATGTTCAGACAGGGAGCAGGCATGCTCACACTCGTGGTCCAGACTTCGGCTACGTAGGCCAAGGCCTCCTGCTTGTTCAGTGTCGTCATCTCCTCCAGCTTCTGCCTGAACTTCTGGGCCTCTCCCTCCTCGTTGGCAAAGCTCCGGACGGTAGGCATGGCTGATAGGGCCTCGATGGCCACCTGCGAGGACCTTGCTAGAGAATCCTGCACCTTCACTGCCAGTGACTGTGGGGGGGGGGGGCAGGAGACAAGGACCAGAGACGTCACACGGGGTGTGCGGATGAGAAGGGACGCTGACACCTCGGTTACCCACCCTACATGGAGGTGAAAGTCAAGAGTCAGAGGGACGGAGGGAAGAGAAAGGTCTACAGCCTTGCTTCTAGGTAGAAGATGGGTGAAGGAAAGGAATTCAGTTGTTGTGAGATTTATTTTATTTATGTATGTGTGTGCATCACATGTATAGGTGTCCATGGAGACCAGAAGAGGGTGTCAGATCCCCTGAAGTTTGGGGTTACAGACCGTTGTGAATGGCCTGGTGTGGGCACAAGGAGCCAAACTCAACTCAGGTCCTCTGGAGAAGCAGCCAGCACTCTGTTTGTTTGGGGTTTTTATTTGTTTTTAACTTTTTTGAGACAAGGTTTCTCTTGTAGCTTTGGCTGACCTGGACTCACTTTGTAGACCAGGCTGGCCTCAAACTCACAGAGATCCACCTGCCTCTGCCTCCCGAGTGCTGGGATTAACCGCGTGCGCCACCGCCTGGCTGCAGCCAGCACTCTTAACCTGGATTTGTCTCCCCAGCCTGGGATCCTGTTAGTCAGGACAGTGTGGGCAGAGGTTAGGCAAGAAGACAGAGGACATGGGTGTGGGTACAGGGCAGCGTAGGGAAAGAGGTAGCAGAACAGGGCTCAGGACGGTGGAGGAGTGGAAAGCCACCCTGAAAGTAGCCAGAGGAGACTGTGTGGGAGCTGAGGCCCTGAGAACACACCTCGTGCACTTTCCCCAGCCTCTGGGGCAACAGGAAAAGCAGGGGCAGGATGAGCAGGGTGACCACAGTCAGGTACAGCGACCCCAAAAACATGAACGCCAGGAGGCACAGGGCTCGTCCCAGGTACCACATCAGCAGGCTCAGCTTTTCGCTGATGGACTCGCACACCTTGGATGTGTCCTCAGTCACCCGAGATGTAATGGTCCCTGGCAGATGGAGCACAAGAGAGACTGTGAGCGAGTGGTTCACAGAAGAGACAAGAGGAGCTAACAAACAGATGGGGGTGGAGGTGGGGGGCCATGGGGCGGGGCATGGCAGGGGTAGGGGCTTGGCGTGAGCTGTTGGGGGGGGGGGAGGCAGGAACGTCAACACAGGGAAAGAGAAAGGAAAGATCTGGCAGGCCTATAAAGGAGCTGTAGCTGGGTGTGGTGGCGCAGGCCTTTAGTCCCAATGCTCTGGGGGCAGAAGCAGAGGCTGGGGGTGGGGGGTGGGGCCAGCCTGGTCTACGTAGTGAATTCCAGGCCAGCCAGAGCTATACACTGAGACCCTGCCTCAAGAAATATGAATGTCCAGTTCCCTGAAAATGTTCACCTTCCCAAGGACTATGTGAATGCTGCCTGTGTCCTGCTGGTGGTCACCTCATAAATGTGGGGTGGGGGGCTGCTGCCAGGAAAGCAGTCCAGGGGCCCATTAGGAAACAGAGGCCCTGGGGTCTAACCCAGTGTGTCTGCCCTGCAGGTTTCAGCATCTAGTGTCTAGAATTCAGTTTCTTTCCTTTTAAATAGGGCAGTTGGAGTCAAGGGGCTCCGGCTTTCCAGGGTGGTAAGTCAGCTGTTTCTATCTATGGGGGATTTTGAATGCTAATATTGCTTTTCTTAGAGTAAAAAGGACAATGTTTTGCCACACTTGAGATACATTATGCATAAGAAGGCTTGGGAAGGAGTTTTTGCCTAACGTACAGGAAGCCCTGGAAGCTCTGGATTTTGAGACAGGATCTCACCTAGCCTAGGCTGGCCTCAGATTAGCTATGTAGCTGAACGACTTTGAACTTCAACCTTTATGTCCCGCCTCCATCTCCCAAGTGCTGAGATTACCCTACCCTGTTTATACGGTGCTGGGCATGCCGTATACATGCTTATAAAAGGGGGGGGGCAGCGACCAGCTGAGAGCATACGTGGAGATACAGCGTTTATAATTACACAAAGGAGAAAATTTACCCAGAGGGGACAAGAACCCCACAAGAAGACCAGCAGAGTCAACTAACCTAGTCCCATGGGGGCTCACAGAGACTGAACCACCAACCAAAGAGCACGCGTGGACCAGACCTAGGTCCCCTACACTTATGGAGCTGATGGGCAGCTTGGTCTTCGAGTGGGTCCCCAGCAATTGGAGCGGGGGCAGGGGGGGCTGTCCCTGACGTGGACTCTGTTGTCTGCTTTCAGATCACTTTCTCCTAGCTGGGCTGCCTTGTCTGGCCTCAGTGGAAAAGGACGCTTAGTCCTGATGAGACTTGAAGTGCGGGGGGGCAGGAGGGGGGACTACACTGGGGGTTCCCCTTCTCTAAGAAGAAGGGGGAACGGGTGAAGAAGGTGAAAAGGTGGGACCGTAAGGAAAGGCGGGAGGGGCTGTGGTAGGGATGTAAAGTGAATAAATAAATTAATTAAAGAGAAAAAGAAAAGAAAAGGCATGAGTGACCTGCTGGGTTCTGCAGGAAAAACCCCGTATCCTGATGAAGGACGGCCCGAAACACCTCTCCGTGCACACGGCTGTGCATGTGACCCATGGCGAGGTTGTAGATTCCGTCGCTAGCGAACTCCAGCACTGTGCTAGAGAGATGGAGGCAGAGAAGGAGGGTCGGTCAAGTGTGCAGCTTCCCGAGACCGAGTCCTGAGCTCCTCAGAACTGTGCTTAGACAGCAGCATCCGCACTCTGGGGGTCCCCCCCCCCTGCTCCCATCTCCCACACCTGGCTATGGTGAGAAGGGACATGAGCCATATGTTGCGAGAGAAGCTAGGAGCAGCCTTGTCCTGAAGAATCCAGTCAGTGATGCGGCCCGTGAAGAAGGGAATGGCCATTTCCCCTGGGGAGAGAGGGAGAGATGCCCCAGTCACAAACATCGTGCACACGGCCACCTACATCTCCCCCTGCCCCTCTCCCTTCACCAGTGTCCAGAAAGCAGGAGCTGAACTCAGGCACCCAAGCCTGTTCAGCTACATCAGACTTTTCAAGGGCGACTTCAGTAAGACGGCTGGCGGTTAGCAGGGCTTGTGCACACGCCTTTAAACTCCCAGCAGTGGGAGGCAGACACAGGCAGATCTCTTTGGGTTTGAGGCCAACCCGGTCTATATATTAGTAAGTTCCAGAACAGACAGAGGTGTCTCAAGAAGAAAAGAAAGATGGCGGCGTACAGAGAACCCCCTCACTCCCACTAGCTCTGCTCTCAGGAAGACACTGCCCCCAGCACCCTTGTAAGGAAGGGCCCCTTCTCAGGCTAGGGCCCTGCCTTTTCCGCCTAAATTTGTCTCCTTAAGCTCTGACGCTTGCCAGGACCACTTTACTCTTCCGTTCGGCCCATTACCCTGGATTCCTGCCCTGTCCCCTGTGGTTTGCTCTTTCGCCCTGATTCCTCCTTACCAAGGCAGGAGAGGACCAAGAGACCGAGAACCAGGCAGAGACGCCACTTCTCGGAGCCCAGGAAGTCCAGCAGTCGAAGCACCATGTCTATAGGACCCCTGCGGCCGCTGGGCGCCCAGAGGCTCCCCAGCTTGTGCCACAGGGCGGCTGCGGGCAATGCTGCCATATAACTGAGAACGAAGGCGTCGGGGCGACTGCTCCAGTGCAGTAATCCGGAGCTGTCACCGGCCCGGAATCCTCCCCAGGCGGCCAGCTCTCGGAACAAGGCAAGTCCAGGCTGGGCCAAACCCAGCGCCGCCGCCAGCGGCTGCAAAGCAGCCACCCAGCCATGGACTCCCGAGGTGACCCCGAGGACCCAACGGATCCCTAGCCCCAGGACTGCCCAGCGGCTCAAGCCCACCGCCCAGACCCGGAGCAGCGGCACCTCCGGAATCAGCACGGAGAAGATTCCCGGGAGCCCGGGCCGCAGCAGCAGCCAGTCCAGCAGCAGCAGCAGCCCGGCCGCCTGCCAGGCGAGCGCAGCCATGGAGCGTGCGCTGTCCAGGGTCCGGTCCCAGCTTGGGACTCTCCGCTGCGCGTCCTCGCTGCCCAGGCGTCTCCGTGGGGAGGGAAGAAGGGCGGGACCCACGGCGTGCGCGGAAAGTCCCGGCGACCCGCTGGAGCTAGTGGCGCTGGCCAGAAGTGCAGGCGTTTAGGGGAAGCAGAAACCGAAAGCTGCCCCAGTCTCACTAGGCACGCCCCTTTCTGAGACCGGCCTGCCCAGGCTGTTCTGGAAGCTGCCGCTAAAGTCCGAGCTGAAGTTCTGGCTAGCAGCCCGGGCGTCCTGTGTCTCTATCATTTCCCTTCGTCTCTCTTTTCCCAACGTTCTTTCCATGCTTGCATGAATTTTCCCATTCTAGGCCCCACCCAGCTCCAGGGCGGGACCTTCTGTCATCACTTGTCTCTGGGCAGATCTGCCCTGCTCAGGTTGGCTCTAGGCGCCAAGTGCCAAGTAGAACGGCACGCCCCTTGCGCGATGATGGGGCGGGGCCGCAGGTTGGAAGCGGCGAGCGCCTCTCGCCGGGGCTGATTGGAAAGCCGAGCTCGGCTCTGTCAGGATGCTGCGGGCAGGAGCACCTGCGGCCGGTGTATTCCGGATGGGAGAAGTCCACACCGGGGTAATGGGTCTGGGGGTGAAAGTCAGTGGATGGGGTGACCAGGGAACTCTGAAGCTGTGGAAAGTGAGCCAAGAGACTGAGAGACTTGGGAAGCTTGTAGCGGCCAGCGCTTGCGCTCCACAGCGAGCGCAGGGTATCCCCGCTCAGAAGTGTGGTGTGAGGGGGCGTTTGTGGAGGGACACGCGAGCGAAGCTGGTGGGAAGGTGCATACTTTGGCTCGAGCTGGAAGCGTCTAAGGGAAGTTGCTCCAAAGCGCTTTCGCTTTCACTCTGATCTGCGCTACTGGTTAAATCAAGTGAGGGACTTGGGGACCCCTGCAAAGAGGTGCTGAGAAGGTGTCTGTGCCCCCCCTGCAACCTCCACCCTAAGCAAGGAGGGGCTTGCCAGGAGATGGGGATAATCGGTAGTTCTCCTTGGTCCAGGCGCTGCCCTGCGCCTCCCCCCCCCCCCCCCCACGTTACTGTGCTTGCCTAGGAACTTTGCCCGGGCCTAGGAGCTGGGGAGGAGATGGAAGCTGGCCTTTGCTCTCTGAAAGCCGCCAACCGCCATCCCCACGTGCTGTGGAAGAGTGAGGTGTGGAGTGGACGGAGAAGTTGGGAAAATTCCACCCCTCTCTGCCATGGAGCCGAGAGACTTAGAAGTGAAATCAATCAAGAGTTCAGAGACAGGCCTTGGAGCTTGGAAAACCCATTCTTCTCCATAAGTCAGTTTTCTCGGTGCAACGAGGGTCTCTAAGGTGCCTTTTAGCTAAAAGGGCACGGGGGCGGGGAGTAGACACACTTTACTGTCCTTCACTTTCCGTTAAGCCCTTTCTTGACCTGGAAAAACTCTGCTTCGTGGTAGCGCCTTTCCCGGCTGCAGAGACTTCCCTTAGGCGAAGCGTGTGCTCAGAGTGGCCCTTGCTGCTCCCGCCCTGCCTCAACTCCGCACTGCGTTACCCACTGGCCCCTTCTGTGCCCCATGTTCAGTGATCCTAAGACTCCCCTTCTGATTTCGAACGGTGGTGGAGCGGGGACGAGGAAAGACCTGGCCTTGTGTGGTGCGCACTCAACAACAACAGGGGAGACATTTCTCTGGGTGCCTCCTCCCGTCTCAGCCCTCTAGGAGCAGGAGCGTCTCTTCCGGGTCTCTTCAGGGTGTGAAGGGTTACACTCAGGACTTGGGAAGATGGTTCTTTTCTATGCTGTACCACAGCCGAGCCAGGAGAGTCCCCTGCAGCTGGATCCAGAGGGAAGCGAGGGCCTGGACGACTGACTGTGTGACCTTGGGTCCTTCACCTGCCACGGGCATTTCCTCTTCCTTAAGATGAAGGGTCAGGACACTCCTCGCTCTGACATCTTACACCCCGTCTCTCCACAGACAACCATCATGGCGGTGGAGTTTGACGGGGGTGTCGTGGTGGGTTCTGACTCCCGGGTGTCAGCAGGGTGAGTACCACCAAAGCCCCGCGTGTTAGGAATAAGCCGGCGGCCCTGCGTGCACACTCTCCTTACCCACTTCAGAACGGTATGGTCACCTTCCTGCAAAAGTAGGTGGACTCTCTGGAAGGGATCATGATGCGATGAAGGGAGGCGATTTGGGCCTCTGAATTCAGGCCGGGATCTGCAGGCCCGAGTGCTTTTGTAGCTTGATGGACACAAAGAAATAGTGTCTCAGAGGGACACAGGCTAGGTTACAGAGAGACCCAGGGTCAGTTGCAGAGGGACCCAGGGTCAGTTGCAGAGGGACCCAGGGTTGGTTACAGAGGGACCCAGGGTCGGTTACAGAGGGACCCAGGGTCAGTTGCAGAGGGACCCAGGGTTGGTTACAGAGGGACCCAGGGTCAGTTGCAGAGGGACCCAGGGTCGGTTACAGAGGGACCCAGGCTAGGTTGCAGAGGGACCCAGGGTCAGTTGCAGAGGGACCCAGGGTTGGTTACAGAGGGACCCAGGCTAGGTTACAGAGGGACCCAGGGTCAGTTGCAGAGGGACCCAGGCTAGGTTGCAGAGGGACACAGGCTAGGTTTCAGAGGGACACAGGCTAGGTTACAGAGGGACCCAGGCTAGGTTACAGAGGGACCCAGGGTCAGTTGCAGAGGGATCCAGGCTAGGTTGCAGAGGGACACAGGCTAGGTTGCAGAGAAGGACTCTGCTCTCTGCATTCAGGATGAAAATGATGGTTTTGCCAAGCAGACATCTCATTCATTTGCCAGAGTTTGAATTCTTTGCCTGGTCTCCTCTCCTGGCCAGTTTCCTCTCACACAAGTGAGACTGTGGGGCTACAGCAGTGCTGTTTATGCTCCGTAGAACTACCACAGCCTGAGGTGATTGATAGCAAAGATCTTCTGGAAAGGAGCATTTTTCCTCTTTTTACACTTGTTTGTTTTGTTTTGTTTTGTTTTTCAAGACAAGGTTTCTCTGCGTAGCCTTGGCTGTCCTGGAACCCACTCTGTAGAACAGGCTGGCCTCGAACTCAGAGATCCATCCACTTTTGCCTCCCAAGTGCTGGGATTAAAGGTGTGTGCCACCACTGCCTGACACATTTTTCTTAATTAGGCGTTCTTTTTGTTGTTTTGTTATAAAAGATAGGTCTTTAAAACTGGAGTATTCTGGGAGTGTAGTATCTAAAATATGGTCTCTCCTGTAGCCCAGGTTGGCCTCAGACTTGCTATGTAGTCAAGGCTGGCCTTGAACTCCTGACCCTCCTGCCTCCACCTCCTGAATACTAAGAGAACAAGTGCATGTTGACATGCCCACCTCGTGCTGTGCTGGGCTTAGTGCATGCCAGGCAGGCACCCTGCCACCGGGGGCCACACCCTCAGCCCAGGACATCCACCTTTGATTCAGGCACTGACTTACTTATCTGAGATAATGTCTGTTTTGCTTCCTGCTTTAACCCAAGCACTGCAAGCTTGCCGTTCTCTTTTCACGCCAACTTGGATGTTCTATTCCTTCCTGACAGAACAGCAGTGGTGAACCGAGTGTTTGACAAGCTCTCCCCTCTGCACCAGCGGATCTACTGTGCCCTCTCTGGCTCCGCTGCGGATGCCCAAGCCATAGCTGACATGGCCGCCTACCAGCTGGAGCTGCACGGGTACAAAGCCCCGGGGTCCAGACTCCCCTCCCGCTAAAACTCCAGCTGCATGGCTTTGCCAGCTTTAAACTCCGATGCCCTGATATAGGAAATGAGGAAGACGACGTCAGTCAGGCCCACTCCTAATATCAGGCAGTTGCCGTAGGAGAAATCACAGGCTTTGCGATGGAAGCAGAGCTTATCTTGTGCTTTCACCCCTGAGGGCGGGGCCCTTAGAGTCAAGGGAGGGGCTTGTTGTCGGGAGGGGGACGGTAGAGCTGAGAAGAAGATGGAGAACGCCTGAGAGCCTCTCCCTGGTGACGTCACGCGGGGCCCCGGAGCCCCTGTGCACATGAGCTGGAATCCCCTGTAGCTTCGGGTTCAAGCGTGACTTGGCAGAGAGGGTAGCCGTGGTGCCGAGGAGACTTGGAACAGCGTACTGACCTTTACTCCCGACATCCGCTTCAGGTTGGAACTGGAAGAGCCGCCCCTTGTTCTGGCCGCCGCAAACGTGGTGAGGAACATCTCCTACAAGTACCGCGAGGACCTGTCGGCGCATCTCATGGTAGCGGGTTGGGACGAACGTGACGGGGGCCAGGTAAGTGTGCCCCCACCCTGGTCTCAGGGTCCCCCACTCCTCTCTTCAGAGAGATTAAAGTTGCATGTCAACCTAGCAATGTGGTCCAAAGACAGTTCCTCACTCAGCGTGGTGGCCCACGCCTTTAATCCCAGCACTCAGGAGGCAGATGCAGGAGGATCGCTGTGAGTTCAGGGCCAGCCTGGTCTACAAAGCGAGTCCAGGACAGCCAAGGCTATACAGAGAGACCCTGTCTCGAAAAACCATAACCAACCAAAGACAGTTCCTCTAAAAACACTGTGGGCCAGGTGTGGGGGGCCACCCCGCCAGCCCCGGCACCTGGGAGGCAGGGGCAGGAGGATCTCTGTGAGTCTGAAGACCCTGATCTATAAAAGAGTTCTAGGCCGGCCAGAGGGACATAGGGAGGCCCTGTTTCAAAACAAACAAAAACAAATAATGAAAGCATACTGCAGGCTCAGGTGCGGGTGTCCCAGGTCTCCACATCTCCGTGGTAGACGCTGTGGGACGATCTTGACTCTGATCTGAGGGAACCTCCCTCTAGGTGTACAGCACCATGGGCGGGATGCTGATCCGCCAGCCCTTTGCCATCGGTGGCTCTGGCAGTACCTACATTTACGGCTACGTGGACGCGGCCTACAAGCCAGGCATGACCCCTGAGGAGTGCAGGCGCTTCACCACAAACGGTAACTAGTGAGGTGACTTGGGGAAGGACCGCTTGTGGACATGGAAAGCGGTCTGTGTCCAACCTTTTAAAAATAGCCATTTACTTGTAATTATGTCTATGTACACGAGGGTGTGAATGTGGAAGCCAGAAGAAGATGCTGAGTCCTCCGGAGCTGGGGCCGCAGGTGCTTGTGAGGCGCCCGATGTGGGTGCTGGGAACCAAACTCTGAAAGAGCGGTAGGTGCTCAGCCACTGAGCCATCTCTCCATCTCCGCCTTTTGAAGCAGGAAAACACTTGAGAGTGAAAGGGGACGAGACAAAAAGAGATGGCGCTCTGGCGTGGTAGGGAAGGGACAGGACTGTTTTAAGCAAATCACGTGAGGGTGAGATCACTCAGCCACCTCACAGGAGCTCAATTGCTCAGCACTGAGGGATCTGGACACCTTGGGCTACCCTGTATGTAACTGAAGTGGGTCACAGCGGGAGCAGTTAAGGCAGGGGCGTGGGCAGACTCTGGTTTGCTTGACGGTGCTGAAGATGCCTCCGTGTGACACGTTCTGGGGGGGAAAGGGGAGGAAAGGAGCGTTTTAGGCTAAGCCATTCCCTGCTCCTCTGTCCAACCTGAACCCTCTGCAGCCATCGCTCTGGCCATGAACCGCGACGGCTCTAGTGGAGGTGTCATCTACCTGGTCACCATTACGGCCGCTGGCGTGGACCACCGAGTAATCCTGGGAGATGAGCTGCCAAAATACTACGATGAGTGACTCCTCCCCAGAACCCCCTTTCTTGTTTGTAATAAACTCTATGGAACCAGAAGCTGGTGTGATGGGCAGAAGGCGAAATGTGTGCCCGAGAGAGACAGTGTGGGGAGGGACGTTTCCTCCCCCAACCCACGTGTCAGCATGCCGTCTACATTCTTTTTTATTTTTTTTAAATAAACTTTATAGTGGAAAAAAATACTTGTAAATAAAAATAAATAAAACATATAAATAAATAATCTGCAAATAAATAAAAGCATCCACACCAAAATTAATCACATCCAAAGTCTATACGACTCAACCAACTTCTATAGAGTTAGAACTAGGAGTTAAAATGAAAGCTATGAAGTGTCACATTAAATTTCACACCTTGGCCAGGCGTGGTGGCGAAAGCCTTTAATCCCAGCACTTGGGAGGCAGGGGCAGGCGGATCGCTGTGAGTTCGAGGCTAGCCTGGTCTACAAAGTGAGTCTAGGACAGCCAAGGCTACACAGAGAACCCCTGTCTTGAAAAACCAAATATCAATTAATTTCACACCTCACCATTCTCTACACCAAAGCTAAAACATCGTCCCAGAGAAAAAGCCTCATCTATGAGAGGTCACTGTGTACTGGACGTTTCTTAAGGGTTTATTTACTTTTATTGTATATGTGTTTATGTTCTTCCTGCATGAATGTGTGCAGGTCCCTGCAGAGGCCAGAAGATGGGCTTTGGCAGCCCTGGAAACGGAGTCTGATTGTGTGCCTCCATGTGGGTGCTGACAACCGAACCTGGGTCCTCTGCAAGGACAGCCGGGTGCTTAACCACTGAGCCATTTCTGCAGCCCCTGGGTGGTTTTTTAATATTGCAGATCTGGTACTGAGGTGATGGCCCAGTCAATAAAGGGCTGGTTGCACCCCAAAACTTGGGACTAGATTCCCAGCACCCACACAAAAGCCAGGCATGGTGGTACCTGCCTGGAACCTCAGGGCTGGGGAGGCAGAAACACAGACCCGTGGGACTCAATGACTAACTGAATCTGTGAGCTCCAGGCTCAGTGAGAGACCCTGTCCCCAAAAGTAAGGGAGAAAGTGACCAAGGAAGTCACCTGCTATTGACTTCTGGCCTCCACATGCACACAGGATAAATAATTTTTTAAACATAATGCAAACCATGAAAACTCTCACAGGACAGCTGGATGCAGCTCAGAGGTAAAGCTCAAAACCGAGAGATAAAGTTCCACCCTGGGGCTCACAGGTGAGGGTACAAAACCATTGTCCTTTGCCAGGCAGCCGTCACGGGGGCCGCAGTAACCGTGTCAAGCTCAGCTTCCATTCCCACCTTGGCTAACTGCCAAATAAAGGCCCGGTGGCCCTGAGGTGGTTTGCATCTCCAGTGCTCAGAGCCATTTTGCTAATAAACAGCTAAGTGAGCAGGCACGTTAAACTGAACCGCAAGTAGGCTAGAAAGCCGAGCCAAGCACACAGACTCAAGGCACTCCGCATGGCCCTGTGCCTTCGGAGCGGGGTGCTCGTGTTAGGTGTCTAAAATCACAACGCCTGGAGCTGCTTCCGGCCTTGCTGGTTTGGTTTTGTTAAATTTGACTGATAGTTTAATAGCCTCTCTCTCATGATGGCCACTGAGAACTCTGGACGTGATTCAGAAAGCCAGAACTGAAAGTGGACAGTGAGCTGAGTCAGAACTCCCAGCCTGCCCGAAACCAGCCCCAGAGCACGACTGCTCAGCGGCAGCCAGGAGGGCGCTCTCCCTGGTGAGCAGAGCTGAGAAGGGACCTCGGACTGGGCAGGGTGGGGACTCTCCAAGCTCAGTTAGCCTTGACCCCTCACGCCTGTGACGTGCCTGAATCGGCGTCGCACGGACCCCAGAAACAAGCTGAAATACAAACGTGTTCAAACTGGAAGGCTTCGTCCAGTTCCTGCGGGTCAAATAACCGAGTCAGTGCACCCTCCACTCCAAAAGTCTGAAACAGCTCTCAGACAAAGGGGAGACATGGGCAAGAAGAAAGAAAGCCACAGGCTAAAACAACTACACAACAGAAGTGTCAAGAAAGAAGACGGCCAGCCCCGTGACTCAGAGGGTAAAGGCTCTTGCCACCAAGTCCGCATGGGCAAAGGAGAAGGCTGCCTCCCTGAGCTTGTCCTCAGGGCACACATGCGTTCTGCAAAGCAAACAAACAAACAAACAAACAGTGTGGAGTAGTGGCTTACACTGGTTGGCAGACCCACTGTAAAATACTGGAGAATTTTGGAAGGCAGCTGTCAATCATTGGCAACTCGGCGTTCTCTGTGGTGCAAACATCTGTTATTTGGAAATCAAAAACACTACATGTTGGTACTTTCTGGGTTCTCAAAGGGCCCACTTAACAGGACACACGTGTCACAAGATAACAACAGGCCACAGGTGGTTCTGAGCCACAAGGCGGTGAAAGGAAAGAAAGCAAGCCAGGCAGAGACTACGAAAACTCTATCTAACTTCCATCCCAACCAAACAGCACAAACTGTTTTCAATCTTTGAAGCCACATAGGACCAGAACTGAGTGGTTTTAGGGGGCACTAAAGCAATCCCTGGTCAATTTCAGAAAGCCGGACTCCTGCAAACCCTGTGCTGTAACAACCCTGCAACATGGCAACAAATCGACACTTAGAAACTAGCAAAATATTGGTATCAGGGATCTAAGATAAAACCCCAAATGAAATTACTCACCAGAACAGGCTGGGAAAAATGTTACAGATTGACAAATCCCAGCATGGAGGGCAGAGCAGATCTGTGAGTTCAAGTTCAAGGCCAGTCAGGAACAGACAGCAAGACCCTGTCTCAAAACAAACAAACAAACAAACAAACAAAACAAAACAAAAGTTACATGTCCAGGAGAGTAGAAGAGAGGCTGTCTACAGGAAGTGAAGTCATGTCTACAGGAAGGGGCCAACGGAAAGGGAAATGTAATCAAAGTACGTTGCTTACCTGTCCTAGCTAGGGTCACTATCACTACGGTGAAACATGCGACCAAAACAAGTCCGGGAAGAAGAGGTTGTTTGGCTTACACCTCCACAGCACTGTTCATTGCCGAAGGAAGTAGGGACAGAAACTCAAATGGTTCAGGAACCTGGAGGCAGGAGCTGACGCAGAGGCCAAGGAGGGCGCTGCTCACTGGCTTGCCCCCTCTTGGCTTGCTCAGCCTGCTTTCTTATAGGACCCAGGACCACCAGCCCAGGGACGGCCCCACCCACGGTGAGCTGGCCCTCCTCACGGACCACTAAGTGAGAAAAATCACTACAGACATTTTAAGTCACCCTCTGGAGACGACTGCAGCTGCATCACGTTGGCACAAAACTACCCAGCCCAGCACTTACATGAAGATGTCCTTATGAGACCCAGTGCTGTGTACAATAAAAAGTCACACATCAAGCGTTGTAGGATGTGGGTAAACCTATACTTTGAAAGGATGACAGCCCTCCAAATACACTTAGTTGGCCCTCAAGATGGCTCAGTGGAAAAAAGGCACTTGCTGACCACGCCTGACCATGATTCCTGGATCCCACAGTGGGAAGAGAGGACTGGCTCCTGAAAGTTGTCCTATGACCCTATGTGTGTACTGTAGCACACACACATGTACAAACACACGTGCACACACACCACCATCCCCACTGATGTAAATAAAATAATCTTAAGAGAAAATACATTTTTTATTATAACAAGAAAAATTAGAAGTAAATAACCAAAAAATCCCCCCAAATCTAAGAAAGACACGAGGCTGATGATGCCTTTACTATTTTTTTTAATGGTTTTTTGAGACAGGGTCTCCCTGTGTAGCTTTGGCTGTCCTGGACTCACTTTGTAGACCAGGCTGGCCTCGAACTCAGAGTGATCTGCCTGCCTCTGCCTCTCAAGTGCTGGGATTACAGGTGTGCGACACCACGCCCAGCTTCTGATGCTGCCTTTAATTGCAGCACTTGGGAGGTAATGACAGAAAGAGCTCTATGAGTTCCAGGCTAGCCTGGTCTGCATATTGAGTTCCAGGTTAGCCATGGCTACATAGTCAGACCTTGTCTCAGAAAACAAAACAAACACCTGGGAAAGAGCTGGACAGAGGGCTCAGCAGTTAAAAGTGCTTCTTCCTCTTGCAGAAGACTCCGGCTCAGTTCCCATCACCCACATGGTGGCTCAGAGCCGTCTGTGACTCCAGTTCCAGAGGATCTGGCCTCTTTGGCCTCCTCAGGCACTGCATGCACAGGGTGAACATGCATGCACATGGTGAACATGCATGCACACAGCAAACATGTATGCACAGGCAAACATGCATGCACACAGCAAACATGCACACACACGGTGAACATGCACACACATGGTGAACATGCATGCGCAAGGTGAACATGTATACATATGGACAAAACCCTCATCCATATAAAATTAATAAATATTTTTCTTTAAGACACCACATCCTTCTCTCGTCAACGGCTGCAGTTCAGTTCCCTGCGCCCACACCAGGCAGCTCACTTACACGTTACTGCGTGTAACTCCAGCCCTTTAGCACGTCTGTCATCTTCCCATTACACAGTAGATCTGTCAGGCGTCTTGTCTGCCTTGGCCTTTGTACACAGAAGTTGCTGCTTCCTTGACCTGTGAGGGTTCCCGACGCCTCCCTTCCTCCTGATCGGGACTAGACCCCTGTTCTTTCCGCCATGGCCCTCAGCTGCAGCCTTCAGGGCTCCTGAGCATCTCAACAGACTTTATTGCTGCCAAGATATCAAAGAACCCTTTGAGAAGACTCCTCCCCTCCCCTCCCCCATGGTCTTGCCTAAGTCCGTGAGTTACAGAACTTTGTATTCCAGTGAGAACTGGTAAAGATAACAAAAACTTCCAGATGATCTTGCTTGGGAAAAAAAAATCAGGACAAGGCAGAAACAGGCAAAGAGGAAATACATCAAACTCCTTTATATATTATTACAGCAACTTTAGGGTACAGAGGCTGTCTAGCGTCTGTTTCCCTAAAGAACTCATGGGGGGCAGGAAATGGTGGGGGGTATACAATAGGGGAACAGTGCAGACAGGATGGACCCAGAGCACTTATTCCTTCTGTAATGCTCTCTTTCACCACCCTCCCCAGAGGCTCATTTGGAGGACAGTCCCACGTATCTTTTATTTTTTAAACCAAAGAAGTCTTTTCATGTGTGCCCCTGCTTTATGCACAACACATGCATGCAGTAACCATGGCGGCCAGAAGGGGGCGACTGCTTTACTCAAATATTTTCTGCTTTAAATGTGGGTTTTAACTTAAGAAAGAAAACTCTCTGTCTTAGTTGCCTTTCTTGTTGCTGTGATAACAAACCGTGACAGAAGCAACTTGGGGGAGGAAGGTTCACTTTGGGTCACTGTTCAAGGTGTCAGCGTGGTGGGGAAATCCAAGTAATGGACCCTGATGGGTGGCGTCAGTGGCCAGGTTCAGAGTGGTGAGGGAGCTGTGGAATCTCCCACTTCACAAGCCCTGCTCTCTGGAAGATGAAGTGAAACAGAACAGAACAAAACTCGCTCCCCACCACCACCACCCCCACCCTGACACCATCAGGAACTGAATCCCGTCCATCGGACCCCCACACCTGACACTTCAACTCAAAAGAGCAGCCAAAGGATCCACCCTGTTACTCATCCCCCTGGCAAAGGGCAGCGGGAAAGAGAAGCAGCGACCGCCTTTGGGAAAGCAGAAGTGGCCAAGCAGGTGGCTTAGGTGACGCTGCTGCACAGAAGCCTGGTTCCTCTTCACAGGATCGACAGCGACTGGGGGAGGGGCAGGCAGGGGTATCAGCTGCTGGGCCTTGCGTGGTTTGGAATATTTCCCTTTACCTAAACAAGTGAGCCCCCACCCCCACCCATTGCACCGCATTTCCTATTGAAAAGGCGAACACAGCCAGGCCTGGTGGTACCCAGGCAGGAAGAGTAGACGCGTAGGACCAGCCTGGGATACACAGAGACATCCTGTCTCAAGTAAACAAAGATGGGGCACAGAGAAGAGGCGGAAAAAGAGGAGAGAAAGGAAAGAAGTGACAGAGGGAGCAAGGAAGAATAGAGAGTTAAGAAGGGCAGGAGGGGGCTGGAGAGATGCCACAGCAGTTAAGAGACCACCTGCTCTTAAAGCTGACGACAGCTGGGTTCCCAGCACCCAGGTTAGGAGTGAAGCTCACAGCCACTTGTAACTCCAGCTCCAGGGGATCTGATGCCCTTTTCTGGCCTCTGTGGTCACTGCACTCATGAGCACACACTCAAATAAAAATAAGACTGGGTCTCTAAATATGTATTTTCCAAAGTGTTTCGATTCAGCTTCGTACACTGTGGTGGCTTGGGTGACAGTAGCCCCCATAAGCTCATATATGTGAATGCCTTGTCTCCAGGTGGAAGAGCTGTTCGGGAGGCGTGGCCTTGGAAGAGGTGTGTTATGGAGGCGGGCTTTGAGGTTTCAAAAGGCCAGGCCATTCCCAGTTAGCTCTCCCTGGCCCACCCTGCCTCTCAACTACTGCTTTAGCCTACCTGCTGCCTACTGCCTGCCTGCTGCCTGCTGCCTGCCTGCTGCCAGGATCTCTCCTGTGAGATGCCTTGGCCGTGATGCTTTGTCACAGCAATTGGGAGGTAATTAAGACAAGATGTGCATTTATCATTTATTTGATCTGGTTTTAAGATGAAAAAGCTGGGCATGGTGGTGCATTCCTTTAATCCCAGCACTTGGGAGGCAGAGGCAAGCGGATCACTATGAGGTCAAAGCCAGCCTGGTCTACAAAGTGAGTCCAGGACAGCCAGGGCTACACAGAGAAACCTTGTCTTAAAAAAAAAAAAAAGATTCAGACGAAATGAGGCATGGTGTCATACACTTGTAATCTTAGCATTTGGGAAAGTGAAGTGGGGAAATTTTGAGTTCAAGACTAGCCTGGGTGCCAGGCATGGTAGCACACACCTTTAATCTCAGCACTCAGGAGGCAGAGGTAGGTTGATCTCTGACTTCCAGGCCAGCCTGGTCTACAATGTGAATCCAGGACAGCCAAGGCTACACAGAGAAACCCTGTCTCGGGAAAAAAAAAAGGGCTTTTTGACAGTCAGACACAAAATAGGAACAAGAGTATAGACTAACCGACCTGTCCTAAAAACATGCAGCCACCAAAACCTTAGCAATATCCCACTCAGAGAAATGTTACCAGGTGCCCCAGTTTGATTTCCGTTGCTGTGATAAACACCAAGCTCAACAGCAAGCTGGCTTACATATCCCTTACCCCGTTAATCATTGAAGGAAGCCAGGGCGGGAACCATATCCGGTTCCCCAGTGATCACTGAGGGAAGCCAGGGCGGGAACGGAAGCAGAGGCTTTGGGGAGCACTGCTTACTCCTTGTTACCCACTCAGTTTGCTTTTCATACAACCCAGGCCCACCTGCCCAGGGATAGCACCGCCCACAGCGGACTGCGCCCCGCCCACCGGCCGGGGATGGCACCGCCCACAGCGGACTGCGCCCCGCCCACCGGCCCGGGGATGGCACCGCCCACAGTGGGCTGCGCCCCGCCCACCTGCCCGGAGATGGCACCACCCACAGTGGGCTGTGCCCCGCCCACCTGCCCGGGGATGGCACCGCCCACAGCAGGCTGAGCCCCGCCCACCTGCCCGGGGATGGCACCACCCACAGTGGGCTGCGCCCTGCCCACTGGCCCGGGGATGGCACCGTCCACAGCGGACTGTGCCCCGCCCACCTGCCCAGGGATGACACCACCCACAGAGGACAGCGCCCCGCCCACCTGCCCAGGGATGGCACTGCCCACAGAGGACAGCGCCCCGCCCACCTGCCCGGGGGTGGCACCGCCCACAGCGGGCTGCGCCCCGCCCATTTGCCCAGGGATGGCACCGCCCACCTGCCGGGGGATGGCACCGCCCACAGCAGGCTGCGCCCCGCCCACCTGCCCGGGGATGGCACCGCCCACAGCAGGCTGCACCCCGCCCACCTGCCTGGCGATGGCACCGCCCACAGCGGGCTGAGCCCCGCCCACCTGCCCGGCGATGGCACCGCCCACAGCGGGCTGCGCCCCGCCCACCTGCCCGGCGAGGGCACCGCCCACAGCGGGCTGAGCCCCGCCCACCTGCCCGGCGATGGCACCGCCCACAGCGGGCTGCGCCCCGCCCACCTGCCCGGCGAGGGCACCGCCCACAGCGGGCTAAGCCCCGCCCCCACATCAATCGTTAATCAAGAAAATGCCCCACAGACCTGTCCACAGGCCAATCTGATGGAGACATTTTGTCGGTTGAGGGTCCTATTCCCAGGTGGCCCTAGCTGCGTCAAGTTAGCAAAAACATAGCCTGTACACCAAGCGAGATTTGGACTCTTGTTCTTCAGTTTTTCCCACACTGTAAATTTGCTCTTTTATATTTTTGGCTGTGAGCCTCGCTGAGCCATTTCTCCAGCCCATAGTTGCTCCTTTTAATAAGAGTGTCAAGTACCTAATTGTTTCCCCGCTGAGTCGTGAAAGCGTGCGCCTTTGGCGCCGCCTAGTGGACAAATGTGTAGCGGCTGGCTACCTGGTGAGAAAATAGCTTTTTTCTTTTATTACCTGAATCCCAAGGAATGAAATTGAAAATGGCAACGGCTAAAAAAAATTTCAAAAGATGCTGGTCACTTTTCTAAGTGTGCATAGTGTGGATATTAGCCACTGTCAGAACGTTTGCATCTCATAGCAAGGGGATGGAGTCTAGTGCCAACGGTCTTCCGGATCCGCCTGCGCTAACCTACTCCGCCGGACCCACCCAGACCCCACGCATTTACTTAAAGGATACCTCCGCCCGTGTGCTGACATCGCTGCGTCACCAAAGTCCTAATTTATCAAACTTCCATTGTGGTCACAGAATTCCTTGAGTTTTTCGGCATTTATTTTGTCAACAAAAACATCACACACACACACACACACACACACACACACACACATACACACACTTCAGAAGGAAATAAGAGATTGTTTTTCTGAGACCCAGTTTGCCCCGTGTCAGGAAGGCGGTTACAGGGACGTTTCGTAGGAAATCATACACCAAGCCACCCAGCAAACACGTTAATGGGGACATCAGGGCAGGCGGGTTACAGCGAAGCGGGGAGTCTCCGCTGCAGGTTTCAGGTACAGTCAGTCAGCCCTACGACACTCCGAGTTCGGGGGTTGGTGGAAAAGTCAATCAATTCCAGAGATTTCTTTTCCCTGATGGTCGAAGCGTGGTGGTTAGTTTCGTTGTCAACTTGGCGTAACTCACAGTAAATGGGGAGACGCACTCAGTGGAGGACCCCACACGGCGCTGGCCTCTGGGCATGTCTGTGAGGGGCTGGCTGTCTTACCTGGGTTGACTGTGGGCTTGGGCGTGGCGTGGGCGTGGCGTGGGTGTGAGGGGCTGACTGTCTTACCTGGGTTAACTGATGGAGAGCGCACCCTGGGCAGGGTGAGCACGCGTGCGCTCATTCCTTTGCGCGCGCGACTGCGGGCGTGGGCGTGGGTGTAAGTGTGGGCGTGGGCGTGGGTGTAAGTGTGGGCGTGGGCGTGGGCGTGGCTGTGGGTGTGAGCCACCAGCCGTTCCAGGTTGCCGCCCAGACCTCCCTCCCCACGGTGTCTCTCGACACCGTAAGCTGGAACAAGCCCTTCCTCCCCGCGGTGGCCTTTTGTCAGAATGTCTGCCCACAGCAACAGCAGTGAGAGTAGCACAGGACGTCACGGCGGCCTCGGAGATGCGCGTGAGGACGCTAAAGAAAGCGCAAGGTGAGCCTGACGCTACATCCTCAGCACCGCAGCTCTCCACAGCCAGGAAGCTCCAGCCAGTCCATCAACCGTGTCGGATCTTTAGCATTGGTGTGATACCCTACCCCCTATCCCCCGCCCCCCGCGGAAACATTCTAGAAAGGGTCTCATAGCCACTGAGACCGGGCTGCCGGGAAGCTGCATCCCACAAAGCGAGAGTTAAAAAACAAAAAAAATCAATAACACCTTGTAGCCTGCAGGTGGCAGCAAAGACTGACGACGAGCAGGAAACCCGGCGGCCACGGCAAAGCGGTTGTCTTGGTTTTCTGCCTTGTGTCTCTTTTCCTTTTGATCCTGTGTTCTCTCTCTGCGTCTCTGTCCGTCCGTCCCTCCCTCCCTCCCTCCCTCCCTCCCTCTCTCCCTCTCTCCCTCTCCCTCTCTGTGTCTCTGTCCCTCCCTCCGCCCCCTCACATGAGCCCCAGGCAAATAGATGCATCACTGGACGGTTCCTTCATCAGTCTTATTCCCTTCCCTAAGCAGTGTAAGGCACCTGGGTTTGTCCTCGGTAAAGGTTTGGCTTTGCTTTTGCTGTGATATGAAACCAGCTGCTGCGTCATATGTCGCCATGAGTTGTTTCTATTTTATCAGTGTCTTTAACTTTCTTTATTCGCTTGGGGGAGCGGTGCACACGTGCCGCAGTGCCTGTGGAAGGCAGAGGACAGCCCGCAGGGGTCCCTCCTGGGGCTCAGCCCTGGGTCTTTAGCTTAGCAGCAGACACCTGCAGAGCTGTCACGCCAGCCCCAGGGCTGTTTCCTTTTTGTTGTTTTGTTTTATAAAATTATATTAACTAGAAGACTAATAGCTAATGACATTACAAAATATTTTCACATAATTTGTGGCATTTTCATCTTTTGTGACTTATTTGTTCATAAATATCTGCACTGCTTTTCTAGCGCACTGGTCTCCCACGTGAAGGGTTCTAGGGGGGATTGGGGGGGGGGAAGAGATGCACAAATGCAAGCCAGGACAGGGATGCTAGAATTTCTACTTACGCGCATCTGGCAACAGAGGCAGGAAGGAGCACCCTTACAGTCTGATGAAGATGGAGCGAGCAGGCAGAAAGGCAGTGGGGGGGGGGAGGGGAAGAAGGATTGGGGGGGTAGTTGGTAAACTGCTTTCCTAGCATGCAGGAAGCTCAGGTTTGATATCCAGGTGTGGTGGAGGATCAGGAGCTGAGGGCGTCCTTGCTACCTAAAGGCTTCAAGGCTAGCCTGGACTATATCAAGGCTAGCCTGGACTATATCAAGGCTAGCCTGGACTATATGAGAGCAGGAGGGGGCATCAAGGTAGCTGAGGGTCTCCCTCTGTAGCCCTGGCTGTCCTGGAACCCACTATATAGACCAGGCTGACCTCAAACTCACAGAGATCTTCCTGCCTCTGCAGCCCACCAGCTTTAGGTTGCCATGTGTTATAGCTTTCTCTGTTCCCTGGATTTTTTTTTATAGCTACACCCACTTTTCACTACAGCCCCTTTTAAAACATTTTGCTGGTGTCTTTATGCTAGCACATGCATGCTGTGGCATGTGAGCAGAGGCCAGAGGGCAGTTTGTGCAGGTGGTTCTCTGCTTCCACCCTGAGGGTCCGGAAAAGGAAGAAGTAAAGAACGTGTCAGACACCATCCTCTGACCTCTGCAATGCCCACATGTGTACACACACATACACACACACACACACACACACCACACACACTGACATACACACAAACTGATATACACACAGACATACACACACTGACATACCCACACATTGACATAAACACACACACACACTGACATACCCACACACTCACACACACACACACACACTCACACACACACACGGAGTCTCTACTGGGTGCTAGAGAGATGGTTCAGCAGTTAAAAACATCCACGTTGGTTCCCACAGTGGTTCACAACTCCAGTTGAGAGCACTACATACCACACATATATGGAGCACAGACACACCTGCAGGTAAAGCACCTATCCACACAAAATTTAAAAATTTTGCTGTTCTTTTTCAAGACAGAGTCTCTCTGTGTAGCTTTGGCTGTCCTGGACTCGCTTTGTAGACCATGCTGGCCTCGAACTCAGAGATCCTCCTGCCTCTGCCTCCCGAGTGCTGGGATTAAAGGCATGCACCACCACCACCCGGCTTAATAAAATGATTTTACAGACTTATTTATTTTATGTACATGAGTGCTCTGTCTTCATGCACACTAGAAGAGGGAATCAGATCTGATTACAGATGGTTGTGAGCCACCATGTGGGTGCTAGGAATTGAACTCAGGACCTCTAGAAAAGCAGGCAGTACTCTTAACCTGGAAGCCATCTAACCAGCCCCCTAATAAAATAAATTTTAAGATACTGTTTTAAAGAAGCAGCAGCAGCAGCCGCCGCCGGGCGTGGTGGCGCACGCCTTTAATCCCAGCACTTGAGAGGCAGAGGCAGGCGGATCACTGTGAGTTCAAGGCCAGCCTAATCCAGGACAGTCCAGGCTATGACACAGAGAAACCCTGTCTCAAAAAACTGGGGCCAGGGGGAGGAAAGCAAGCAAGCAAGGCAAAGTGGGGGCTGGAGAGATGGACCAGTGGTTAAGAGCACTGGCTGTTCTTGTCAAAGACCTGAGTTCAATTCCCAGCAACGACATGTTGGTTGGCTCACGACCATCTCTAACTCCAGATCAAGGGAATCCAGTGGTACCCATGCAGTATTTTTAAACAACTTTTATTTTATTTATTTTGTTTGGTTGATTGGGTTTGGTTTTTTGAGACAGGGTTTCACTTGTAGCCCAGGTTGGCCTTGAACTCATCGATATCCACCTACCTCTGCCTCCTGAGTGCTGGGATTAAAGGTGTGTGCCCCCACAGCCAGCTAAAACAACTTTTAAAAGTAAGGCAAATCATAAGAATTTGAAGCTGGATAAAGTATATATAAGGTGTGTGTGTGCCCGCACACATGTGTCAGGGTCACAGCAGCCACCTAGTGGCTAGCACCCTACCACTGAGCTCCACCCCAGCCCAAGAGGTCTTGGTATTGTTAACACTTTTTCTACAAGTTTTAAGTTATTTTTAAATGAAAAGCTCAAAATATCATAACCTTTGAGTTTAAGCACTAAAAAGAATGCTTAGAAATGAATAAAATGAAATAGTACGGTGAGAATTCTGCATAATTTTGTTGTTACTAAATCTGGGGCTTCTAGGGGGTGGACAGACAAACAGACAGTGCAGCAGGTTCAGTGGAAACAGATCTCAGAGGGGATGTGCCTTTAAACACGATCGAAGGTTAGCATCACGGGAAGAAGGAAGGAAGAGAAAAGGTAAGAACAGCAAAGCGAAGGCGCTGAACTTGAACAGTGAAAGAGAGCAGCACAAACCCAGCTTCGGAAACCACGTGTAGACATGGTGCTCCAGAAAAGAGAGCGAGGAACGGCCGCCGGCTCCGGTGTGCAGGTCTGCATCACCAAGGCAAGCAAGGACACAAGAAAGCAAAAACATGTCTATGCTCCACAAACCGTATCTGCAACACCCTGAGTAAAAAAAAAAAAAAAAAAAAAAGAAGCAAGCAAAGCCAGTGACGGGATAGGCTTGTCGGGGATGCCAGGGTGTCTCGGGCTGAGAGCGACTGCTCAGCAGTTAAGAGCACTGGCTGCTCACCCCCCCCCCACCTGGGTTCAATTCCCACCCGACCCCCAGCACACATCACTCCTCCTCTGCCATCCTCTGTCTCCCCCAGATCCACCTGGATCGCTGAGCGTTCTCCCCTCCTTTTGGCTTCTCCATCTTTTCCACATGAGATGCCGTCATGACCTAACCCCAGAATTCTCCTGAGAAAACTGTGGGTGCTGTGGGGAACCATCAGCTAGCAGAACACAGTGACTTTGGATGTCATTTTATGATGAGGGCTTCCTCGTCTCTCCTCTGGGCCCCATATGCACAGAAACCATCCAGGGCAGAGGAGTCCAGCCCTTGACCTCTCATGCACCCACACCTGCCATGGGGAGAGTCCACAGTTCTGACTCCTTCCCTGCCCCCCCCCCCCCCCCCCGGCTCATCAGACTCTGGCCTTCAGAGTTCCCCAGCAGGATCCCACATACACATGCGTCCGTGTTCAATTCCTCCCTGTTTTATCGTGTGTGTGTGTGTGTGTGTGTGTGTGTGTGTGTGTGACGATCAAAGCATTGTCCCGGGCTGTTTTCCGAGGTGAACTGATCGGAGGTGGGGGCTCAAGACTCTCCTGAAGGTCCCACCTCATCCCCGGGGTCATAGGGGATCGAAAGAAATGAACTAGAGGAATCACCTGCTTCCTCAAGTTTGTCCTGGGCTTTGGGGAGAAGGCGTGGCTAAAGTGGGTCCTCTCCTGTCACTCATCCAGCGGTACCGCCTGACTTCCCATTTGCATGAAACGGAAGGGGAGACAGCTTTTGAAATTATATTTCCTAAGAAGGAGCTGAGCTGCTAATATTTACACGGGGAAGGGGAGCCGAATAGAGGAAATTATAACACAAGAAAGTGGGGCGTCCTGAAGATGAGTCACGGCGGCATCCTCAGGAATCGCCTCAGTGTGGGGTTCTGCCCGCTACCGCCGACCTTCGGAAGCAACAAGAACCAACTGGTGAGACAAGCGATGATCCAACCGACCCGACCCGCCACTTGTGTCTGTGACTGCCGGGTGCCCGAGCCCTCATATGCCGGTTGCCCGTTAATGCGGATGCCCGGGGACCAATGCCTAAGACAAAGGAGCGACCTCCATCCTGCTGTCCCCCCCCCCCCCCCGCACCCCAGCCCGCACAGAGAGATACTCTTCATTTTTCTAAGTGCTGTTAACACCACGCCTCACCCCTTCTGAGGACCAGTAAGCAGGATGACCAACAGGAATGTTACCTTCTGGGTAAGTGGATCCAGGGAGAGGGAGGTAGCCTAGAAAGGAAGATGCTTGATTATACCAGGCCCTGTGGGTGAAGGAGCCTAGCATTCTCCAGGTCTTTACAGAAGCGTGAATAAGGAAATTAATCACAGACAGAAAGCGAGGAAAACAGGAGGTGGAGGAGGGGGAGCGGGAGGAGGGGGATGGGGAGGGGAGGAGGGAGACTGCGAAGTGCTCAGGCTCAGGGGCTACTCACTGGAGGACCGAGACTTCCGCCAGCTGAACAAACCGAGACAGAAGACCATGAAGCCCAGGCCCAGGGTGGCCGCGGACACAGAAACCTTCACCTTCTGGATGGAGGACAGCCCGGCTGCTGCAGAGTAATGGAGCGCTCTCAGAACTTACGTCTATGGCTTAGTTTCAGGGCGCCTGCGCGTCAAGGGCTCAGCCACGCCATCGCTCCTACAGGCGCCCTGGTGAAACTCTTCCCCTGGGTTACCACCTGGCTTCTGTCCCTGCCTCCCCCAACATAGTGGGGTCACTCAAGGCATTCTCTGCAGCTCCTCCACTCCTGGGGTACCCTCCCCAGCCACCAGGGCTTTCTCACTCCACAGGCTGATTCCCATCCTTGCTCTGAGCAGCTTCCTGGTAAAATGTCTCCCCTCTTTCCGGGCCTCCAAGGTTCCACCGTGTGAGTCCCACGCCCACGTTGTCCACGTCTTCCTCCACAGTTTCATCCCACCCTACAACCCTTCGCCGCGTGCGGGCCAGAGCTGTCCCTACTCTGAACTATACCCACATGGATTCTTACCCTAACGTCGTCAGGAGAGCTCGCTCACCCTGCGTTCCCTACAGAGGAGACCTACCCTGGAAAGCTACAGGACATACGTGCGCGCGTCCCACTCCCCTCCTGTTTCCCATCTGTGCTAGCTGGTTTGTGTCCATCTGACACAAGCTAGAGTCGTTTGAGAGAAACTCAGTTGAGAAAATACTTCCATTAGATCGGGCTGTGGCAAGCCTACAGCGTAGGCAAGTTTCCTAATTAGTGACTGATGGGGGAGGGCCCGGCCCGGTGTGGGTGGGTGGGGCCCGGTGTGGGTGGGTGGGGCCGGGTGTGGGTGGGTGGGGCCACCCCTGGCCTGTAAGAAAGCAGGCTGAGCAAGCCAGTAAGCAGCAGCCCTCCGTGGCGCCTGCGAAAAGGTTCCTGCCCGGACTTCCTTCAATGATGGAAGATGACCTGGAACCCTCTCCTTCCCAGCTTGCTTTTTGGTCGTGGTGTTTCATCACAGCAATAGTCACCCTAACCAGGACACCGTCCCCTCCCAGGGACCCACTAGGACCAACGGCAGATACAACACTCCTCCACAGGGGAAGGCCCTGCCGCCTGGCCTCTGCTAACTGCCCTCCCTCTTCTCTGTTCCTCCCCTCTTTCCCAATCGCCCCTTAATTGGATTGTACCCTCTCTCTTGCCTTCAATTTCCCTCAGTCCCGGGGTTCGAGCAGTGTCAAGGAGTTCTTTATCAACCAACCCCCTTCGCATGTCTACCCAAGTGTCGACCAGCCGTGGCTGGACTCCCCGCTTACGCTCAACACCGCCCTATACTGAGGGGAGATCCGCCCTTCTTTGGTCTTCATTATTTTTTCAGTTCCCAATCCCGGCCTGACAAGATAGCTGAATATTAGGAAAGCTAACGCAGTGCACTCTGGGGTTTTGTTCCGGAGAGGCTACCAAATCTACGCTCTTTCGGGGAGTGCAGAGTCAGGCAGTGCCCCGTCGACATTCGAACAGAGTCTACACCACAGCTGCCCAGCAACGGCACGGCCTTGTAGCCCACGACGCTAACTCTGTTTGCAAACCCTCAACAGGCTCCTCCAGATGCACTTCCTGTCCCAGCATCCCCTTCTCCATCTCTGCCCACACCCCACTCCCAGATCCCACAAACTTACTCCAGTCCCCACGGACGGGCTCCGAGGTCCCACTGTGCTGCACCACACAGGTGTAGACGTCGCCATAGGAGGGGGCCGTGGCTAGGTAGGAGACAGTCTGGTACGTCCAGTCTCCGTTGGGCTGAGCGTCCTTCTCTTTGGTGCTGTGGGGGGCGACAAGCTGCCCATTCTTCATCCATGTGATGGCCACGTCCGCCGGGTAGAAGTCCCAGACGTAGCAGGCCAGCATCACAGGCTCCCTCGTGTTAAAAGGAGTGGTCTGGGCTACTTGAACCGACGGCGGCCCTGCATAGGGAGGAACAGTTGGAAAGGGAGTCTCATTTTTCATCCTGGCAAAGATTTCTGCAGCCACCGACGGGAAGAGGAGAGAGAACGCGCCCCCACCTCGCCAGGTTTGACCACTATGCCTGGGCTATGAGCTGTCTGGACAGTGCCTGTGTTTATCCTGCACGGCCACACGCTTGTGTGTCTTCTCAGATGGGGGCTCATATAGTCCACGCTCACTGGGAGGCTGGGGTTGACCCTAGCTCCTGCTCTCCGGACCCCTTCCAGGGGCTGGTATCCCAGGCCTGCCCCATCATGCCTGGCGAGGAGATTATTCAGGCTGTCGTCTTCTCCCAGTTTTACCCTCCCAAGTGAGTCCCCTGCTTGCATCTATCGGAGTACTTCTCGAGCAATACCCTAAGTGAAAATCCAAGCAGTTATGTTGAAATACAGACCCTCCAGGCCTCGCCCAAGGTCGTTTCTCCCTGTCTAAAGTGGCACCCAGGGACTTGCATCTCCAGTTAACACTCAGCCAGATGATGCTGAGACACTGGCTCACAGATGGTATCTTATGGCGTTGCTCTGGCCTATATGGAGAGTTTTAAATTGTATACGACTCTACACACTTAAGCCATTCCCACGAGCTGCTTTCAATGCAAAGGATTCTGGGAGGGTGAGAGGCAGCATTGGGATCCCCTGGAGCCCCGCCATAAGGACAAAGCTCAGTGGTAGAGAGCTTGTCCGGCCTGTGCAAGCCCCTAGGTTCAATTCCCAGTACTGGAAAAAAAAAATCTTTAGTTAAAATAAATAAAAATAAGAGACACGAACATTTTGGGGAAAGCCACTGGGGGTTTTCTGACTTGGCCTCGCATGCTGTGGCTCCTGCTTCTGGCCCTCTTATCCGTGCCTCCTCCTTACGTTTTCCACCCGCCATTGTCCCCCTCTCGTAACCACACTGTCCCCTCGTTGTCCTAGTTCCAGGTCCACACACTGTTTCTTCCTGCCCAGAATCCCCGTGTCCTCTGCCCTCCTGGCTGTGCACCCCCTCAGCACCCCCTCCATACCCCCTCTGTACCTCCTCAGCACCCCCTCAGCACCCCCTCCATACCCCCTCGGCACCCCCTCGGCACCCCTCTGGACCTCCTCAGCACGCCCTCGGCACCCCCTCGGCACCCCTCTGCTCACGCGTTCTGTGGGTCAGTGCATCCCAGAAGGGCTGCGTGTGCACCGCACAGTCCCGAAACCCGTTGCTCAAGCGCCGTAGCAGGGCCTCGTCTTTGTTGAGGTTTTCTGAAATGAATTCAGCCAATGGACGGAGCGTCCCAAATTCACAGGGGGCTATCATTCCCGCCTCTGGATCCCAGCAGGCCAGCAGGTCTTTGTTGAAGGAAACACAGAATGTGAAGTCCTCTGGGGTCCCGTTATCGTCCAGTACGCAGGTGCTTTCCACGTGAGCCACAAAGCCACCTGCAGGAGCCAGAGAAGGGAAGACAGCTCAGTGGGCGTGGCAGATCGCAAATACGGTCTCCGCCCACAGATCCCGGCACGGAGTTCCTAAAACCCTTCCGACTGCTTGAGTGGTGGGAGTAGCGAGCAGGTGCATTTTCTGCCCTAATATCTGGTCTTTAGCTTGGTTCCTCACACCGAGCCCTGAGGCCCTTGGAACCCTGGGGTGGGGCCTGTCAGTGGAAAGAAGGAGCCTCGATTAGACGCCTGAGACTTAAACGGGCGATGGTGGCGCACACCTTTAATCCCAGCACTTGGGAGGCAGAGGCAGGTGGATCGCTGTGAGTTCGAGGCCAGCCTGGTCTACAAAGCAAGTCCAGAACAGCCAAGGCTACACAGAGAAACACTGTCTCAAAAACCCAAAGACAACAACAACAAATCTATACTATTTGATGAGCCTACAAGGCTCAGGTTGTGAGGTTCTGAGACCTTCTTGTGAGCACATTCCTATGTGAGGGCGCGGCACACCCCACCGCCAAGGAGGCACCCGCTGCACCTGGGCTCTGTCTGGACTTCATGTTGTGAGCCCCTCTGTCTTTGTTCTTTAAAATATTCTCTTGGGGATGGAGATGTAGCTCGGTGTTTAAGAACACGAGCTGTTCCTGCAGAAGACCAGGGTTCCAACAGGAGCACCCACAGCCAGCGGCTCACTGTAACCCCGTTCCAGGGAGTCTGATGCCCTTCTGACCTCCTCAGGCACTACACGAATGTGGTGCATGTGCAATGAAGCAGTCACACACACACCACCACCACCACCACCACGAGGGTGGGGGAGCATTCTTTTTTGGTTGGTTGGTTGGTTTGATTTTGGTGACTTGATACAAGGTTTCTCTGTGTGGCCCTGGCTGTCCTGGACTGGCTTTGTAGACCAGGCTGGCCTTGAACTCACAGCAATCCACCTGCCTCTGCCTTCCTAGTGCTGGGATTAAAGGTGTGCGCCACCACCGCCCAGCTAAGAGAGAGATGTTTTTAAACTCTTGCAACAAATTTGCATAGACTGAATGTCCTCTCTATTTTCCCAGCCCAGAGGCCCCAACTCAGCCAAGCTGGACGGAAGTTGTGGGCAGTCCTGAGACTTACTACTTGTGCTAGGATTTGAACCTGGGTCTCTTAAGCACTGAGCCACCTCTCCAGGCCCCAAAACTAAATCCAGCTATTGTTTTTAATCTGCAGTGGTCTAAAGTTTTAAGACCAATATATTTAAATGACTCAGTTTACCAGGCTTTCTTGACACAACAGCAAACAAAACAAAAGCCAGGAAAGACATTTTAAAGTTAGTCCCACTTTTTTACTGATATAATACAGTATGATGCGATTAACTTCCGCATCCGTCACAGACCGACAGACAGACAATAGGCAAGGGTAGGAAAAGAAAAGAGAGGGAAAGAGAGTTAAGGAAAACAGTCAGCCTTGCTCTGTGCTGAAAATATTCTTGACTTGTGACTCCGTACAAGTCCACAGAGTGCTTACCACATGCCAGGTGCCACACCAGGACCCAGGACCCAGCGGTACCCAGCTCTAACTATGCCCTGCTGGGACACCATCACACAGGCCACGAAACTGGCTCATTGTTAAAATCGCTGTGAAACAGTCCATAATGCTGATAGGGTGCCACAGTAGGGAGACTGGCTGGTCTGGTGCAGTCAGACCCGCTAGTAAAAATAAACATGTTCTACCCCAAAGAAGATCCGGGTTCCTGGAGGGGATCTTACCTGCTCCTGTACAGCCCAGGCTGAGGCCCAGCAGCAATGGCAGGAGTGCAGCCATGTTCCACTCTCTGATGGTGCAGGAAGGTCAGGGCCCTAGACCAGCTCTTGCAGGGGCCTCGGGGCCTCTCCTGCTCCAGCCTGGACAAACGATCTTCACACCCTGAGGTAAATATGGTGCCTGTTGCTCGGGTCCCTTGGTCCTTGCTGCAGAAGTGGCTCCAGGTCACTCAGCGCCTAATCCTAAAGAGAAAGTAGTCAGATTAGCGAGGTAGGCGGGTCAGACCAATCAGGAAGTGTCTCAGCCTAGCATCATCAGTTACTAGGTAAACCTCTTCCTGCCCTAGGCTTTGAGGACAGGCCTGTAGGTGGTTCCCTGAGGTCCCTGGGGGCAGCCACTAAAGCCTTCCCAGGATACACGAGCCTGGCCTGCCCACTGGATTGACTTTCTCCTCTCCACGCCTTCCTAAAGACCACTTCTAAAGACCGTCTTTGTCTCTGAAAGGGAGTCGTCACCTAGGAGAGAGTGCATACACCGCGGGTCTGCCCTGTCTGTCACTCAGGAGGACACAGGTGGCAGAGGCGGGCAGTGGTGAATGAAGGAGGTACGAGAAAGTGCACCTTTGCCTTGTGTCAAAGCAAGACTACGAAAGACTGAAAGCAACTCGACGTTAGATAGCAGGGGCGGGCCTGGAAACCCCATTCCCTCCAGGGCGGCTTCGTTTCCTCCTAGGCTGTAACCGCTGCGTGGGAGCCAGGAAACCGTATCCTCCTGGATGTAGTCATGTCTAGGGCAGCCGCACTTACGCTCTTGGTGAGGCGCTGTCCTCTGGCCCAGAGCTCAGGTGTCTCCCCGCCCACCCCTCCCCCGCTCCAGAAGCTCAGCTTCCCTGATTGTGTCCTCCGAGCTGTGCTTCGTGCTCCCTTCTGCCCAGCTGTTCTGGATTATAAAGTACGAGAGAAGAGATGTGACACCACTACTGCGTCTATGGAGCACGTGTGTGCGTGCGTGTGCACGCGCGCGTGTGTGTGTTTCTGTGTGTGGGTGCTTCTATGTACACAGGTATGCACACATATATGAGCAAATGTGTGCAAAGGCCGGGAGAAGATCTTCACTTCGCTGGTTGTTGTTGTTTGAGACAGGGTCTCTCACTGGTCCCGAGCTTGTCAAGTAGGCTGGGCTGGCTAGCAGGGAAGCCCAGGGGTGTGCCTGCCTCTGCCTCCACAGCAGTGGTTGTGCACAGCCACATCTGGCTCGCTCTTTCTTTCTTTCTTCCTTATTTTTTATGTGGGTCCAGGAGATTGAACTCAGACGCTCAAACTAGTGCAGCAAGCGCTTCGCCAACTGAGCCATCTCCCACTCAACACACAACAGGACAGATTTTAAAAGGCATGCTCCCCTCTTCTGTCCCACTGTGAACGACACAACTGATAGCTTCTTCTCGCACATGCAAAGTCTTAAATTGACCACATAAACTATTACAGACACAAACACACACATACACACACAGAGAGACCCGCACCTACACATGTATACAGTATACACACACCCGCGCAAGCACACACACACACACACACACATACACACTCCATCCGGGCTGAGTTAAACCCATATAACCAAGTTAGTGACACATCTGCTGAGAAAAGGAGGAAGAGTAGCCACAGTCCACCCCAGCCCCTCCGTTCACTTCCTCCCACGCTTGAGGATCCTTCTGCTGAGGGATCCGCAGGCTCTTCTACTTGTTGTTAAGACAGCCGCAAAATAACGTGACTCCCCAGCCATCAACACCTCCTCGCATGACTTCCTTCCCTTGCAGGAACCAGGGCTGCCGTCTGCAGCCCGGAGAGCTGTGTCTCCGTGGTTGTGGGCGTGGGTGTGGGCGTGGGCGTGGCTGTGGGAGTGGCTGTGAGACTAAGTGGAGCCCCCTGAGGGGGTCTTAACTCTCTGCTCTAGCAGCCAGAGGAGAAGTGAAACCTCTTGAGACAGGAAGGAAGCAGAAGGAGAAGGTTTCACTTCCGTATTCATGTGAACAGGGAGGGAGGCTTTTAGGGTCAGAACGGGAAACCCGAAGACCTGTGCTCAACAAAGCGGTTCCTTCTTTCCCCTGCTTCCGTTATGGGTTTTGTCCTCGCCGTTTGTCCGACACCTCAGCCGTCCTATCCGACATCACTTGACTACTAGGCAGCAATAGGACCCCCAGCCAGGCTCCCAGGGGACCCACACTGCGTCGTCATCTCTCCCCCTACCTCTCCACCTGGCCTGATTCCCACACACCATATTGTCTCGTCTGAGGCCAGGTAGGAGGCGGAAGAAAACTTGATGTCAAAGCTACTTAGCAATAGGCAGACATGTGGCACATGCTTTTGATCCCAGCACTCAGGAGGCAGAGGCAAGTGGATCTCTGTGAGTTCGAGGCCAGTCTGGTCTACATAGTGAGTCCAGGACAGCCAGGGCTACACAGAGTCCCTGTCTGAAAAAACAAAAACAAACAAACAAACAAACAAAAAACCCTACTTAGCAACAAGGCCAGAGGGCTTGGATGGAGGCCAGCGCAGGCGTGGTGGGCGGGGCATCCTCCATGGAGGGGCACAGAGGCAGACCTTGGCTGCTGGCTGCATTTGCCCGGTACAGGAAGGCCCTGGCTCCCCTTAGCTCCGAAGCCTGGCAGTGCTAGAAGGTGTCAGGGGTCTACAAGGCAATAGATGGGGCTATTGGAAACAAGCAGGTGCCAAGACTGATAGCGTCACTGGAGATGCACGTGAAGGGAAGTCACAGATGAGTGTTCCTTGGGAGCGTGGCCTTAACCGTATGAGCCTCTTCAAGGCATCGCCTTAATTCATTCTGTGCAGGCTCTCAGCTTCCTCTTCTGGGCAGATGGTTTTAATTCAAGGTCCCATTTTTGTGACAGAAAAAGAGGGGGGGAATGTTGGACCAGTCAATCATGCAGATTTCACTGGAGTCAGGTTTTTTGTTTTTTGTTTTTTTGGGTTTTTTTTGTTTTTTGTTTTTTGTTTTTGTTTTTCGAGACAAGGTTTCTCTGTGTAGCTTGGCTGTCCTAGACTCACTTTGTAGACCAGGCTGGCCACGAACTCACAGCGATCTGCCTCTGCCTCCCAAGTGCTGGGATTAAAGGCGTGCGCCACCATACCCGGCTGGGTTTTCTTTTAAGGTTTTGTTTGTTTGTTGGGAGAGGGGCTTTTGTTTGATTTTTGAGACAGAGCTTCGCCATAAAGCCAGTAATGGCCTTGAACTTTGGTGACCCTCCTGCCTCAGCCTCCCAGGTGCTGGGATGCCCAGCAGAAGGCATTTGCGGCCTCCACTCTGCCCTAAGAATAACATGTCCCCAGGAATCACAAGAGAAAGCCGAAGATGCAGTTTTAAAATTATCAAAATGGTATCTATCATGTGTTCGTAGAGTTGTGAAATCCCAGCCCTTGAGAGGTGGAGGGCGGGGGATCAGGGATCCAAGGCCATCTCAGCTATGTGAGAGTCCGTCTCAAAATGACAAAAGAAGAGGAAGGAACCCGTGGAAAGGTACTCAGCATCATCCCGTGGAAAGGTACTCAGCATCATCCCGTGGAAAGGTACTCAGCATCATCCAGTGAGAGCCTGCCGGCTCCCAGCCCATGCCAGCAACTCCGGTGCCAGTGAGGACACGGGCAGCTGCCCTGCTCTAAAAGCCGCTCTCTGACCTCTGAACCGAAAACTACAAACTCGTTGGTGAAAATGTATCAGGAAATTATCAAGAAAGGTGTATCCTGAGAAGTCAGGGCTTGAAAATTCTAAGAAAGACAGAGTGGGGCTGGAGGGCGGGGCGGGAGCTGAGTGCGGGGGCGGGGCGGGAGCTGAGTGCGGGGGCGGGGCGGGAGTTGAGTGCGGGGGCGGGGCGGGAGCTGAGTGCGGGGGCGGGGCGGGAGCTGAGTGCAGGTGGCCTGCGGTTGGTTGAGATGGGAACAGGCTACAGTGAGAGGGAGGCCTGGCTCCCTCAGGGAATAATGAGGAACGAGGTTTGCCCAGGAATGGGGTTTCTGCTGGGTAGCATTCTCGCTCTAGAAGGAGCCACATGCCGGCAATCCCAGCCCTGGGAGGGAGAGGCAAGAGGACCAGGAATTCAAAGTCATCCTCAGCTACATTGGGAGTTCAAGGCCAGCCTGAGCTACATGAGGCTTTAACTCAAAGAAAAGAGAACAGCAGGCTAAAGGCAGGTCTTGATGGCTCTGGTTAAGACAAGGTACCCTAGACGCTCTGCTAGGCTCACACCTTCCTGCCTGATGCACTCACTCCGCCTCGGCGATAAGCAGCAGCGTCAGCCTGGCTCTTACTTGGTTGCAGGAACGGCTACTGAGAGCGGCAAGCAGAGCAGTGTCTGCTTGTAATCCCAGCAGCTGAGGTGGAGGCAGCGGAGCTGGGCAATCATTTCAACCAGGCAGCAAGCTTGAGGCCAGCCGGGGACCCTATGGCACATACACCCCTTGATGAGTGGGCGCCTGGTGCAAGCCCATCATCTGAGACAAGGGAGGAGTCACCTGGAGCTAAGTACAGAGGTGAAAATCTGGCAAGGCACTTCATCCTTAATGCCAGCACTTGAGATTAAGGCCGGCATAAGGTAAGAGGAAGTAGATTTCTCCTGAGTTCGAGGTCAGCCTGGTCTACGTGTTAAGTTCCAGGATGATCAGAGCCATACAGTGAGACCTTGTAACAAAATAAAATAGTCAGTTTTAAGGTTTTTTGTTTGTTTGTTTGTTTTGATTCTTTTGGTTTTTCGAGACAGGGTCTCTCTGTGTAGCCGTGGCTGTCCTGGACTCGCTTTGTAGACCAGGCTGGCCTCGAACTCACAGCGATCCACCTGCCTCTGCCTCCCAAGTGCTGGGATTAAAGGCGTGCACCACCACCGCCCAGCTCAGTTTTAAATTTTGATTGGCAGGAAATCCCTGCATACATTTGAAATAGAACAGAAACTAGGAAAATTTAGAACAGTGATATGGACCAGATCCACAGCGGTAACATGGAAATAAAATTAAAAACATCTCCAAGGGAGAAAATCAGTGGCTCCGTGGTTGAGAGCACTGGCAACTCTTCCAGAGGGCCCGGGTTGGACTCCCAGCATGCACATGGCTGCTTACAACTGTGTGTGAGCCCAGAAGCAGGGAATCTGGGACCTTCTTCTCGCCTCTGAAAGCACCAGGCATGCATGTGGTACACAGACATATCAGTGGGCAAACCCGCCCATGCACAAGGTTTTTTTAAAAAGCCAAGAACCTAAAGGCAGAAGAAAGCTGCTGACGCCACTAAGTTCTGTGGCGCTGCAGGCAAATGGCGCCTGTGCTGTTGCCCTGCCCTTTCTCCATGTGAAACTGTTCTTTGCACTCCACAGAAGTTAACGTGAGACTCGCTGAAGCCCGTGGGTGCTGACAAGTGGTGAGAGCACCTACCCAGCATGCACAGGGGCAGCGCAGATCGCTTGGCCCTTGAAGCTCTTGCCACACAAGTGTGAAGACCAGAGTTCGATGCCCAGAACTGGGCGTGGTGGCGCACACCTTTAATCTCAACACTCGGGATGCAGAGGCAGGCGCATCGCTGTGAGTTCGAGGCCAGCCTGGTCTACAAAGGGAGTCCAGGACAGCCAAGGCTAACACAGACAGACCCGGTCTTGAAAAAACAAAAACAAAACAGAACCCGCATGGCGGCCACTAACTATTCCAGTCAGAGAGGGTGCAATGCGCCGAGCAGGCTGGCCAGCAGGACGAGCCACATCGGTGAGCTCTGGGCGTGAGTGACTCTGTCTGAGGTGAAGAGCAATGGTGGAGGAACGTTCCTGGTATCTACCTCCCACAGGGCTGGGCCCCCATACACACATGCAAAAGCATGCATGCACACACATGTAGAACAAGGAAGAAAGGCACAGCATCACAAAAACAAATAAGTGATCGTTGGGTTTACAACAGCTCTACAAGAGAGACGCCACTGTTATCATCCTTTAATGGAAATTGACATGAAGACACGGAGACAGCAAGTCACGCGTCCAAGAGCACACAGAGAACCCTTGAGAGCCGTGCATTCCCGCAGTCTTTATCAGCACACTCTGCTGTTAGAAATGAAGTGGTCCAGGGAAGAGCCAACGCCCGGGAAGAACTGGGTGGTGGTGTCCCTGGAACTCCGGTACAGTATGAAAAGCGGAGATGGCCTTGCCGAAACCAAACTAACCCTAGGAGTTAGCCTTAGCCGCCTCCACAGCAACTCCCCTAGGCCACAAAGAGCAAAGGACATAAAATGTGTGTGGAGCAGTTTGCCAGCGGCGGTCAGGTGCCACCAGCTCCCTCCGTCTGCCTGGGACAGCGCCACACAGTTCATGTTGCCTCTGAACAGACCGGTGGGAAAACCTGAGCTCTCAGCCCTCACAGGCCCCGCCCACAGAACTGATCTGACCAATCAGAAGAGCACCTGGAGGCGGCGACCACCATCTCGGAGCTCCTGTTTTCCCAGGTACCCAAGGGATGGAGGGAGCTAGATTTTCCTCAACATAGAAGCCATAATCAGTTTCACTAGCAACATAGTATGGAGAGGACGACACCAAAAAAAACACAAGGCAATTTCCCCAACCATTTTGTGAGTACGTTATTGGAAACTCTGCCTTCCTCTCTCATCACAAGCTGATAGGATAAAAGCCACCGCTGAGGAGAGGGGTTTTCCCATTTCCCTCCCTAGTGAGCTGTGTCCAGGTTACGGGACGCGGAATCTGAAAGGGCAAGCCACTCAGGCCAGGGATGCAGCAAATTCCAGGAGTTAAGAAGGTGTAGTGGGCTGGGGTATGGCTCGGCGGTAGAACCCTTGCCTAGCATGCAGAGAGGCCACGCTGATGTTAAGAAAGAAGATTTATTTCCTCCAAGAGGGAAGGTATGGGGTGGTGATCGGGTGGTGGCCTGGGCTCCTCTGGATGCAAAGGAGGCCGCGGCTGAGGCACCTGCACACTGACACACACCCCGAGGAATCCCAGGGACTCCTGCAGCACGGCACGCGATGCCTGGACATCCCTGCTGACTGCGCTGTTCCACGCTCTGGCCGGGAAGAATCAGTCTGAGGAGAGAGCAGGGCGAAGGGAAGTCACCAGAAGGACCCTCTTCCTCCCGGAAGCATCCCCACTGCTCACACACACCCAGCTGAGTCCAAACTCTCCTTGCTCTCAAGTCATCTCCAAGCACATTTCCCACAGGTCCTCAGGGAACCCCACCCCCTACTCAAAACTGTTTCTGTGGACCCCAATAACTGTGTGTGTGCCAGGCTCCCCAGATAGCAGGATGTAGCCCCATCCTGCTGCATACAGGAGGTATGCTCGAGCACACACCAGCACCCTCGTACCTGGCTCCCTCCCTTCCCCGAAGGACTTACCACCTGAGCAAGGTCTCTGCGAGTGGATGAAGAAGGCCAGGCCCAGGATGATGCCCAGCACACCCAGGCCGAAGGCCACACCACACAGTACGTTCTCTAGGAGATCGGAAGGCAGGGCATTCTGGGGGACTGGAGAAGAGAAGGTGAGGTCAGCCTGGAGGCCCAACAGGAGAGCACCCCACCCAGAGGGCCTTGGGTATCTGGGATAACCGGGTCGGGGATGGGGGTGAGGATGGCTAGAGTGAAGAGCGGGCTGAAGACGTCCAAGTAAACTGAGAGGGCCCCTCCCATGGGCCTGGGCCTTTTGACCCCTCAAAGGACCAGGCTTCCAGCGGAACAGGCCTCACCCCAGTAGGCAATTGCTGTGTAGCGGTCAATCTCATGGGTCACGATGCAGGAGTAAAGGTCAAAGGGTTCCGGCGTGAAGTTTAAATAAGAGAAGGCCTGGAAGGTGAGCCCATCGATGGCGGAGATGGACGTGGGGCTGGCTCCCTTCACAGGGACGGTATGATGCTGCCAGGTCACGGTCAAGGTGGGTGGGAAGAGGTTGCTGATGAAACACACCAGTGTGTTGGGCTTGCCAAACTCCAGGGGCTCCAGTGTGAACACCTCAGCCATGGGTAGGCCTGGTGGGGGGGGCAGCGGGGAGAGAGGAGACAAGTTTAGATAGTGCCACTGTTTGGAAAGAGCTAAAACACATGGGGAGGAGGACAGAGGCAAGGACATCTGGGGGTTCCAAGAAAGGTTTTCCTACCAGAAACTGCAGCTAGGACACTGTGTGGACCCCTCTGCCCTGACCTCCTCCTGATGCCAGGTTGGCATCTGACACTTGTTAAAACACACCCATCCCGCCATCTTCCCGACACAGTGAGGAGAATGCTGGCTTCAGTGGGGTCAGCTGGCCCCTGTCACCTCATCAAGTTCAATAGGTTTTCAGTGCCTCTGACTGCCTCCCTCCCACTGGAAAACACGGGTCACAGAATGTAGCCAGGTGCTGGGGAGGAGTGTTAAAGCAGAAAAGAAAAGCTCCAAGCAGGACAAGAAGAGATGAGGGGTGATGTGAGGTAGAAATCTGGGGGACTAAGACTGCAGCCTCCGCAGCCCCCCCCACCAAGCCCCACTCCTCGTCCCTGACCTCTGGACACTGGGATTTTCCCTTCAAGCTGTGGGCCCACTTTCTGGATCAAAAGCTGGCAGATGTTTTTGTCAAATGAAATGGCAGACTCGTCTCCCTGATCCTGAGCCCACTCAGCAAAGTCAGGCAGTCGGGGCACTCTGGTGTTCCGGGAGAAATCGAAGGTGAAGAGCTGGTCCTCTTCGTAGGATTCGGAGAGACCTACACTGGGCTCCCCGTCCTGGCAAAACACGGTGTGCCGGAAGGTGTGGTTTTGCGGGCCATCCCACCGCACGGAGCTGGGAGCTGCAAAGAGACAGTGAGTTCAGGGACTGGGGACAGACACACACACACACACACACTTACACACTCACCACACACTTACACACTCACCACACACTTACACACTCACCACACACTTACACATACATAACACACACACACTTTCTCCTTACAGTAGAAAACTGGGGTTTCTATTTGGGGGGCACACTAGAGATACGGCCTACCCCCTCTACACCTGCAGCTTAGGCCCCTCCTCCCAATGGAAGAGAGGGAAAAGAAATGAAGGAATCTTCCCAAACTTCCTTACACACAACGGAACAACTGTCTACACCTGTAAAGAACAGAGCCTGGTATGGTGGGTGATGTGCATCTGTGATGCCAGTACTCGGGAGGGAGTCGAAGTCCAAACTTGCCCTCAGCTACATACAGCCAGCCGGGGGCACATGAGTCTCAAAAATAAAAATAAAAATAAAAATAAAAAAAAAACGAAAAAGAAAGCAAAAGTCTGCAGAAGGCAGCAACAGGGTCAGTTCTGCTCAAAAGGACGGCCACAGAGGCTGCCTGAACGCCTCACTAAGCCCAGGACCCCAGCACAGCCAACACCTGCGTCTAATTCAGAAGTCTCCGCGGAGGATGGGACTCCTGCCTTGAGGGGCGCAGGGAAGGGTCATGGCCTCCCTAAGCCATAGAGACGTGGCCCCAGGCTACTGCAGACACAGGTGTAAAGTAAACCAGTCTCTAGATATCCTTGGCCACTTCAGCGGCACCTGGCCACTCTGACAACCGCACACCTGGCACTGACACAATTGGGGGACCAGAGCCCCAGGCTGCAGGAAATAACAATCCTCTTTGAAAAACCCCAGACGGAAGAAAACTTTTCAGCCAACTCCCAGAATAACACACTCGGTGTGAGGGGGGCCTTCCAGGCTGCTCTTACATCCTGCCCCCAAACTTCCCCGAGGAGAAACTACAAGACAGGTCAAGAATCTGAGTTGAGGACAGCCTAGGGTGGGATCCTGACTCGGAGGAGTCTAAGTTACTGTCTGAGGCTGGAACTCTAGATCGTCCCGCCTCCCCTGCCTTAGTGCTGGGATTACAGTCCTGCACCACCACCCTTGGCCAGGCAGTAATTCTTACTTGGTGCAAACCCCAGCTCTGTCATCCCATTTCGTGGTCCTGCGGAGGCCCGTTTTCTTCCCTTGAGAAGTGGCTAGCACACAGACGGAGCCTGTGAAATACCTGGGTCGCTCGACATCCGTCAACAGCAACCCTCTCCCGCAGGTAGGTCCGTTTTGCCGCTGCCACCAGCACAGAGCCCCAGCCTGGCTGGCACTCCTCAAGCCCCAAGGCTCAAACTCCGCTGCTGCGTTCCCTGGGCTCGACGGCCCTCGGGACGGACGCAAAAGCGGGGCAGCGTCTTACCTTCGGGCACCTGGCCCCAGGCGTGGGGCAGCAGCCACAGAAGCCGCAGCAGCTTCAGCAGCCCGGCTCCTGCCTTCCGCTCATGGTCCATACCTTCACACCCTCAGGAAAGGGAGCCGCAGCTACTGAGCCCCCGGGTGCCCAGCTCCCTTCCAGGCCCACAGCGCGTTCCAGCAGAGCATCGCCAATAGCTGCCCGCCTCGTTTCGGCTACACCAATCACAGAAGTGTACAGTTTGACATCATCGGTCGCTGAGGAGAGGCTGGGAGCCAGCCACCTCTTGAAGACTTGGCTGGGAAGCCGGCCCGGGCCGGGAAGAGACTCTCCGGAGACCTCCGCCCCCTGGTGGGAAGGCCGGGTGCCTGCAGGTGGCTGCTGGGCCGCTCAGAGCAGCGCCGCCTGGCGGCGGAGAGCCATAAAGGGATCGACCCTTCTCAGCAAAACCCGGGGGCTCTCAGACCCTCCCCCTTTGACCTGGGGGCGGGGAGGGATATAATTTCCAAGAGGAACACAGCGAGCCTCCCTTTTTAGGTTGCATCTTCCTTAGGTTACTACTTGGAATCTACGTCAAGTCTGCAAATCTCAAGTATCAAGTTAAAAAACAAAAAGTCCAGAAACAAACAATAATTTGGGGGGGGGGAGGTTTTGGGGAGGTTGGACTCCTGTATCCCACGCTGGCCTAGAACTCACTATGTATCTGAGGATGACCTTGAACTTCTAACCAGTCTTCCTTCACCTCCGCAGTGCTGGGATTACAGGCAAGCACAATCATGCCCGGTTCATTGGGACTTGGGGAGGGCGGACGTGGTCTCGCTATGTAGCCGGGTGGGCCTGGAATTCAGCGAGCCTCCTACCTCACCTTCCTGAGAGCTGGGGCTGCAGGTGCCGGCCACCACTCCCAGCATAACAAATTTTGAATTGTGCGCGGGTCTGAGCCTCCTGGTGAGAAGTCACCTGGCCTCACTGCCCCCTGCCCTAGACGTGAATCACTTGCTCACGTGACCGCTGAGCTACTTTCTGGGTTGGCCTGTCACCGCAGAGCGCCTGTGTTCTACTGACCCTTGCTTTAACTAACACCGGCCCCAAAGGGCAGGAGGGGAGGAGGAGACTTGGAAGCGCCAAAGGTCAAGCTCTAAAAGGCTTCCGGAAAGGGAAAAGGTGAGAACTGCAGGAGAGCAAAGAAAAGGGCGGGCGGTGGTGGAGCACGGCTGTAATCCCAGCACTCCAAGGCAGAGGCAGGAGGATCGCTGTGAGTTCCAGGACAGCCATGGCTACACAGAGAAACCCCGTCTCAAAAACCCAGAGAGAGAAAGAGAGGGGCATGGCAGGTTGACTATCACGTAAAATTCTCCCCCCCCCCTCTCTCTCTGTCTCTCTCTCTCTCTCTTTCTCTCTCTGTCTCTCTGTCTCTCTCTCTCTCGTATGCACGCGTGTGTATGAGAGAACATGTATGCATCCATGAGTGTGGCTGAGCACATGCTATGACACGTATGTGGGGGTCAAAGAACAACTTTCAAGAGCCTGCTCTCTCCCGTCACTGTGGGTCTCACTCACAAGCTTTACCCAGCACACACTTCGACCTGCTGAGCCGCCTTGCTGGCCCTTCTCTCCTTTTTAACTTTTATTTTTTATTTTCTGGTGGGTTTTTTTTTCCGAGACAGGGTCTCTCTGTGTTAGCCCTGGCTGTCCTGGACTCCCTTTGTAGACCAGTCTGGCCTCTCCTCGAACTCACAGCCATCCACCTGCCTCTGCCTCTGAGTGCTGGGATTAAAGGCGTGCCCTACCACACCTGGCCTGGCCATTCTCTTAACTTTTATAACATGTTGCTATTGGTGATCTGTCTTATTACTGAGTAAGCTTTTATATATATATATGTGTGTGTGTGTGTGTGTGTGTATACATATGTGTGTATGTGTATATATATGTGTGTGTATGTGTGTGTGTGTATATATATACACATACATATATGTGAAAACAAGTGTGTATTGGTCCCTTTTCCTCTTGCTGTGGTCGCATAGCTGGTGAGCAGGGCTTCAAGAGGAAGGGCTGTTGGGTTTAGGGTTTGTGAGGAGCCAGACCCTTGTGCTGGGATGGACATGAGGCTTGGTGACAGGGGCGTGAGGCCACTGGTCACATCGAATCTGGTCAGGAAGCAGAGAGCTGCCCAACCATTCAAGAGCAGAACCGCCTGCTAGTAGAGCACCACGCGGCTGAAGTCTCTCCGTGCTCGCAGACCCCGTTTCTCCCTCCCAGACACCAGGAAGGTCTTTCTCCCCTTACTCAATCGGGGAGCACAGCCCGCAATCCAGAGAAGCTCATATTTAAAGGAGATCGTTCCTCTTGACTTAAACCTTTCTGGAAACCCCTCATGGATACCCCAGTGGTGTGTTTCCACCATCTCATTGACAATTAAACTGCCGGAGGCAGCAGCATGTGGCGAGGGCCTCAGGTCTGCAGAGGGAGCCACCTAAGCGTCTGCCCCAGTCCATGCAGGTCTTCAGACATAAGGGCACCATATAGTCATGGCACAGTGCACATGGGACACAGCTTCATCAAGATGAGCAGGCGTGCCCTGGTGGTGACGGAGCCACACATGCTGAAACACACATGCCTGGAGTTGCTGAGCATCCAGGTCCATGTGAGGGGCGGTGCCGTGTGCTTCAGAGTCACGTTATCCGACGGTCCATCCCCAGGGCCCTGGTGGCCTGGTACCAGAACTATGTGGATGAGGCTGCAAAGAAGACCCAAGACATCCTTCGGGTGGAGAGACAGCTCAGAGGGTAAGAGCGCTGCCTGCTCTTCTGGAGGACCTGGGTTCAATTCCCAGCAACCACGTGGCGGCTCATCGTGACTCTAACTCCAGGTCCAAGGAATCTGACGCCCTCTCCTGGCCTCCTCAGGTACCAAGCACACACGTGGTGCACAGACAAATGTGCACAGACATACATGCAGGGGAAAATACCCACACACAAAGTAAAAAAAAAAAATTAAAAGACATTCTCCTGCAGGACAGCATGTCAACCCATCAAGGAGAATTCAGAGTTTGGAGGTCCTGCTGCCCAGGCACCAGCAGGCGGGAATCCTACAGACAGGCCCATCCCAAAGACCAGGGTTTACCCAGTGATAGACATTGAAGGGGTTTAAAATTCCCAGAGAGATGGCTCAGAGGTTAAGAGCACTGACTGCCCTTCTAGAGGTCCTGAGTTCAATTACCAGCAACCACATGGAGGCTCACAACCATCTACAATGAGATCTGGTGCCCTCTTCTGGTGAACATAATAAATAAATAAATAAATATATTTTTTACAAATATACAAAATATCTTTTTACAAATAAATAAATAAAATAAAAATAATAAAATAAAATAAAATTCCCAGGGGACTAAATCAGCACAATAAACTTGTGTGTGTGTGGTGTGTCTGTCTGTGTGTGTCTGTGTGTGGTATCTGTGTGTGTGTGTGTGCCAAGCTGATACTATTGGGAGGCAGAGGGGACATTAGCAGGTAAGGCCCAGCTGGAAGGCCTGAGCCATGGGGGCATGACCTCACAGACTTACTTCAACCTCTCCCTCTCAGCCACTCTGCCGCACCAGTCGCTCCTGCCATGTTCTGCTTTGCCACGGGCGCAAACGATAGGACCAAGTGACCACTGAGGAAACCACAAGCTCAAGCAAATCTTCCTTTTAAGTGACCTCATTTTGTCACAGTGATGGACACTTGGCATGAGGGGAGAGTCCTGCAAGGCATAGTCCTGTCTTCAGGAGTGAAAAGTCTAGCAAGGACCAAGGAATAGCTGTGATGCCGAGTGTTTCTGTGAGAATGCCTCAGTGGCTGGGGTGGGAGGGTGGGGGATGGGCTGCGCCTGAGGCCCTGGCTTGGCCTCCCTGAACCACAGAGCAGGAGGAATGTGTCAGGGTTTAGGAGTTTTTGTGAGGTGGTGGGAATTGGAGAGGGTTAGGACAACTTTGAGAAGATATGAGAGTTCTTCTTGACTGTCAGTTTGAGCGGACTTAAAATCACCATGGAAACAGATTCTAGATACATCTGTGGAGGGATTTCCAGGTTGAAATTCATGAAATGGGGAGGCACCCCAAGTGCAGCTGGCACCGTACACACCGCTGGGGTGATGCACTGGAGGAGGAAAGAGCTGCAGTCAGTGCTCTACATGCCCGCTTCACGCCCCTGCTGCATGCCCGCTTCACGCCCCTGCTGCATGCCCGCTTCACGCCCCTGCTGCATGCCTGCTTCACGCCCCTGCTACATGCCCGCTTCACACCCCTGCTACATGCCCGCTTCACACCCCTGCTGCATGCCCGCTTCACGCCCCTGCTGCATGCCTGCTTCACACCCCTGCTGCATGCCCACTTCACATCAGTGGTTCACATCCCTGCTGCATGCCTGCTTCTTGTCTCCTTGTACACCATAGCGCCTCACTCCTCACTCCTGAGGCCAGAACTTGCCCACTCTGTTGGACTGCCTCCTCAGACTGAGACAACGCAAGCCCTGTCTGCCTCAGCTTGTTTCTGTTAAGTATGTTATCACATTGATAAGAAAAGGACCTGAACGAAGAGACCTGAAGGAAAACCAATTTGACCAGAATGTGGGGAAAGAGAAAAGCATCCCAGGGCAAGGGGAAAGCAGGTGCAAGACAGTAGTCAAAGGTACCCATCGCTCCTCTGCAGCCTCCGTGACCTGGCTCCATCGCGCCTCTGCGGCCTCCGTGACCTGGCTGCATAGGCCTGGACACAGCAAGAAGAGGCTCTGATGCACTCAGCAGGCAGCATGGATGACACTAGGGAGCATGTGAGGCATGGGTGTAGCTCAGCGGTAGAAAACTTGCTTAGCACGTGTGGGCACTGAGCTCAAATGCCCAGTGTGGCAAAAAGAAAGGAGAAAGGAAGAATAAACAAAAACCCAGGACAAGACACAAAATAACACCACCACCACCACCGTCATTTTGAGAAAAGGTCTCACCGTGGGGCCTTGGCTGGCCTGGAACTGACTATGTGGACCAGGCTGGCTTCAAACCCTCTGACTCTCAAAGTGCTGGCATGAAAGAAGTGTCCCACCACAACTGGCCAAATTTAGCATTCTTGAGTGACTGTTCTGCCACCTCCAACAACTGGAGCTTGAGGAAAAACTAAAACCACTGGCCAGATGTCTATAGCTCCACTTGTCAGGAGCAAAGACGCTAATGCAACTCTCCCATCACCATCGCTTGAGATGAGGGGATCCCAGATGAGGTTATAATAAAGAAAATGCTCCACGAAACTGAGACATTGAGGACATTGGATCTGGAGGGCGACTAAGGACTTGAACTTATCTTTTAAAAACAGAAAGGAAGGCTGTAGTTCAGTGGTAAAGCATTTGTGTAGGATGTAGGGAGGCGGGTAATAAAGACTGGGAAGGGAGAGGGAAAAAGACAGAGAGATATGGTGGGTTTTTGTTTGGTTGGTTGGTTTTGGTTTTGGTTTTTCAAAACAAGGATTCTTTGTGTAGCCTTGGCTGGCCTGGACTTGCTTTGTAGACCAGGCTGGCCTCGGACTCACAGCGATCCACCTGTCTCTGCTGGGATTACAGGCGTGTGCCACCACACCCTGCTAATAAATATGGTCTTAAAGTGTTACGTTTGGGGAGCTCACGGAGGTGGTGAGGTGGATGGAGCAATGATGAGTCTGACTTGGGGAGCTCTGAGCACACAGGATGAAGCAGGGGGTCAAATCACCTAGTAGGCAAGGCCCGGTGGTGGCAGCGGCGGCGGCGGCGGCGGCGGCGGCGGCGGCGGCGGCGGCGGCGGCGCACGCCTTTAATCCCAGCACTCGGGAGGCAGAGGCAAGTGGATCGCTGTGAGTTTGAGGCCCGCCTGGTCTACAGAGTGAGTCCAGGACAGCCAAGGCTACACAGAGAGACCCTGTCTCGAAAAAACAAAAAATAAATAAATAAAAATACACCTAGTAGGCTGTACTGAAGGTGACAGAGGTAAGACAGGCCCGTAGGGGTCCGACCTCATCAGCTCCACCCAGCGGCCCGACGGGAGCACTGAGCCACGCCTGGAATTCAGGCTGGTTTTGTTTTGTTGTATGTGGGATCAGGCTCTGCCCCAGCGCCTGAGGCAGACCAGGTCTGTAGCCACGCAGTGGAGATTCTAGCATCCTAGATCCGAGCATCTGCTGAGAAACTGCCATCACACTCAGGATCCCGGAAAAGAGTTTCTCCCTGGAGGCTGTCCAGACTCCTGACACGGCTACCTGGACCAGCAGGGGCCACAACTGTCAGTCATCATCCCACTGGAGGCTGAAGCAGAAAGCTTTTGGGTTTTCCTTGGCTCTTTTGTCAGTGTCTGCTGCTGGCTGAATCTCCAAGGAAGCCACCCAGGAAAGCAGGGGGGACGCCTAGTCCTGGAGAGTGGGTGCAACAGAGTCAGCAGAGAGAGCATTACCACTTATGCTAATAGCCAAGACGATGGAGGGGCCGCCCCGCCCACCCAGCGGCAGGCGATGGAAGCAGGTAAGCCGTCACCCAGCGCCACGCTGAGTGCGGGAAGGGCCTGACAATTATAAGCTGGAGGGCGCAGTACTGAGAACACTCTCTGAGTTGTAGTAGGAGTCAACTCCAGATTGTGGTGGGCCGAGGAGTGGGAGGTGAGTTAGAAACTGTCGCCGTGGATGCTTCAAGTTTGACAGAGAAAAGAGACAGAGGGTGGGGGAGAGGCAGTGTGAGAAAGAGCCAAGGTGGCAATTAAGTAACAGCCTAAGCAATCCATCTTTATGAACAGGGTGGGTCAGCGGAGACGGTGAAACCTGTGACCTCTTTTAATGCGTCACAGCAGCAACTGTAGCGGAACACAGAAACAAAACATTAAGAGCAGTCTGCATCTGTTTATAGGTGCCCGGGTGAGGAACAAGGTTTCCGGGCAGGGGCCGGGGCTGGAGCCGCTTTAACACTCCATAGGGGGAGACACAGGGCACAGCCACCGGCCACCCTACGCAGCTTTTTGCTACTTGCAGTTCTGGAGGCCGAGCCAGGACTCATGCGTCCTAGCCACTCTCTCTGTGGAGCCACAACCCAGCCACCCTCGTGGAATCCCTAAACCAGAGTCTGCAAACGAAGTTGTGTGAAGAACCGGCTGCCAGGCAGGGAGGACCAGGGAGCATCCAGAGGCTCCGCCTGCTCCCTCCCCTCCTCCTTCCTCCTCAGGCCTCCCCAATGCCTTCCCTCCTGGACGCCTCTCTTTTAGCTGCTGACTGCTGATGTTTCCTGAAGTTGTGTCCTTAACTGTCCTTTTATTTACGGACACTAAAATGTGAATTCCACACCATGTATCATGAAACATCCTTGTTTTTTATTTTTACTTAAAAAAAATTTTTTTTAAAAAATGTGGAACCATTCTTAACACCCAGGACCTGCAAGAACAGGCAGTGGGGCTGCTTTGTTACTTTGCTGAATGCTGTTCTGTGTGTGGTCAGAATTAGGATGGAAACCCCAAATAAAGCCACCTTTAGGAGCTGTGGCTGGGCCATAAGCACAGTGTGTCCCACACACAGCAGAGGGTTTCTTCTGGGCAGCAGGAGAAAGTGGGCGGCGTGGGAGGGGCTCAGGAGCAGGTGCCGCTCCTAAGGGAGGAGGGGCCAGGCAGAGGGGCCCAAGTTCACCACACAGGTCAGCCGGCTAACCTTCCTCCACTGGCTACGGTTCTACTAAAAATAGTAACAAGTGCAGCCACTTTGTAGCCACTCTACCGCGTCACCAGCAGTCACGGGAGGTTACCTGGGAAGGCCAACTCCAAGCCCTTTGCAAACCCTGCCTCTCCACACCCAACACGCCAGTGTACAGCTGTGTCCCCCACTTTCACACTTGCTGAAATCTCTCACTCAGCATGAAACGGCTCCCCATTATTTCTGTGTTGTTAACCAGGTGGGGTCAGGGCCGCTCTGCGCGAGTGACACGGCTGGCCCTGCCTCTCTCCTCCTAGGCGCTGCGGTGACTGGAGGCAACCCTCCTAGCCTGCCTTCCTCCTGCCCCTGTGTTCTCCCTGCAGTCCGCTTCACGGATTTCATGGCTCTTCCTTCTTCCAGATGCTTCTTTCTTTGTTTTTCTGAGGTAGAGTCTCACTGTAGCTCAGCCTGGCTGGAAACTATGTAGCAAACTATGTAGCAAACGCTTTGAACTCCCATCCATTCTCCTGCCTCGGGCTCTCAAACACTGCGATTACAGGTGTGAGCCACCACACCCGGCTTTAAGAATTTATGTCCCCTAGGGCTTTGTCCTCAACCTTTGCCCTTCTTGCGGGATGCCATGGCCCTGAAGGTATTTATGGTCTCGCTGACTCCCTCACGGTGGGCGCCTTCCACACTCAGCTTTTCCTGCAGCTTCTGCTCCGGAATCCACCCCGACATTCCACCACTTGCAGCCGGCTCCACTTGAAAGCTGAGCAGCTCCACCTCACAGTTGGTTTTGCCCAAAGGGAACCATGCTCCTCTAGTAGTGACCTTTAACCCCAGCGCTCGGGACGTGAGACGAGATGTTTCCAGCATAGAAGCCAATTCCAGAGGCTGGGTATGGTGGCCGATGCCAGAAATCCCAGCATTGGGGAAGCTGAGGCAGGACGATCCTGAGTTCAAGGCCAGCCTGGGCTAACAGTGGAAAAACTTTCTCAAAAAAGGAACAGAACAGGATGGGGAGGGATGGAAAAGAGGAGAGGGAGGAGAAGCAAGGGAGGGAGGAAGCCAGGCCTGGCTGGCGTAACTAGCAGCCACAGGACGGGCAGTGACCACACGGCCTTCAGCAGCACGCCCCGAGTTATCACTCCTACACCACAGCGGCCTCGGTTGGGCCTGTCTTAACTTTCTGGTTCCTTCAGAGAGAAGATTCAACTGGTTCAGCCTGAGTTAGGTATGTGCCCACTGGGCCCATCAGCTGCGCCCAAGCACAGAGAGTGGAGAATCATTACCAACCAGACACCTCAGTACAGCTCTCTTCAGCACAGCCACCTGCGTGAGCTCACACGGGTGAGGGTGAATCCGCGTGCTAGCCGGGCATGGTGGGTGACAGCTCTCACCCCAACAGGTGGGAAGGGGAGGCAAAGGACTACCCCAATCAGGGGAAGTACAGTGTACGGGGGAAGTACGGGGTGGCCTGACCTGCAGCGTGAGACTCTGGGGGAGCCTGTCTAGACCCAGCACTGGGGAACCAGAGGCAGCAGATCTCTGTGAGTTCAAGGACAATCTGGTCTACAGAGTGAGTCCAGGATAGCATTTCTGTCGCTCATAGGAGTTGGTGTTAACTCCTTAAAATCTCATAGACGTGCTTAGAGCACTTCTGTAACAGCTGGCTGCTGTGAGGTATTCACCGAGAAAGGGCTCCTACACGGGTTTAAGGCAATAGAAGGTCTTTGCTAGCTGCCCAGAAACCACATTGGGTGTTTGGCATCTCAGTGTGGCCTGAGCCTTTCTCAGGATGAGCTTTTAAGCACAAAAACCATTTCCTGGTTGACATACTTCAGTGAACAAGAACAGTTAGACAGACTGACAGAGGCCAAAAAGCAAGGTCAGTACTCGTAGGGACTTTCCCAGAACTGTGGATGTTGATGGATTGGGTCTTTGTTTTCATTCTTGGCAGTTGGTGCTGTCATGTGCTGAGTTTTACAGCCTGAATGGTGCTTCCATCATGGAGTCAGTTGTGCTAAGGGCTGGGGTGTCTACAAAGCCTGGGGCTCTCTCACACTAATCGCCTTCCTTTGACATAATTATGGAGGTCATGATCCTCACCAGCAAAATTAGAGCAATTGCTTAACTTCATCCAGCCATCTTTGTACGTGTTGAACAGTTACCTCAAAAGGGCCCCAGAGGGAGTTTCAAATGTCGTAGAGCTTTTTAAAATGCCCTCTGGGTGGGTGGGTGGAGCTGGTGTTGTAGTTTACGTTATACACAGATATATACCAGCTCGTGGCGCACTAAAAACACTAGGTAAGCAGTCTGCAGGCAGATCAGTTTAGAAGCCTCCATCCTGAGCTGGAGAGATGGCTCCAAGGTTGAGAGCACTGACTGCTCTTCCAGAGGTCCTGAGTTCAATCCCCAGCAACCACTCGGTGGCTCACAGCCATCTGTAATGTGATCTGGTGCCCTCTGCTGTAGGCAGAGCACTGTATACATAATAAATAAACAAAACTCAAGGTAAGAAAAAGAGAAAGAAAGAAAAAGAAAAGAAAAGAAAAGAAATACCTGGCCTGGGGTGGTGGCGCACGCCTTTAACCCCAGCACTCAGAGTCAGAGGCAGGCAGATCTCTGTGAGTTCGAGGCCAGCCTGGTCTACAAAGTGAGTCCAATACAGCCAAGGCTACACAGAGAAACCTTGTCTTGAAAAAACAAAAACAAAACAAACAAATAACCTATGTCCAGCTGGGTACACACCTTTAATCTCAGCATTCAGGAGGCAGAGGCATGCAGATCTCTGTGAGTTCAAGGCCAGCCTGGTCTACAAAGCGAGTCTAGGACAGCCAAAGCTGTTACACAGAGAGACCCTGTCTCTAGGAGAATGTAATCCAGGGTTTAGGGCTCAGGCAATGGCGGTCTCCTGAGTCATCTGTGAGGGAGTCATCCCAAGAGATTCAACTCTCTCCACCAATCCCAGCAGGGCCTGTGGTGTCTCCTGAAGGTGTCCCCATGCTCCTATGTGAGGCCTGTCTGTGTCAGGTTCCTCAGTGACTGCCAGTCTCCTTTAAATCCATGGTCACCAGTTAAGTGAATTTCCCTGTAGACCTGCCCACAAGCCCAGCTCTCCCTCCCTCCTCTGCCAGCTCCTGTCCCCCTCCACCTTCTTGTGAGGTTTTGGGGTTTGTTTTGGTTTTCATTTCTGTTTTGTTTTTTGTTTGTTTGTTTTTGTTTTTCAAGACAGGGTTTCTCTGTGTAGCCTTGGCTGTCCTGGACTCATTTTGTAAACCAGGCTGGCCTCGAACTCACAGAGATCCACCTGCCTCTGCCCCCCAAGAGCTGGTATTAAAAGCGTGCGCCACTACGCCCAGCTTGTTTTCATTTCTGTTTCCTCCCAACCCTAAAATATTTTTTCCCCAAAACTTGGGGCTGGATGTAGACTCCCAGCCTGTGGCCCTCCTCTAGCCCCCGGGAACTGTGGTCACCTCTGGTGTGACTTATCCTAATCCAGTAGAGCGCTTGAGGCCACATCCAATTTCCAAATGAGATTTCTTCTTCATTATAAAAAGGGAAGAGGACGGGTTTCCGCTCTACCAACCTTACCCATGTACCCATCAACAGATACCAAGTGGGGAGAGGACATGTGCACTTGGGACACAGTGCCGCAGGACGACTCACATCTCTGAGAAGCATTTGTCTTGTCCCTTTAACTTTACCATATGCTTGTCAGATTTCCACATCCCACAGGCTAACGTGGGAGCCCCTGGCTGCCACCTGCAGCCAGCCCTCTGCATCCTCAGCCTCCCTTCAGGGTCCCAGTGCACGTGTGGAACAAAAGAGAAGGTGGAGTGTTGAAAGTGAAAAACGACTCACTCAGACTCCTGAAACTTTCTCAGGGCACATAGTAGCAGAAGTCGGGGTTCCTCCATAGCAAGGTTACGCTCATCCTTGGGGGTGTGTTTGCAAAGTCCTTTCCAGGTGAGAGCTGTGTGATGCATGAAGTTTGAGTTTGCTCAGGCAAGTCAGACTCTCCGCCAGGTTAAGCCCAGCTAGTTCTCGGGACTGGGATGGAAGAGTCAGCTCCAGGGGAAAGCCAGGGTCAGCTCCCAAGCCCCCACCATGGCTCACTGACGAGGGCGGTCGCTGCTGCTCTGGCCCTGGACAGAGAACCCACAATGGGCCGCGGGAAGAGTCTCGTCCAGAATCCATCATCATCTACCGGTCAGACAGTGAGAAAATGGATGAGAAGCCTGAAGAACCCGAAAGTGGAGATCGGCATAAAGGGGAGGAGGAGGGGGAGGACTTCCTGGTGGCTGTCCACGTCACTCTGACAGAGAAGGAGTTGCGGGAACTGACCAAACCCAAGGAGCTGTTAAGGGAAGCAGCACCTAAGGGAGAAAGGCCTGTCAGGTGGGGGGAGGGGGGAGGGGGGACAGGCAGGGGCCACGTGTGGTCCTCTGGACGCACTGGTCTGCCTACCTGTGGCCTCTGTCCTTTCTTTTGCTGTATCTTTCGTTTGCTTGTTTCTTTTGTTTTTTGATTTTTCAAGACAGGGTCTCTCTGTGTAGCCTTGGCTGTCCTGGACTCACTTTGTAGACCAGGCTGGCCTCAAATTCACAGAGATCCGCCTGCCTCTGCCTCCGAGTGCTGGGATTAAAGGCGTGCGCCACCACCGCCTTTCTTGGTCTTTGGAGGACACACCTGCTGCTCAGCCCCCACAGGCTGCCCTGTGTCTCCTTCCTGCATCTTCCCTTAGGAGGCTCTCTCCCAAAACTTAATCCCTGACCTGGAGCCCAGCTACCTAATTACTGCTTCTCAGAAAGCTGTTTAAACCGCCTTAAAGATAACTATCCCTGCCCTGGTCTTTACTGCTTCCCAATCCTAGACGCAAAACTCTGTGGAGCTGTGTACCTGGTAACACACTGTTCAGAGCAGATGAAGGGTTCAAATCCCAGTTCTGCTACTTGGCCAAAGTCTGACCTTGGACAAGGGATTAAACATCTCCTGAAAACCGGAAGTGATGCCAGGCTATGGTGCACACCTCAGGAGACAGAGGCAAGCTGATCTGTGTGACTTCAAGGCCAGCCTGGTCTACCCAGAGTTCCAGATCAACCAGGGATATATATAGTGAAATCCTGTCTATACACACACACACACACACACACACACACACACACACACTCACAACATAGTCTCCACCTCAGGATGAAGTCTCATAAGGGAAGACGGTGATCACGTGATTCACTATCAAAGTCACAATCATAAGTGAATCCAAAGAAATCAGCTTAATTTAGGAGTCAAGAGGCTATTCAAAGATGTTGGCTTAACAGGCGTGGTGCCACACCTCACTTGGGAGGCAGAAGCAGGCAGATCTCTGAGTTCAAGGCCAGCCTGATCTACAAAGTGAGTCTAGGACAACCAGGGCTACCCAGAGAAACCCTGTCTCAAAAAACAAAACAAAACAATGTTGGTTTAACTTTTGGTTTAAATTAAGGGAAAGCCAACTCCATGTAGAAGGAAGTATGTGTAAAACACTGAGGCACAAGGCAAAATGACATTCCCATGGCATGCAACTGGAAAGCTGCCCAGGAGTTGGGTAGAGGGTTGGAGAGGCGTGGCTAGCGTGAGGCTGGCAGCAGGAAGCAGGCTTTCTGACACACAGGGCACTAACAGGTAACACAGGGGCAGAGTTCTAGTGTGGAGCGCCCACTCATCATAGGCCAAGTGGGAAAGCCCAGAGCACCTCCCTCCAAAACAGTCTTGGGGCTGGGGTGAAGCTCAGCAGAACAGCACTTGCCTGGCACTGACAGAATTACTCTATAACCCATGAATTGAGCTGCCCCATATGAAGCCGATAACCGTGTGTGGCCACTACTTGTGGCTAGTGCCACTACGAAACACAGTGAAATCACATTTAACACTGATTTAAATTCAGGTCAGCTACTAGGTAGGATAGTGACTTCGGTGATGGAGTAGGACAAAAGCGGGATTCCCTGGTTAGTTAGGACACCGTGGTGTGCACCAGTGGGCAGTTAAGAGAAGGGTAGGATTCTGGTGGATACAGATTTGTAAGGAGAGATGAGGACTCCTGCGATCCGGGCCTCAGAAGCTGCCGCCCTTCGGGATAACACAGGAGCAGGGCTGGTGAGCTGTAAGGCCCACATCAGTCCTGAGCACGCTGCAGAGTCTGGGTTATCCAAGCATATCCAATAAGCAGGCTACCAAAATGAGACTTGATAGCCTATGACCATATAGTGGGGGAGGAGGTCCCCCTCGGTCTTAGACCTAGGGGAGGGGAATGGGGTGAAAGTGGGAGGGAGGGAGGAACGGGAGGATACAAGTGATGGGAATAACAACTGAGTTGTAATCTGAATAAATTAATAAAATTAAAATGTTTTAAATAATAAAATAAGTTCCACTCAAGAGAACTGTGTGAACTAACGTTGGAGCCAAAGGCTTGAGTCACTGAACGCAACCATAGAGAAGCAAAGTGCAATCCAGACGAACACAGCATGAGCCAGCTACCCAAACATCCAAAAGGGAGGAGACTGGTTAGGAACCCATACAGAAATGCCATGGAGAGATCAATGTCAAATGAGAGCACAGTCTGGGGTTGTCAGCTGGGAGGTCCTGGAAAGCAAGGCGGTGAGAACCTCACACATAGGAGCCGAATGGTCTCGGCTGCGCAATGGCGTTGAACACTGTTGAGTGCTTATGACAGGGTACGATACTGAATGGCTGAGAAACTGGACAGGTGGAATTATTTGGGGTTAACAGAAAAACGTGATCAAGTCACTGAGAGGACACTGATGAAGTAAGGAGGAGACATGCCGCGGTCCACACACAGAGCGCGCAGGGGGTCTGCGGATGAGTGGAAAGCCAGACTTCGCTTCGAAAGACAAAAAAAAAAAAAAAAGGCAAGCTTCACATTTTAAGTCAACTGCATTACGGTTTAAGTTACCAGCCTGGATGTTAATAAGGATGAATTCAAGACTGAGAAAACTAAAGAAGCTGGCAAGATGGCAAGACAAGAGTACAGACAATGTCAGCAAAGAATCAAGATGAAAACAACTCCCCCGGATCAAAACCTCCAACACAGCATCACCGCAGCGGAGCCCACCGTTCCAGGGTGGGGGGTCTCGCCCCGCAGCTGCAGCCGGGCCCCGCGGGCGGGCGGGCCTCCCGGGACCACGGCTGGGGAGCCGCGCGGGACTCCGCCTGAGACCGGAGCCGGAAGAACCTGCTCCCGCCGCCGGGGTGCGGTGGGGGTGGGGAAGGCCGTCCGGGCGCAGGCCCGCGCGCCCCCGCCCCACCCATCGCGCGCGGGGAGCCCGCCCGGGAGGACCGCGCGCTCCCGCGCGCCCCGCGCCTGCGCACGGCGGCTCTCCGCGCGGACCGCGCCTCTCCCTCCCCTTCCCCCCGGGCCGGGCACACCCTTGCGCCTGCGCTGTGCGCGCCTCGGCGCTGTGGCAGCCATGCTGAACCCGTACCGAGAGGCAAGTGGGGGGGGACCGGGTGGCCAGCGGCCGCGCCGGAGGCCGGGGACTTGGCGAGCCAGCCGCCTTGGCGAGGTCTGGGGTCTCGGGACACAGGCCTGGACCGTGCATCCCCGGGGACCCCCGTATACGACCCTCGGCCACGTCCGGGAGCCTCGTCCTCGTGGCCGTGGGGGGGGGGCGGACACGTGACCCGGCCCAGCCAGTCCGAGTGGTGCTGACGTGGCCGCGCGGCCCCGATGCTTCCCCCCCACCCCCAGCGGCTAGGGAAGGGAGGGGCTGGGGGCTAGGCCCCCTCCCCCAACGCCGCCGCCTCGGCTTCCGGGGGGGTTGACACCCCGGATTCCGTGCTTCCCCCCCAGCCGGGCTGAAGGCGACTTTGGAGCCCCCCCCCTACCCGTGGCTCCTGGATCCAGGTGAGCAGGGGCCCCTGGGGCGGGGACGCCGTGTGTCATTTAAATGCATAACTCAAAGGTGGGGAGTGGGGAGAATTCTTGGGGTTCAGGAGAAAGTCCCGGGGGGGGGGGGAGACTTGTCTTTCAAACACCTGACAGCCAATGGGAGTGTGGACTGGGGCCAGCCCGAGAGGGCCACGGTGGGGGGAAGGGAATGGCCAACCTCGTGCCGACGCACCCACTGGAGGGCAAAGGGGCGAGGGTGGCGTGTCCCCCCCTTCCATTCGGCCCCTGGGGGTACGGGGACCCGGAGCCAGGTGAGATGGGAATCTTTTCGGCGAGTGACCCGGTAGGCCGAGTGGGAGTGTCGGTCATGGGGAGCGCGAGATGTGGAGTTGGCAGCCCTGGTTGCGAACTGATGGCGTTCCCTGGCGCCGGCTGGCTGTCTCCCCAGGGACTCCGAAGGCGCGTATCTGAGCTCCCTTTGTGTGGAGGGGAGCAGGCTCGCCGGCGTCACATGGCGAGGTGGAGGCCCTGCTTCGACCCCTAGCGACTTTGAGTGCTTTTTTTCACGAGGGCACGGCCTGCGGGGCCTACCGTACCCACCTGCGCGCCCCGTCTTCCTGCCCCAGGGTCGGGAGGCGGGATCCTGCCTCGGGTGGGAGTTCGGGGGGGGGAAGCGTGGTGCGAGGCAGGGGCTAGGCTGCGGACCTGGAATGCTCTTCCGGCCTCCACGGTTTAGGGTTTCTCCGGGTGGCACGCTCTATGGCCACCTTCCTCCCCTCCCCCTGCCTGGAACAGTTGCCTCCTTGTGTGCTGCGGGGGAGGGAACGGAAAGGAGGAAAGAGTTACTTTTCCAAATTACTAAGTAGCAGCAGCAGCAGCAGCCTCCCCTGTGACTCATGTGGGGGCAGGGATGGCTGGGGCGCAGTGATTTTCCGGAATGCAGTGAAACGCGAGCCTCGTCTGGCTGCCCCTCGCCCCTCTCGGGCCTTGCGATCTCAGCTCCCCTAGTTGTCCCTCACCCCCACCCGGGCCGGGCCATCCCCGGCTGCAGAAGGCCCAGGCGGGAGGCCGCGCCGCTAGGGGGAGGGGAGAAGCCTCTAAAGTTGCTGTGTCATTGCCGCAGCCGCCCGGGCGGGGCCGCGCGCGCTCGGGCGACCCGGGCCCGGTCCCTGGCGGGCAGTGGAGGGTCTCTGCCTCCGAGGCGCACTTGCCCCCTGCGGGGTCTGCGCTAGTCTTGCGGCCCAGAAGACGAGAGCTTGGCCGCCATGTTAAGTGCAGTGACCGAGGTTCGAGGTCGAGGGCTGTGGAGGGAGGGTGGCCTGGCCGCAGCTCTAGGACCCAGGCCCGTTGTGATTCGGGGAGGGAGAGCCTGCCTCACCAACTTGAGCTTGCTTTGCCAGGCGTGCACACCAGTCTTCCTCGGGATGACAAGGGGAGATGGGGAAGCAAGGGTCAGGTTTGCTTGGTGGGAGGTTTTTTTTATTTTTCATTTTTTATTTCATTTTTGTTTTTTGCTATCCTGCGAAGGGCACGCCCCAGTGTTGCTTTAGCCGTCTGACCTTGGGATCTGGTGGCATGTTCCTACTTGAGCCTTGTTTCCAGAGTCCCAAGACCGCCCTGGGGGAGGGGGCGAGACAGCTCCCAAAATGGCTCCTGCCCCTCCTCGGAGGCGTCCGGCTGGGGGAGGGGAGGGGGGAGGGCTGCAGAGCGGCGCCGCCGCCTCCTCGGCTCGCCCTCCTCCCTGGCGCTGACCGGTGGAAGAGGCGCTCCGTGGGGAGGACTCCCGGCCCGATGGGGGCGGGGGGCGTCCGTGCGCCCACGTTGGGGCGAGAGGGGGCCGCGAGCCGCGCGCTGCTCTCCCCAGCCCGGCGCCGGGAGAGTCTGCAGAGGTAGGTTTGCCCGGGGCCGGCGGGCGACACGCGGCTGGCCGCGCTGCTTTTGGGAGTTGAGGTATTTGAGGCGGACTTTGTTGTTTGTTTTCCGATCGGTGTAGTTCGGGAGGGTCGGGGTTAGTCCCGACATTCTGGGGAGTGACTCGTGCGTTGGGTCACGGAGCCGAGCCATGTTAGATTGCGCCGCGGGGCTACTGCGGGGTGCCGAGCCTTCCTGCCCAGAAGCAGGCCGCGGCCTCTAAGATGGCGCCCGTCTTCCTCATTTCAGATTCTCCACTGCGGCGGCCGAGAGCAGCCTCCCGCGCCCCCGCCCGCCCCGCCCGTGAGTAGCTGCGAATGGCGCGACCAGCCCGCCGCGGGCGGTCGGCGGCTGCCCGGAGCCTGCGAGCCCAAGAGGACGCCGTCGGACATGGATGTGCGGGGAGATGGCGCCTGCGTGCCCTTCGGCCTCCCTCTCCCGGGACTCGCCAAACCACGGCGCGGCCAATTGGCTCGGAGACATGGCGGGCTTCCTCTTCGCCTTGGCTCTATGCGGCACTCTTCAGCCGGGTGATGGACGCCTTGGAAATGGGGTTTGTGACGTCATCCTTCAAGCGGACCAATAGGGAAAGCTCCCGCGAAGAGGCGGGCCTGCCTCCTCGCCTCGGCCGCTCCAGGCTCGTGCGCGAGCGGGCACGCGCGGAGGGGGCGGGGGCACGCGCGCGCAGGGTGGCGCGCGCGAGCGGCGAAGCTCCGCCCCCCCGGCTATATATAAAGCGCTGGCGCGGCGCTCGGCGGCGCCATTTCGTGCTGGAGCGGAGCAGCCTCTAGGACGAGCCGGAGGACGCTGCGCCCCGACCACAGCCTGCGAGCCTCCGCGGGCCGCCATTACAATCCACGTCCATCCGCCTGGAAATGGCCTTCGCCTCGGCCCGTGGCCCGTCCCGGCGGGCAGTGCAGACCCCATAGGCGCCCCCGCCGCTCCCCGGGCCCCGCCCAGTCCGCGGAGCCTGTCCGCCCCTCCACTCCGCCCTCGAGAGGATTTCAAAGATGGAGGCGGCGGCTCTCTGAAGCCCTTCGGTGTCCGTCCGTCTCCCTCGGAGGACTAACGGGATCCCCGCTCCCTCCCGGCGGTGGACGCGGCTCGCCGGCCGGCAGAGGCCCCCGCCATCTTCCTGCCGTCCCCGCCCGCGGGCGCGCCGAGCTGCCGGAGCTGAGCGGAGGGCGGCGCGGGAGACGGTCGGCCGGAGGGCCGAGGGCGGCGGCCTCCCCCGCGCCCCGGGGTATGCTGCGCCGGGCGCCGAGGGGAGCCGAGGCCACCCGGACTTGACGCGGCCGAGCGCGGCGGCGGCGGTTCCCCGAGGTCAAGATGCTGCAAAACGTGACTCCCCACAAGTAGGTCCCCGCGGGCGCGCGTGGGGGCGGGGGGCGGCGCGGCTGTTGGCGCGGGCTCGCGGGGGGCGGCGGCGGTTTTGAAGCGCGGCGGCCAGGTAGTGCGTGTGAGCGGCCCGGCCGTGATTTGTCATCCTGTTTGTGGGGGGTCCCGGCCACGCCGGTGCCCGCACGGTTGCCATGGTGACGGCCTGAGGTTTGCCGGGCGGGTTCCCGCACAGGTGGGGCGTGCGGGGCCGCTGTCTCCGGTGGCGGTGGGTGTGTGGCTCGCGTGGAGCAGGGTGCTGCGGAGCCTGCCGCGCTCGCCTCTGCAGATGTAAACAGTGCGGCCGGCCTGCCGCCCGCTGGCTTTGGGAAACGCTTGGCCTGGTGTGCGCCCGCTGTTGCGCTGGGTCTTGAGCGACACTAATGTAGTGGCCGTGCTGTCGCTGACCTTGGCTGTAGGGGGGTTTGTGTGTTTTGAAGGAGACTTGTGTTTGGTTGAGGTCTGGCATGCTTTTTCGGGTGATACTTGGGGTTAGGAGCTTTTGTCTGATTGTTACTGTGGCTTTTAACTCAGATTGCAAAAGATGGCCAAGATGAATTCTTAGGTGTCGACTTTTCAAGGTTTAGTCCTTTTCTTTGGCTTCTGTCTCAACCACCATGGCAACCATTAAGTCCCTAGCGAGGTGAAGCTTCACTTTCTTAGCTCCACCCACTTTTGCTTCAGCCTTCTCTCCCCAAAAGACTGGGGTTGTCATGTGACATTTTGGGGGCTCTAACCAAGATGCTCATCAAACTCTGGTTTAAGAGCTAGGAAAGATGGGCAACAACTATTGTGAGTGTAGTTGATTTCTGGTTGCCCTTCACTTTGCTATGCACCTCCTGACAGCCAAAGCCTGTGTTTGTATAGGGCTGTGCAGTGCAAGTTAGCTGCTTAATCTTGATCATCTTGCTGTTACCGCGTCTAATTCTGCTTCCCCATTTTGCAGGCTCCCTGGGGAAGGGAATGCAGGGTTGTTGGGGCTGGGCCCAGAGGCAGCCGCACCAGGGAAGAGGATTCGAAAGCCTTCTCTGTTGTATGAGGGATTTGAGAGCCCCACGATGGCTTCTGTTCCCGCTTTACAACTGACCCCTGCCAACCCGCCACCCCCTGAGGTGTCCAATCCCAAAAAGCCAGGACGTGTAACGAACCAGCTGCAGTACCTGCACAAGGTGGTGATGAAGGCTCTGTGGAAGCATCAGTTTGCATGGCCGTTCAGGCAGCCTGTGGACGCTGTGAAGCTGGGTCTGCCGGTGAGTACGCTGGCTTGGCATGGGAGTGAGCAGGCGTGTGTGCGTGGGGAGTGGGCCACCCAGTGCAGGTGCTGCGGCCCCTAGGGAGCTCCCTTCCCTTGAGGGCAGATAGCCACGGGCTCCTGATTCTTAGTCCTTTGTGCTTGTTGCTGTCGCGGCAGCTCAGTTTGCCCTCCATGTGTCCTTCCTTAACTCTTGTGCCCTGGCTCCATTTTACAGATTCCCACCCCTGGTTGGGAGAGGACCACGGTGGCCAAATTCTTAGCTTCTTCCTTTCCCTCATGCAGCCCATGGATAGCCATCCCCAGAGGTAATGTCACAGGATGGGAAGTGTCCAGAGCGGGTGGGAGGTGGGTGGCTAGAGAAAGGCGCTAGCGACCTCATGGTGGGAATTAAGTCTTAGCCTAACTTTCCTAACCCATAGTTAATTGGGGCCGCAGTGTGGGCTCACAATGGCTAGGGTGTGCGTGTGGGGTGTGTGTCTGTGTTCCTGTCAATAATTGCCCTAGGATAGGCACTTTCCTATGGCCCTGACCTAGGATCTCTCTCTTTTTGGAAGGATTATCACAAAATTATTAAACAGCCTATGGACATGGGTACTATCAAGAGGAGACTTGAAAACAGTTACTACTGGGCCGCCTCAGAGTGTATGCAGGATTTCAATACCATGTTTACCAACTGCTACATTTATAACAAGGTAAGTTAACAAGTCACTGCTGAGAAGGCTGTTACCACTGCAGGGAGTGCTGTCTGTCCCGCTGTCAGGGTCTAAGGAGAGCCTGGCCTCCATGGCGCTGTTAGACAGTTGGCGGCTTCAGTGTTCCCGTATTAAAAGGTCATTTAAGTAGAGCAGATTTCATATTTGGGGATGGTGGCCCTGTTTCTCAGAAAGCTCCAGAGGACTGAGAGAAGTGGGATCTGTAGCTCTTGTACTTCAGGTGGTGGGAGGTGAGTTTATTATGACCTTAAACACCAGTGACGGGGACCTGACAATGTGGCGCCCTGGGCCTGTGCGTTCTTTCCAGCTCATGCTAGCAATGGACGTTTGTTTATTTGTTCTATAGCCCACTGATGACATTGTCCTAATGGCACAGACACTGGAAAAAATCTTCTTACAGAAAGTGGCATCAATGCCACAAGAGGAACAAGAGCTTGTGGTGACCATCCCTAAGAACAGCCATAAGAAGGGGGCCAAGTTAGCAGGTAGGAAGGGGGGGGGGACCCTACAGGGGACCTGAAGCTGGAAGTCATCAGGGGACCTGAAGATGAGACCGATTGAAACTTTGGTTTTTTCTTCATAGCACTCCAGGGCAGTCTGACCAGTGCTCACCAGGTGCCTGCTATTTCTTCTGTGTCGCAAACAGCCCTGTACACACCACCGCCGGAAATACCTACCACTGTCCTCAACATTCCCCACCCATCAGTCATCTCTTCTCCCCTTCTTAAGTCCCTGCACTCTGCTGGACCCCCGCTCCTTGCCGTGTCATCAGCCCCTCCAGCTCAGCCCCTTGCCAAGGTACACATCAGACTGTCTGGGTGACTGGGAGGAGAAGGATGAAAGGAAATGGGCCTGGAGTGACCAAGTCCCTCCTTTCCCACCTTTGGCAGAAAAAAGGTGTCAAGCGGAAAGCAGATACTACCACCCCTACACCGACAGCCATCCTGGCTCCCGGTTCCCCCGCTAGTCCTCCTGGGAGTCTTGAGCCAAAGGCAGCACGGCTTCCTCCTATGCGCAGAGAGAGTGGCCGCCCAATCAAACCCCCACGAAAAGACTTGCCTGACTCGCAGCAGCAACACCAGAGCTCCAAGAAGGGGAAGCTGTCAGAACAGCTGAAGCACTGCAGTGGCATTCTGAAGGAGCTGCTCTCCAAGAAGCACGCTGCCTATGCCTGGCCCTTCTATAAGCCAGTGGACGCTTCTGCACTGGGCCTTCACGATTACCATGACATCATTAAGCACCCCATGGACCTCAGCACTGTCAAGGTACCCACTGCATGGGGCAGTGATTGGAGCATAGGAATCAATAAAGCAGTATCCTGTCTCCTGTGAGCACATAGTTTTATAAAGTTGTGCAAGGCAGGAGATCACATCCTTTGAATCCTTGTCTGTTTTATGGTGAAGGTGTCTTCAGCAGTACTTCAAAGCTGGGCTAGGGAAGTGTGGTGTGGGGAGAGATGGCTGTGGTCACTTAGAAATGTTTTTTTCTAGACATAGATATCTCTTCAAACCTACCCCAAATCCTTGGACTTCACACTTGAGCCCCGGGGCACAGATCCTTAAGGTCATCCCCGGGTGTTTGAAGAGAGGGCTGCTCTTGAGTCGGGTTGGCAGGGAAAGATGAGTCTCTGCCTGTGCAGCTTCTCATGCTGCCTCCTTCTGCAGCGGAAGATGGAGAACCGCGACTACCGGGACGCGCAGGAGTTCGCTGCTGACGTGCGGCTTATGTTCTCCAACTGCTATAAGTACAACCCTCCAGACCACGACGTTGTGGCCATGGCACGCAAGTTACAGGTGAGTGAAGTTGATGCTCACACAGTAACTGCTTACAGGGATAGGTTTCATTTGTGCTGTGCACTTAAAACAAGATTTCCTCATTCATTCTTTATCCAAAGTTGGAGCTAGTGTGCTGGCTGGCTGGGCATTTGTTTAAACACAGTTTGCGTCTGCCTGTCTTTTTAGGATGTGTTTGAGTTCCGCTATGCCAAGATGCCAGATGAGCCGCTGGAACCAGGGCCTTTAACAGTCTCCACCGCCCTGCCTCCTGGGTTGGCCAAATCATCTTCAGAGTCCTCAAGTGACGAGAGCAGCAGTGAGAGTTCTTCTGAGGAAGAGGAAGAGGAGGATGAGGAAGAGGAAGAGAGTGAAAGTTCAGACTCTGAGGAAGAAAGGGCCCACCGCCTGGCAGAGCTGCAGGAGCAGGCAAGTCATTAGGTCTTGGTCTTTGGTTGAGGAGGAACTAACTTTGAGCTATGTTGGTCCTGGTTGTTTCTTGGTCTTAATTTTGCTTTACTTCATCTTTTTTTCTGTGTAGCTTCGGGCAGTTCATGAACAACTGGCTGCCCTATCCCAGGGCCCAATATCTAAGCCCAAGCGGAAGAGAGAGAAAAAAGAAAAGAAGAAGAAGCGGAAGGCAGAGAAACATCGAGGCCGAGTTGTGATTGAGGACGATGAGAAGGGGCCGCGGGCACCTCGCCCACTTCAGCCCAAGAAATCTAAGAAAGCAGGTGGTGGTGGGGCCAGCAGTGCTGCTGTGCTGGGCCACCCTGGCTTTGGCACTGCTGGAGGATGCAGCAACAAGTGAGTACTTGAGACACCGCCTGGGGAGTTAGTTCCGTAGGCCAGTCTGGGTGTAGTGAGCTCACTGGTTGTTCTGTCGCCCACAGGCTGCCTAAAAAGGCCCAAAAGACCGCCCCACCTGTCCTGCCCACTGGCTACGATTCAGAGGAGGAAGAAGAAAGCAGGCCCATGAGTTACGATGAGAAAAGGCAGTTGAGCCTGGATATCAATAAATTGCCCGGGGAAAAGCTGGGGCGAGTTGTACATATCATCCAAGCCAGGGAGCCCTCTTTGCGTGATTCAAATCCGGAAGAAATCGAGATTGATTTTGAAACGCTCAAGCCGTCCACGCTTAGGGAGCTTGAGCGGTATGTTTTGTCCTGCCTTCGGAAGAAGCCCCGCAAGCCCTACAGTGAGTATCAGTCAGCGCTGCTCACCACAGCGGTCCTGAAGACAGCAGACGGGGTGCGTGGGGTGGGCTGCGCCATGATTCCGTGACAGGCAGCCCCAGGGTGTGGGCGCTGGGGCAGTAGTGAGTCCTGGCCTTTCCCTCCAGCTATTAGGAAACCCGTGGGGAAGACAAAGGAGGAGCTGGCTTTGGAGAAGAAGCGGGAGCTAGAGAAGCGCTTGCAAGACGTCAGTGGGCAGCTCAACTCCACCAAAAAGCCCCCCAAGAAAGGTGAGCACACGCCCTGTCCTCTTCTGACCCTGAGCCCAGGGTTAGCTGCCGTGGGACTGCTGGGCTGGGCGAGTGTTCTGTTGACAGATGACAATGTCAGTATTTTCAACCCCTTACTCTGCAGCGAGTGAGAAGACAGAGTCGTCATCTACACAGCAGGTCGCAGTGTCCCGGCTCAGCGCTTCCAGCTCCAGCTCAGACTCCAGCTCCTCCTCGTCCTCTTCATCTTCTTCAGACACCAGCGATTCCGACTCGGGCTAAGGGGCCAGGCCAGATGGGGCAGGAAGGCTCCGCAGGACCGGACCCCTGAACCACCCTTCCCCACTACTCTTCCCCCTTGCTGGGACACTTGTTCACCTCACCCCCTCCATAGGAGAGCTGGCTCTGCAGTGGGGAGGAACGCAGGGGCATGGACAATAAGATGGACTGTCTAGCCCTGTTGGGGACGGCCTTGTGGTGTTCCTGCTGACGATGGGGGTGGGCGGGCGTGGGCACAGGCCTGGCACAAAGCCACCTGAGGCTGTAGCTGTCCTGTTTACTTCTACGGGCCCTGTTTTGAGGTTTTAATTTATTTAAGCTAGGTAAGGCGGTAAGAGGGTCCCATAGCGCCGTGGTGGTCATCCCTCCAGCCTCCATGGGGGGGAAGAAGAGGGAGCTCTGTTTTGTTTTGGTCTTGTTTTGTTTTTTTACATTGACTTTTATTTTCTACTTTCCCTTTTCCTTCCACTCCACTTGGGCCTGGGGATTTTAGTCACCTCTCCGTTTGGCCCCATACTGTCTTTCTCTTGATTCTAACTTGTAAATAAAGAAAATATTATTGAAGTTTTGAGTTGGTTATCTTAGTGAGATTTGTTTCTGTATTCGAAGTGGTTAAAAGGAGAGATTGACTGGGATGTTGGGCCTGCCGTGTGCTGGGAGGGTTTGTTCTGTTGGGAGACAGTGCTGACCATCACTGGCTTCCGGGGTGCTGGCATTACTGTTAACTATGTCTCCCAGTTGGCCCCTGTGTCTTAATTTTGGGGGTGCTGAGAACTGAACCAGAGCTCTGGGCATGCTGGACAACGACAGCCACAGCACACCCGTTCTCTGAGTTGTCTTGGGTTATGAGGTACTGTGTGTCTGCCTTGTGTTTAAGAAACGTGGGGGGGGGTGGATTCTGGAAGGGGCTTTAGGACTGTAGAACAGGGACACTGAGCTTGGTATGGTTGGCCACAGGAGCAGGGACGGTGATGCCACCAGGAGCAGACTCTGCACTGTGTGTGTGCGCGTGCGCACCTGGAAGTGGAGCCGAGCAGCAGTACAGGGGCTATTGGGGCCTCCCTGAACTTCCCTGAGTCTTAAGCATCAGTTTACAGAGGCAGTAAGGGGAAAAGAGTGGTTACTATTACTCAGCCTGAACTGGGATTAAGGCTGACCTGACCGAGGAGCATACTCCTGTCACTGACCTCTGACCTATAGAGTCCTAGGAATGGTGTTAGGTTGGGAAGTCCTGAGCGGGAACAGTTTTCTGGGTAGTGACTGGAATTCTACAGGTAAATGGAATGGACAGAGGATTTCAGTTTGAATTCTCTGAGGGAGAATTTAAGATTTAAAAATAATTTGAAGCCGGGCATGGTGGCACACGCCTTTAATCCCAGCACTCGGGAGGCAGAGGCAGGCAGATCGCTGTGAGTTCGAGGCCAGCCTGGTCTACAAAGTGAGTCTAGGACAGCCAAGGCTAACACAGACCCTGTCTCGAAAAACCAAAAAAGAAAAAGAATTTGGAGAGGATTGGACAGATGGATGCTTCAGATTAAAGAGGCTTCCTGCTCTTCCAGAGGTCCTGAGTTAAGTTCCTAGCAACCGCATGGTGGCTCACAAACATGTAAATGGAGATCTGGTGCCCTCTACTGGCCTGCAGGCAAAATGCTGTATGTAATAATTTTTTAAAAAAAGTTAATTTGGGGAGGTTAGAAATGGTTTGTTGGTAGCATCCCTGCTCTGCTCATAGGTTTTAGCTGGTTGGCTTCTGGTATAACCTTAAAAACAAGTCCCACAACCATAAAGGGCTTTAAGAGAAGGCCTGGGTCCTCTGACTCGCAGGCCTGATAGAGGGCTCCAAACCTGTGCTGTGCTGTTGAGAGTTTCTGGTCAGTTTGTCTCCAGGGCAACCGCCCTGTTCTGCTGTTGCCCCTTCTTAGGTTCTTCGTCCTGGTTTCTAAAGCATCCCCAGATAAGCAGGCTGGGGTTGGTAGTGGAGTGCTGGGCTGGGAGGTATTTCCTTCTGTGCTCTTCCTGCCACGCTCTGGAGTCCTGCCCTCGGCTGCCCGGCTCGGGGCGGGGGTGTGTGCCTGCAGCCCAGCCCCAGACCCTCTGGCAGGACAAGAGCCAGAGCTGTTTGCACCGGTGCCTGGACTAAAGGGCAGGCTTCCTTGAAGGAAGTGGCTGTGTGGGTGGCCGGGGGTGGGGGGTGGGGGGGGGCTGGTCCCTCAAGTACTCAACCTCCAGCACTGCAAACCATTACGCAGCAGTAAACATCAGACTTAAAGGGTCTGTGATCAGGAAAGGGGGCTAGAGATGGTGAATTGAGCTAAAGCAGCAAAAATGGAAAGGGAAGGCTCGCCTGCAGTGCCTGAGCGGAGCGGCAGATCTCCATAAACAAGGTGTTTCAGCTGCCTTTGTATTTTCTTCTAAAAACTGACATTTCAAGCCAAACAATTTGGCCAGGCAGTGGGTGGTGCACGCCTTTATTTAATCCCAGCACTCGGGAGGCAGAGGCAGGTGGCTCTCTCTGTGAGTCCGAGGCCAGCCTGGTCTACACTGCGAGTTCCAGGACTGCCAGGGCGACACAGAGAAACCCTGTCTCCAAAACCAAATTGAGCCAATTTGGTCATCATGGTAACCTTAGGTGAGGTGTGAGTTGTAATAACCACTTTTGTTTTGTTTTGTTTTTCAAGACAGGGTTTCTCTGTAGCCTTGGCTGTTCTGGACTCGCTTTGTAGGCCAGGCTGGCCTCAAACTCACAAAAATCCGCCTGCCTCTGCCTCCCGAGTGCTGGGATTAAAGGCGTGCGCCACCACACCTGGCCATAATCTCGTAAGTGTATATTTCCAGAGTTCCAGCTACTGAGATTAAGGCAGCAGGCCAAAGTTGATTTCACTACATTGGAACTGGGAGTGTGAGCTGGGCAGGTGGTGTACGCCTGTGATCCCAGCACTGAGGAGGCAGAGGGAGGCGGATATCGCTGGGAGGCCAGCCTGGAGTGGCCACCTTGCTGCCGGGCACACAGAAGAAGCTGGCCTGAGGTGTTTACCTGAGACTGGGATTCTTGGTGCCATCTGTTGGTCACACGCCTGTGGCTTCCACTTGTCATCTGTACACTCTCCTTCCAAGTTTTCACGTCCTTCAGCTTTTAACGTGAGCCTTCACTCGTGCTGTGGAGGACCTTGGGGAGGCCTCAGGCCTCTGCCTGTACACGGGCCTTTCAGACAGACAGCCCCTGTATATAACTCAGGATTTCTGAGGACTACTCAGTCCAGTGTCTAGTAGAGTTCCAACTGCTCAGCGCTGCTCACACTCAACGTGCCCAGAAAGACCCACTTCCCAAACATGTCCCCTTGATAGGTTGTACCCCAACCCCTGGTCATCATGTGGCTAGGCCGGGTGTCATTGAGATATATCCTGTAATAGACAGGTGTGCTGACACACCTGAGCACCATTCTAGTCAGTGGTAATCCTAGAGGTGGGTGTTCATGGTGAGAGCTACAGCCTAGTGCTCCTGATCATACGCCATGTTCAAGGCCATCGCCTGTCATGCTCTCCTCATGCCATGTCATTTGTGAGCCCACCGTCCCTAGTTAGACTCAACCAGACCACAGTCGGCAGTGCCAGTGTGTCTCTGGCGTGTGAATACAGTAAGTGTTCCTCCTCCCAGCGAGGACGCCCGATCCTGTCGGATAAACCAGTACTTGACTTGAGCGGGGGAAACAAGGGGCTTTACCTCCCTCTAACAGGGCGACGCTGCAAGGCAGTATTTGGGACGGAGGGGGCTACTAAACCCTGTTCTCCACAATGTAACAAGGCGGTCCCCAGTTTGTGCTGATCTCCCTGTCTCATGAGCTAGGACGAAATGCTGCTGGTGTTAGTCGCACCTCAGAATCAACTGCTAGACTCAGCGCGTTCATTTATGAAATACTCACATTCCTGTAATGTCAGCCCTGTAATGGCTGGCCTTTCCTGGAAAGGTGGCCTGAAGGAGAGATAAACATGTTTTTTGTTTAGATCACAAGTGGGGGATTGAGAAAAAGACTTGTGAGAGAGCAGGTGATGTTTATCCCCTTAGAAGTTGAACCACCACGTGGGGGAGATTGGTTGTTAACCAGCTGAAAACATCCTTGAACAAATTCTGAGAGGAGGTATAAATGTGAGCCAAACCAGGAGGCGGGGCCTGTGGAGACTTGGGATAGTTCTGGCTGTTCATCGCTCCACTTGGAGACACTCCTAAAGAGAACCACTCGAGGGAAGGCTTCGGGGCTCTGGACTCCGGTTGAGGTTCTGGGTTCCAGTTGCTCCAGGTTCCAGCAGAAGAAATCCTGCTGATTACACCAAGGGAATCGTTCCTGGGAACTGATATCCTTACGGTTTTGTTATTGTATTCTTTAATCTCCTTTTCCTATTGTTTAGGTTAGTTGGGTTATAAGTGAGTACTCTCGGTTAAATAAGTTTGTAATAAAATATAATTGTTAAGGTGGATTGTGGAGAGGGTTCTTTCAGGAATGGCCTTTTCCTCCCCCTGTCCAGTTTTTGTTTCTCAACCACGATTGATACCAAAACAGAAGACAGCCTCATCCTTACTTTAAAAAAAAAAAAAATTTAACTGCTGGGTGTGGTGGCACATGCATTTAATCCCAGCACTTGGGAGGCAAGGCAGGCAGATCGCTGTGAGTTCGAGGCTAGCCTGGTCTACAAAACAAGTCCAGGACAGCCAAGGCTACACAGAGAAACCCTGTCTTGAAAAACAAAAAACAAACAAACAAAAAAATAAGACCCGGGTGTATTTTCCCATTGTCAGTCTGCTTACCTGCTCAGGTAAGGTGCAGCTGCACAGGAACATGCTGCATCTTTACCAGGGATGGAACAACCTTTAACCCTGCCAGAGCTGCAGCTACGCACTGCAAGAGTGCCTTGTGGTGGCTCTTTGGGACTCCTGTAGCTTAGGATCACACATGTGCCAAGTGCAAGTGTAGGGTCACAGTATGCCAAGTGCAAGTGTAGGGTCACGGTGTGCCAAGTGCAAGTGTAGGGTCACAGTATACCAAGTGCAAGTGTAGAGTCACGGTGTGCCAAGTGCAAGTGTAGGGTCACGGTGTGCCAAGTGCAAGTGTAGGGTCACTGTGTCAAGTGCAAGTGTAGGGTCACGGTGTGCCAAGTGCAAGTGTAGGGTCACAGTATACCAAGTGCAAGTGTAGAGTCACGGTGTGCCAAGTGCAAGTGTAGGGTCACTGTGTCAAGTGCAAGTGTAGAGTCACAGTGTGCCAAGTGCAAGTGTAGAGTCACGGTGTGCCAAGTGCAAGTGTAGGATCACGGTGTGCCAAGTGCAAGTGTAGAGTCACAGTGTCAAGTGCAAGTGTAGAGTCACAGTGTGCCAAGTGCAAGTGTAGGGTCATGATGTGCCAAGTGCAAGTGTAGAGTCACTGTGTCAAGTGCAAGTGTAGGGTCACGGTGTGCCAAGTGCAAGTGTAGAGTCATGGTGTGCCAAGTGCAAGTGTAGGGTCTCGGTGTGCCAAGTGCAAGTGTAGGGTCTCAGTGTGCCAAGTGCAAGTGTAGGGTCACGGTGCACCAAGTACAAGTGTAGGGTCACGGTGTGTCAAGCGCAAGTGTAGGGTCTCTGTATGCCAAGTGCAAGTGTAGGATCACGGTGTGCCAAGTGCAAGTGTAGGGTCACGGTGTGTCAAGCGCAAGTGTAGGGTCTCTGTATGCCAAGTGCAAGTGTAGGATCACGGTGTGCCAAGTGCAAGTGTAGGGTCACGGTATACCAAGTGCAAGTGTAGGGTCACGGTGTGCCAAGTGCAAGTGTAGGGTCACGGTGTGTCAAGTGCAAGTGTAGGGTCTCTGTATGCCAAGTGCAAGTGTAGGATCACGGTGTGCCAAGTGCAAGTGTAGGGTCACGGTATACCAAGTGCAAGTGTAGAGTCACAGTGTGCCAAGTGCAAGTGTAGGGTCACGGTGTGCCAAGTGCAAGTGTAGAGTCACAGTGTGCCAAGTGCAAGTGTAGAGTCACAGTGTCTCAAGTGCAAGTGTAGGTCACAGTATGTCAAGTGCAAGTGTAGGGTCACAGTGTGCCAAGTGCAAGTGTAGAGTCACAGTGTGCCAAGTGCAAGTGTAGGGTCACGGTGTGCCAAGTGCAAGTGTAGAGTCACAGTGTGCCAAGTGCAAGTGTAGAGTCACAGTGTCTCAAGTGCAAGTGTAGGTCACAGTATGTCAAGTGCAAGTGTAGGGTCATGGTGTGCACCAAGTGCAAGTGTAAGGTCACATGTGTGTCACCCAGTCCTCCATTCCTGAGTTGGGAAAGTGTCCACGTTCCCATTTTCTGGTTGTGCCTGTGACTTTCCACAGCTACCGTTAACTCTCCTTACCGTCCCCACCCCCCCCAAGTCACTCATGTCAGAGCCATGGCCCAGCCCTGAGGCCTCTAAGCCTCTGTTTACTCAGGACTTTGCTCTGGACCTGTCTCCACCAAGTGACCTTTGTCACTAGTCTGTCACAGGCACCACCACCACCTGCCTGAGGGCTAACCTCAGCACTCCCTCTGCCCAAGGGCTAACCTCAGCACTCCCTCTGCCCAAGGGCTAACCTCAGCACTCCCTCTGCCCAAGGGCTAACCTCAGCACTCCCTCTCTCTGTGCAGCAAAGGCCACTGTGATCTCTCCAGTGTCTTCAGCTGAGTGTCCAGGGCGGGATGAGCCACCAAGGCGGCACTGGGGACAGACGCTGGTTCAGAGCGCAGCTGTGTAAGTGCTGTAAGTGTGTAAGCTGTGTAAACAGAAGGCAGGGGTGGCCGGCGCCACAGTGGGCAGTATGAAGGCGGCCTGCCTCTGCCCTGAACGCACAAGCGGGGAAGCTGGATGGAAGTAGAGCCCAGCTGTGCACCGTCACTCGGCATCTCGTGGGGCAGGGGTCCACTGGGCGTTTGAACTCTATGTGTTTTCTAGAAAAGAGCTACCACCCTCTACAGCACCTGTCTATCCTGAAGCAGAGGTCCCAGGCTGGCCTTGAACTTGTGATTCTTCAGCTGCCTCAGCCTCCCCGGTAGCTGGCATTACAGACCTGCCTGCCAGGCACTTTCTGTGGTCAGCCTCAGTCTGAGACTCTCCTAATAGAATGGGCGAGACAGGATGAGACCGGTTTTTAAAGTTGTGGTCTGCACCAGAACTTTCTGGCGATGTCGTTTGGTATAAGTGAGCACTTCAGGCGAGGTGATTGGGGAAAACACCGAGATTTGGGGTTGGGGTGGGGACTGGGGGTGTGTGGCTAGAGATACACATGGTCTATCTTTTTATTATTATTATTATTATTATTATTATTATTATTATTATTATTATTATTATTATTATTATATTCATTTGTGTGTATCGTGGTAATTGTGGAGATCAGATGACTACTTGCAGGAATCAGTGTTTGCACGTGTGGGTCCTGGAGGTAGAGACGCCGGACTTGGCAGCTGGACTGTCCCCGCCTGCACCATCCTGCTGGCCCTCCGTCCCTTTTAAATACAGAATCTGCCTCAGACGGTTGTGTGCTGTCAGAATGTTTCACAAAGCCCAGTTAATTGAATTTGTGCCAAAGAACAGTTAAGAAGCGGGAAGGCACAGACGGACCGAGCGTACAGTGGGTAAGGGGAGCCCCAGCTGATGGCTTCAGCTCAGCTGCAGGACGAGCCGGAATGATTATGGAGTCCTAGTAGGAGTTGGGGGACACTGTGCTTTTGCTGTTACTGTTTTTGTGGGGCTTTGTTTGTTTTGTTTTGTTTTTGTTTTTGTTAACCCTCTTGGTTTTCTCATTGAAATTGACAATATAAATCTCAAACATAGAAAAGCCATCAGGCTGAGCAGTGATGGTGTGGCCATTAACCCCAGCACTAGGGAGGCAGAGACAGGCGGATCGCTGTGAGTTCGAGGCCAGCTAACCCCAGGACAGTCAAGGCTACAGAAAGAAACCCTGCCTCATCAAAGAATTAGAAGTTAGTTTCAGAAAAAGGGTTTGATGTGTGTATTTAATAACTAGTGAAGGGAATAAAAGGTGCTCACTCCTGTTTAAGGCAAGAGAATAAAATGTTTGTAAAATAGCTAAAGTCGACACAGTATGTCCCCCCCCCCCCCGAAATTACCTACCCACCGTAATGGTCCCTATGAGACCATGAGATAAAATTTCAGACAAATTGGTTACACGTCTACTCAGAATTTACAGCTCTGGAGTGAGCTGCTGAATAAATTCCAAGGGGATGCAAACAACTGAATAGTCAGTTCAATAGAAAAACCCTGACGAGAGACCGGAGTGAAGTGAAGTGGACATTTCAGCAGGCTCGGTGGGAGCGGCCACACAGAGGACGAGACTCCAGCTCCTGAACGCTTGACAGAGGGGTTTTTTTAAGGGAATGATACATTTTGAGAAACCCCTGAGTGGAGGAACGTGTGAGATCTTTAGGACACCATGAAATGCCAGGCCTATGAGGTGTGGGCAGAGAGGAGAATTCCATACCAAAAGCATAGAAAATATCTTCAGTAAAAAATCTAAAAGCAGCCAGGCAGTGGTGGCGCACACCTTTAATCCCAGCACTCAGGAGGCAGGGGCAGGCGGATTTTTGTGAGTTCGAGGCCAGCCTGGTCTACAAAGTGAGTCCAGGACAACAAGGCTACACAGAGAAACCCTGTCTTGAAAACAAACAAACAAACAAACGGGAAAAAAATCTAAAAGAAAAGATTCCAACTCTAGAGGGCAGAGTTGGCCCAGCCATACACAAGAGGTGACAGAAGGCCAAATAAGCAAGAAAAGGAAACGCTGCTGCGCCATCGTGGTCAAAGGAGGAGGCTTGAGAGCTGGAGAGGGAAGGGCCACACCGATGGAGGCTGTCAGCTAGTCACTGATTTATTTTCCAGGGGAAGCTGAAAGCCAGAATATGTTTCAAGTTCTGAGAGACCACAGCTGCCAACCTAGACAACTTTACCAAGCAGAACCATAACTGAAGGTGGAATGGAACTGCCGATAAAAACAGACAAAGGAAGTTATGACCACACAGCCAGCTCTGTGTGTGTGTGTGTGTGGCGAGGGGGGGGGGGAAGATGGGAAAGAAGAGGGCGTCTGAGAGGCCACGGGGGAAGTTAAGGAGATTCCCTGTGAGAACGTGGCCCACAGAACCAGCTGAGCAGGGCTCACAGGGGCTCATGGAGACTGAAGGGGCAATCACAGACCCAGACTGGGCCTGACTAGGTCGTCTCCATATATGCTATGGTTGCGTAGCTTGGTGTTCTTGTGGGACCCCCTGACAGCAGGAGTGGGGGGTATCTCTGACCTTTTTGCCTTTTCTTGCGCTTTTCCTCCTACTGGGTCACCTCACCCAGCCTTGACATAAGGGTTTGTGCCTAGTCTTATTGTAATTTGTTATGGCATGTTTGGCCAATATCCTTGGGAGGCTCGCTCTTTTTTGGGGGGTGGGGGAGTGGAGGTAGAGGAAACCTTGGTCAGGATGTAATGTATATAAAGAATAAATTAAAAAATAAAAAGGAGGGCCGGGCGTGGTGGCGCACGCCTTTAATCCCAGCACTCGGGAGGCAGAGGCAGGTGGATGGCTGTGAGTTTGAGGCCAGCCTGGACTACAAAGTGAGTCTAGGACAGCCAAGGCTACACAGAGAAACCCTGTCTCGGAAAAACTAAAGTTAAAAAAGAAATAATTTGGGGGGAGTTTTAGAGATAAGGTTAAAGTTGTCTCAGTGTGAGGCGGCTCTTTGCCCTGTCGGGAAGGGAGCCCAGGTGTGCCTGTGAGGAGGAGGAGGAGGAGGGAAAGTGCTGCCCAGACTCACACTGAGTTTCAGGACTCTAGGTGTCTTTTGGATTTTCAAGCAGAAGCTGAGGGATTAGAGACCTTCTTTTTAACCTTCTCACAGGAACTATTTGCATCCGTGGCCTTTATACCATCCACCTGTGTTCCTCCACCCAGTCCCATAAAACACGCACTCTCTGAAGCCAATGGGACACGTGTCCCAATAGAGTCAGGGCGAGAGCAGGGAACGAGGAATGGGAGGTGTACAGGGACTGGTGCATCCTGGGAGGACAGCTAACGTGTCTGGATTTGTTTTGTTTTGTTGAGACAGGATCCCTCTGTGTGGCCTTGGCTGTCCTGGATTCACTTTGTAGACCAGGCTGACCTTGAACTCACAGCAATCTGCCTGCCTCTGCCTCCCAAATGCTGGGATTAAAGGCGTGCGCCACCACCATCCAGCATTTGTCTGGATTTTGATTGGTTGATAACAAGTACAACAAAAATCAAACAAAATGAATATGAATTAAATGCCCAGGGAAAGCAGGATGTCACCGAGGCAAGAAGAGCTGCTGGTGGTCCCACAGTTTACCTGAGCCAGCAAGAGTCCTCAGAAAAACTGCTGAAAGTGGGGGTAGTGTTGGAGGTGGTGACGGAGAAAGCAACACACAACCCCGTCTCCTCCTCCTCTACCATAGTGGAAAGAGAAGAAATAAAAAGGATAAAGAATTGAGATGTGCCAGGTGTGCTGATATGCCTCTGATCCCAGAGGAAGCTGTGAGTTCAAGGCCACCCTGGTCTACATAGTGGGACCCTGTTCCAAACAGAAACAAATCCGTCAAGATGTAGCATCTAGCCCATGTGGTGTGGACAGGAGACTCTTACTGACTTCTGTAGTGCACTTTCCACTAACAAACTTCTTCTTATCCTTTAAAAGAATTTATTTAGTTCCTGGTTCTGCAGAGGCAAGATGCCAGGCTCGGAGGAGGACCTGAAGGCTGTGGCTACCCCCATGGAGGGACCCTGCGGGAGGAGGAGAGACTGCATTGCCAGACAGAGAGCTGTGGGGGATCAAGCTGCTTCCTCCCCTCCCTCTAATAACTAACCAGGGCTTTTCAGTCTCTCCATAGAGCAACGCCCACACCCACTGTGATCTAAGAATCTCCCCTTGACCTTATCTTAAAGGTCACCTCAGCATCACCAGCACCGAGGACCGAGCTCCCAGCACTATGGGGAGGTGGGCAGCCACATGCGAATCACGGCCCTGAGTCTGTCAGGACAGTTGGAAGCTGCTGTCTCTGAGGATGAGGCCACAGTAGGACAAGGACTTGGTGGGGCTTGGTCAAAACCCCGTAGAGCTTTTCGACTCTTTCATTTGTTTGCTTTTGCTTTTTTGTTGTTGTTGCTGTTGTTTGGTTTTTTGGTTTTCGAGACGGGGTTTCTCTGTGTAGCCCTGGCTGTCCTGGACTCACTCTGTAGACGAGGCTGGCCTCGAACTCACAGCGATCCACCTGCCTCTGCCTCCCGAGTGCTGGGATTACAGACGTGAGCCACCACTGCCCAACACTAACTTTTCGACTCTTAAGCTATGCATAGAGGGGATCTGAAGAAGCCAGTGCAGAAATCTGGGAGGAAGGTGCTGGAGAGATGGCTCAGAGGTGAGAAGCACTGTCTGTTCTTCCAAATGGTCCTGAGTTCAATTCCCAGCAACCGCATGGTGGCTCACAACCATCTATAACGCGACCCAGTGCCCTCTTCTGACCTGTACATGCAGGCAGAACACTATAAACATAAAAAAAAAATTTTTTTTTAAGAAGAAACCTGGGGTGTGAGTGGCAGGGTTGGCTAACTGACAAAAGGGGGCGATTGGTGCTGTCGTTTTGTGGGAGAGGAAAACATCTGGTGATGGGGGGAGTTGAAACCACAGGATGAGCCAGGCGCGGTGTCACACACCTGTAATCCCAGCACTCGGGAGGCAGAGGCAAGCAGATCTCTGTTGAATTTGGGGCCAGCCTGGTCTGGTCTACAAAGAGAGTCCAGGACAGCCAGGGATGGTACACAGAGAAACCTTGTCTCGAAAAACCAAAAAAGAAAAAAGAGAGGGGGGAAAGAAAGAAAGAAAGAAAGAAAGGAAGGAAGAAAGCACAGGAAGAGGCGGTCCCTGGTGACCATCTAACTACAGGATTGAACGCAGGAGGGAACAACAGCAGTGACAAACTGCGATGTCATCCTGAGCTGGGCTTTCCTCTTCTGCTACAACCTAACTCCTCACCTTGGATGGAGCTCACTGGCTGTGGGGTCTTGTCTCCTGCTCTGAGAACCCTGGACGGGATGGATGCCCACCCGGTTTGGCAAGCTGTTCAATTTTCCAAGTATTTGAAAGTGTGACCGGGAGCAGCGCCATGGTGGCAGTGACAGGTGTGATGTGAGCATAAGAGCTGTGAGCCAGCGGCCAGGCAAGACTGTGGCCCAGCAAAAGGACAGGCTGGGTTCTGCTGGTTTGTCTGGCCCCAGCTCTGTTCCCAGGAGACAGGACCAAACCCATCCTGGGTTCTGTGTTCCACCCCGTGCCTTTGTGGAAGACCTGGTCATTGCTGGTACACAAAACCTCACACTCAAGACACCTTTCCCACGGTCTCAACAGTTTTCGATTTGCTTCTCCCAGGTTTCTCTCTCCTGGGAAGTTTGCAAAGTCTACATCAACCCCTCTTTCACAGGACCAAACTCAGAGTTCAAAACCACAGTTTTGGTTCTGTTTGTACCTTGGTCAACTTTGATGCTTCTGACAAGCACACCCAGTTTCTCCAGAAAGCCCTTTGGTCCAACTCAGGCCCCAGGGTTCCCCTGCCAAAGGCCTCTGGCAGCACCTATGTCAGGAGTCCCAGACCTCATCCTAGCATTGAGAGTGACATCAGAACCAGCCGAGACATGCTAAGAAATACAGAGTCGCAGTCGCTGCCTTCCCACCCCCTGGGATCCTAGTCCAGCAGATCCCCCTTGGAAACCTCAGACCTGTGTTGTTCATTTGGTGACTGACATGAGTGACCCTGTAAGCTCACTGACCTGGCTGCCCATCTTCCATCTGCTCATGGTTAAAATCCTCTGGCCCATGTGGTTAGAGAGAGCTGGAGGACCACGTGGACATCCTGTCTTTCATCAAGACTTTACTTATTATTTTAATTTGATACGCGTGAGTGTTTTGCCTGAGTGTTTCGCCTGCATGTATGTCTGTGCACCGCGTGCGTGCCACGTGCCTGGTGCCCGGTGGGGGTGGTGGCAGAAGAAGACACCAGATTCCCTAGAACTGGAGTGACAGACGGTTGAGAACCACCACGTGGGTGCTGGGAATCAAACCCGGGTCCTCTGCAAGCACAGCCAGTGCTCTGACCACTGAGCCACCTCTCCAGCCCTGGACCAGCCCTGTTGTTAGGCATCTAACAGATCCACTGCGCTGCCCTCTTGCCTGATGCGGTTGGCACCACTGAAGGAAGTAGCCGTCCTAAGTCTTGGGCAGCTGCCTGTCATTCATAGGATCCTGGGGAAGGTCCAAAAGGAAGCTGGCGGGTTCATGTAGGAGCGAGCAGAACCACCGTGAGCTCTCCCCTCCCAGGGCCCTACAGAACTCACTGGTTGGGGAGGTTGCAGTAGTTGGATACTCTGTACCCATTTCCTTACAGTCTGAGTTCAAGAGAAGACACTGTGAGATGGCCCACCGACAAAGTATCACACCACCGGCCAAACAAAGCAGAGGTGGGCTGGCATAAAGGCATCACTAATATGGCTGAGCCAATCACCACCCAGAACCCCCTTCACGCTAAGGCCTCCCTCGCCTGTGAGTATTGACGCCATAAGAAGAGGACGCACGCCCAACGCCATTGAGAGAATTTAGTGCAGCTGCCCGAGGTGCGGACGGTTCTGAGTGCACTCGGGTAGGAGGGCAGCTGACCCTTCCCCACAGAGTTCTGCTGGGAGTGGGGGTGGGGGGAGGAGGGCAGAAAAGGAGCGACTTGTAGAAAGAGGTTGACTCCACGCCGAGTCAACTGTAGTAGGCTGCTGATGAGCGTGCAGAAGCTTCCAGAAGCCTGGCAGGAACTCACAGCATCTCTCTTGGGTTTCCCTCAAAAGTCATCTAAAGTAGCAAAGCCCAGATGACCAAGGCTGTTCGCGTTCATTCACCCACGTCTTCAAATCCCTGCCTCTCTATCCCCTACCCCCCTCATCCCCTCCCCCCCAACCCCCTTCCCCCCCTTCCCTACCCCTTCCCCTTCTCCCTCCCCTCCGCTCCCCCGCTTCTCCCTCCCCTCAGCTCCTCACCCACCTGCTCTCCACAGAATCTCTAACTCGCCCCCCCACACACACGCGTCTTCCCTTCCTCCCTTCTCTCCCAGACTCCCGGGCCGCTGCACCTCCTGGCGCTGGGCAGGCGCCTGCGTGTGACGATGAGCACGGTGCCCAGGAGGAAGCCCATAAGGCCGAGAGCCAGGCCCAGGCCACAGAACAGGGTCTCCACGGTGTCCGGTGGTGGAGTGAGCACCTGGGGCTCTGGGAGAGAGAGGAAGCGAGGGTCAGAGGGCACAGGAAGGGATCTGGTGTCGCCAGCAGGCTAGGACACGGGGCTCCGTACCCCAGTGCTGGAGGAGCGGGCCGTCCAGGCCCCAGTGCTCCACCCTGCAGTCGTACACGTCCTCGGCCGAGGGCACGAAGGTCAGGTAGTGGAACTTCCGGAACCTGTGGTTCGGCTGGGTGTAGAAGCTGGTCTGGGCCACGCCCTTAGTGATGGGCTGGCTATTGCGCAGCCAGGTGACGTGGATCACAGGTGGGAAGAAATCGTCCACGATGCAGATGAGGACGTTGGGCTTCCCCAGCTCCACACGAGACTTGGGGAGTACGGTCACCTTGGGAGGCACTAGGAGGAATGAGGCCCTGAATGCCAAATCCCATCGCTTACAGCTGGGCCTTACTAGGGCCAACATCAAGGGACACTTCCTCCCCTGTGGCCACCTGCAGGTGGGCTCTGGGAGGGTGCCTACCGGGGCAGGAGGGATGGGGGAGACTCTGGAGAGGGGTTTGGGACTCCTGTCCAGTCCCCTTCTTCCCTGCCTAGTTAGGTGGGGTGGAGGGAGGGCCAGGTACCACTGATGGCTCTGGTTCGGTTGGAGCGTTCCACCAAGACGTCCAGGTGAGCCCCGAGCATGGCGATGCTGGCCAGCCCACTCTGAAAGTCCGAGTGTGGGAAGTCCCCGAATTCAGGCAGACGCCACACCACCTCCCCGTTCTTCAGATCCACAGAGAAAATTTGTTCCCCATCAAACTCGTGTGTGAACTGTCCAGAAGCATCGTAAGACTGGTAGAAGGCCGGTCCATAGGAGCCCATGTGGTCAGCTGTATTGGGTGAGGGCGGGATGGCAGGGAAGAGCGTCACGTGGCTGACCGAGACTCAGCCCGGCCTCATCCTGTGTGTGCGGACATCCTGTTGTGCCATCGCAGACCCTTGAAGAGTTAGCAGAGGCTTGAAAGGGCGGGGGCGGGGCCAGTGCTCGCAAAGCAGGCTGGGAAAAGGAGAGCCTGCCCGCCCACCCGCCCACCCGGGATGGTGTCTGGGGTTTCCAGGCCTCTGTCATCTGCTGTAGCCGCAACTGCTGCCACCCTGTCAGGTCTTGTGTGTAAGATGGTAAATTTGCGGTGAGGAGGAAATGGTTAAGGGAAAGCGTTGAAGGGTGAAGGAACCAGCTCCGCCTCCTTAGGGACCTCCATTAAGGGGAGCTTCCCTCAGAGGCAGACAGTATATGAGTGGGTGAGGGACATCGACACCCATTAAGATCTATGACCCAGAGATCAGGGTGAGGGAAAGGGCAGCTTTCCACAAGCCAGGCGTGTGACGCACTCCTGCAACCCTAGCACTCAGAAGGTGGAGGCAGGAGGATCAGAAGTTCAAGACCCAGCCTGGGCTACAAATTGGGGCTGTCTCATAAACCAATAGACACGGAGAGGGAAGAGAGAAGGGTCCAAAGCATTGTGGGATACACTGGACATAGTCAGGAGCTCAAGCCAGTCGGTGGTGACGCACACCTTTAATCCCAGCCCTTGGAGGCAGAGGCAGGTGGATTGCTGTGAGTTCAAGGCCAGCCTGGTCTACAAAGCGAGTGCAGGACAGCCAAGGCTACACAGAGAAACCCTGTCTCGAAAAACCAAAATACAATAAAATAAGAAATAAATCAAGAGTTCAAAGTTCATGTCCCAAAATCCATCTTGGAGTGATGGTTGAATGGGCCTCATACCATGCAGTGTTCAGTTTCCTGGATGTCTGGGGCTGCACTTCGGCTGGCCCTTTCAGAGCCCTACACTTAGGACACAAATGTGAGGGACTGTCGTGTGCCCAGCCAGCATGGCGTCAAAAGCCTTTGGTGTGGGGGCCAGGAGGTCACATAGAAACCCAGTGGCGAGTGCTGCAAGGAAGCTGGACAAGAATTGCATGTCGCAAGCCAGGAAGTGGTAGAGGAGCCAGGGTGTAGAGGTGAGGCGGGTGAGGCACGGGTCTCCGGAAAGAGGAAGAGGTGAGAAGGGTTCTAAATATAAAAGGAGCCCAGAGGGGACCCTGGCTCAACTGGCGGTTAGGTCCAGAGTGGACGGACAGAGTGACAGGGCAGGATTTGTCTACAGGGGGAGGAGCTGCCCACATAACATAGAGGGAGATACTTTCCGTGTGTGCTGTCTCCTCCAACCCAAGGCTTGCCCGCTCCTCCCCCTACCCCTGCCCCCCCCCACCACTTACCCTTGGTGGCCCATACTCCCTGGGGACTCAGGACGATCCTCAGGGTGAGGAGTGCCAGGACCAGCTCTGCAAAGATGGCCATCACCTGGTGAGGGGCGTTGACACTGTGGGGAGCAAGGGAGCAATATGGGCGTAAAAAGCAACAAAGTCTAGGCTAGGGGAAGACCCTTGCTGGAAGCAGCCAATCAGAGCAGTTCTCTGAGATACTGAGTCTGTTGCTGGGTAAGAAAGCAAAAAGTCTGGGTGAGAAGGTGGAGGATGGAGGCCACAGTCACCTGTCATTTCACCCTTCAAGAAGGAGCTTGAGGAAGGTCAGGGAGGCCTCAGAGCTGTGATGTACACAAGTGACTGCTGGGACAAGGCCTCCATCTGGCCCACGAGAGAACCTGACTTTCCATGTAGGTCCCTCTGGACAAATTTGGGGGTAAAAATATGAAGCAAAACGCACTAAGAAACTTTAAGGGCAACTGATTGGATAAAGTAAACTATAGGAAAAAATCCCTTTATATCTGTAAATCACTTTCTTTTTAAAAAATATTTTTTAATTTATTATGTATACAATGTTCTGCCTGCATGTATGACTGCCTACAAGATCTCATTATGGATAGCTGTGAGCCACCATGTAGTTGATGGGAATTGAACTCAGGACCTCTGGAAGAGCAGACAGTGATCTTAAGCTCTGAGCCATCTCTCCAGCCCACCTGTAAATCATTTTCAAAAACACTATTTTATTTTATCCTGTAAGAAAGAATGTGTAAAGCCAGCCTGGCATGGTGGCACACGCCTGTAATCCCAGTAATCAGGAGGCAGAGGCAGGTGGAGCTCTGTGAGTTGGAGGCCAGCCTGGTCTACAAAGAGAGTTCCAGGGCAGCCAAGGCTACACAGAGAAACCCTGTCTCTGAAAACCAAAAAAAGAAAAAAGAAAAAGAAAGAAAGAAAGGAAAGGATGTATGAAGATGTTTCTCCTGACAGAATGCTACGGGAAGTTCCCACAACTACTGTGAGGTGGGCAGAGGACCCTGGAGTCTCCATTTGTCCCTCTGGTCCCCAGACACCCTCTTCCATGCTGGCCAGAGGCTGACCAGTGTGCTTTTGCCTCTTGGTGACTCTGCCAGTGGCTGGCCTGGAAAGACTCAACCAATACAGGAAATAGAGAGACACTGGGCATGGTGGCACATCTGATGCCAGCCTGGTCTACAGAGAGAGTCCTTGGCTAGCCAGGGCTACATAGAGAGAGACCCTGTCTCAAAAAAAGGAAGAAAATTAAAATGAACAACTGTCTATTCAGATAAAGAGAACTTTCTTCAAATGTCTGGCAGCTGTTCGCCAAAGTTCTGAAGTGAACCGTTCCCGAGCTTGCCCCCATCCAGAAATCTCCTGGGTCCTTGGTTCCAAAGAGTTACCTGTGGAGCTGTGTTTGGTTTAGTTAGTTTAATAATCCTTTTTTTTTTTTTTTTTTTTTTTGGTTTTTCGAGACAAGGTCTCTCTGTGTAGCCTTGGCTGTCCTGGACTCACTTTGTAGACCAGGCTGGCCTCGAACTCACAGTGATCCACCAGCCTCTGCCTCCCGAGTGCTGGGATTAAAGGCGTGAGCTACCACCGCCGGCCTAATCCATTTAATTTTATTCTATGTGCATTGGTATGAAGGTGTCAGAATCCTTGGACCTGGAGTTACAGACAGTTGTGAGCTACCATGTGGTTCCTTGGTCCTCTGGAAGAGCAGACAATGCTCTTAACCACTGAGCTATCTCTCCAGCCCCCGCCTGTGGAGTTTGTAACAAATACAAATTTCTGGCGTTGCGGAGGTGGAAGGGCAGCACACACTGGAGGGAAGGAGCCGCGTGCCCAGCTCTGTAACTGCTTCCCAGAGATGCAGGCCCATGTGAGAATCGTGAGAGATGACCAGACAACCCAGGCATCCCAGAGGGTGTAACCGACAGGTGGATGGTTAGAGCCGCCACAGCGAACAACTGCAAGCCTCAGACCAGAGGTTCAAACCCAGACGTGTGATGCAGCTCTGCAGGGCAGGGATACGCCCACATGCCGCATACAGTAACTGTAGGTGAAGGGAAATTCGCTGTCTGCATATGGCGTGGATGAAGGTGGAGGAACAGGTTAGACCTGAGAGTTAGGGGACAAATGAACTCACAGTCAGAAGAGAGGGGGGCGTGCCCGGACAGTCCGCAGGTCCTCTGTGGAACGGTGGCTGCATCTTGGCCTCTGAGGACCAGAGTGAAGACCAGAGAGATGCGAGATCGCCATGGAGAGATCACTATCCCGTGGGCGGAGAACTTAATACCCTAAGTATTTGAAATACAGGTGTTTTTAGCCGGGCGTGGTGCTGCACACACACCTTTGATCCCAGCACTCGGGAGGCAGAGGCAGGTGGGTCGCTGTGAGTTCGAGGCCAGCCTGGTCTACAGAGTGAGTCCAGGACAGTCAAGGCTACACAGAGAAACCCTGCTCCGCCCCGCCCCGCAAAGCTGTAAGCATCTCTCAAGTGTCAAACCACAGCGGCATTAGTACCAACACATAGATGACAGTGGGAGGGAGGGGCCCAGGAGAGAGGACAGAAACCAGAAGGGGCATCTCGGGGACTGAGGATGCTCTGGGGACTCTATGGGACTCTATGACCTGAGCTGAGACTCCTAGCAGCCTGAACTCTCCAGCTCCTGTAGCCAGATGGGACTCCCAGTGGAGGGAGGGGACACCAACCCACCCATGAAACCTTGACCAAAAAAAGAACTGTAGGGTTTAATGCCAGCACTCGGGAGGCAGAGGCAGGCGGATCGCTGTGAGTTCAAGGCCAGCCTGGTCTACAAAGCGAGTCTAGGACAGCCAAGGCTACACAGAGAGACCCTGTCTCAGAAAAAGAAAGAAAGAAAGAAAGAAAGAAAGAAAGAAAGAAAGAAAGAAAAGAAAGAGTAGGGATAAAGATGAAGCAGATACAGAGGGAATGGTCCAGCAATGACTGGCCCAGCTTGAGCCCCACCTCATGGGAGAGAGCCAACCAACCCTTGACACTGTTAACAATACTCTGCTGTGCTTGCAGACAGGAGCCTGGCTAGCATAACTGTCTTCAGAGAGGCTTCATCCAGCAGATGATGGAGGCAGATGCAGAGACCCACAGCCAGACAGTAGTCTGAGCTCGAGCAGTTCTGTGGAAGAGTGGGAGGAAGGACTGAGGGAGCCAGAGGGGTCAAGGTCACCACGAGAGCTGCAGCCGAAGCTACCCTGGGCCCTGGGGCTCACAGAGACTCCACCACCAACCAAAGAGCATGTGTGGGCTGGACCTAGGCCCCTGCATGCATGTAGCAGATGTGCAGCTTGGTCTTCATGTGGGCCCCATGACAATGGGGGGGGGGGGGCAGGGACTGTCTCTGACTGTGCTGCCTGCCCCTGGATCCCTTTCCCGTGGCTGGGCTGCCTTGTCAAGCCTCAGTGGGAGAGGACGCTCTTAGTCCTGCTGAGACTTGAGGTACCAGGGTGACTTGGTACTTCTTGGGGGCTTCCCTTCTCTGAGAAGAAGGAGAGGTGGGAATGGAGGGGGGGCTGAGGGAGGAGAGGAGGGAGGAGGCTAACAACGGGCTGTGTGCAGCTGCTCAGGGCTGCGCAGGAGCCTTGGGTTCTCAGTGGGGTCTCCGCACCGCTCTGCCACGCTCACCTCCTTTCTGCACAGTGTGTGTAGACTCACTCCTCTTCCCTCTGACTGCACCCTAACATCCCTACCTCCACTGTTACTGTTGTCCCGGGGCCTGGGGGCTATAGCTGGAGTGCAGCGCCCTTACAACGATGAGCACACTGCCAGTGATGCTGCCGGCAAGGCTCACCACCAGGCCTAGGGCCCAGACCCCAGTCTCCACTGTCGCAGACACCTGGACTGGCTCCTGCCTTTCCGAGGGAGATGAAGAGACGCAGTTAATACGGTGCTGCTGCTGTGCGATGCTGGGGCACCAGGTCCTGGGAGCAGAGGCGTGGGGGGGGGCTGGGGGGGGCTCTTACCCCAGTGAGTGAGGCTTGGCTGGCCCAGCTCTACTTGGTTCTTCGGGAACACACGGTCACCTCGGGAGGCTCCGGGAAGAGACAGAGCCTGGTGAGTTCTGGGTGTCTTCCCAGTCCTCCCCACAGGACGCAGAGGGAGAAATGAGAGAACCCTCCACTGGGGGCCTGCCTGGTGGTGTGTCTCTGGGTCGTGGTTCTTCAGGCTGCTGATGGAGGGCAGAGCCTCCTGGGCGCCAAAGGCATACACTTCCGGCAGGCCCCGGACAGTTTCCTCCTGTCAGGATCCACGTGGAACCCCTCACTGCTGTCAAACTCCAGACAGCCGTTGCATCTGTGCAAATATGCCGTCCACTGCCACGTGGTCCGCTGTGTAAGCAAGGTGGAGAAACGTGAGACCAGTGTGAGAGCTAGTGTGTAAGTGGTGAGGCCAACAAAGGTCAATGCAGGGAGAAGGAGCAACAGCAAACAGGAGGCAGTGCAGGTTTGGGGCAGACAGAGCGCTGCCCCTGCTCACTCCCTGAGGGAACCCCGTGACTCCGCCGGGATCCTGGGGAGTGACTGCAGCCTCTGTGCAGCCCTTGCTGAGCGCCAGGCACCTGCTGGGGGGCTACGCATTTGACTCATGTTACTGTCACAACAACCCTAGATGCAACGGAGGAAACACGGAGGAGGTCGGTGACTTGCCTCAGGTCACACAGCCGTGCGTGCGTCGCTGGGAGGGACTCTCTTCTCCTCACACCTCCCGGTTCTAGGGCTGCAGATGTGAAATCGGGTTTAAACTTTCTGAAGTGGAGGGGCGAGCGTGCTATTTCTTTATCACAGAAAACAGAAAGTTGAGGGGGAACGCTCACTGTGCTGTGGCGCTCTTTAAGGCCGGTCGCTGAGTTTACTTCAGTTCATGAGTTCGCGCCCGCAGTGTGTGCTAATATCGTGACTCCGTATTTTTTTATCTTGAGCATATTATATTAAATAGGATGTGTTTTGACAATGGTTTTAAACTTTGCCTTTTAATTTAAAAATTCTTTTAATTTTCTTTGCAGAATTATAAAAGTCGAGTTTGAAGCCCCTGTGTGGTTTGAGTTTTTGTTCTTGTAGTCTTTATTAGTCGGTAAAAAGTAGCAAACACAAGACAAGCTATTATTAGTACTAGCGTGATGAACATGTGAGCATTCTGGACTTGGAATGGAGAGGGAAGAGTCGGGAGGGCTCGGACGCCCGCCTCTTCCCTGTGGATCCCCGGCCCCAGCAGGTAGGAGTGTCTGGGCTTGCACGGAAAAGCAACACCAAGACTGTTCCCACAGAGGGTGCCTCGTGTTCTCAGAGGGATCTTCTTCATAAGACAGAGTGAAAGGGGAGATAGAAAAAAAAAATCCCTCCACAGTGGCCTCTGTGTCCCTGCCCTGATCGGGTTATAAATAAGGCAAAATAACCCTTTCTTTCCCAAGTTGCTTTTGACCATGGCGTTTCTCAACAGCAACAGAAACGGGCGATAACCCAGGAAAAGTGGTAAAATAAGAGCTGGAAAGACCTGGGGCTATAGCTTTAGAGACACGATAGTTAAATACTCAATTCAAAGGAAAATGAAGGGGCTGGAGAGATGGCTCAGTGGTTAAGAGCACCGGCTGCTCTCCCAGGGGACCTGGGTTCAATTCCCAGCAACCACATGGTGGCTCACAACTGTCTGCAATTCCAAGACCTGACACCCTCACACAGATACATGCAGGCAAAACACCAGTGCACATTAAATAAGGGGGCTGTGCTGGTTGGTCTTAATCATCAACTTGACATAACCTAGAGCACCCTGGAGCACCCTGGGAAGAGATTCCAGCACTGGGGAGGCAGAGGCAGCAGATCTCTGAGTTCAAGGCCAGCCTGGTCTGCATGCCTCAGGCCAAACAGGGATATATAGGGAGACCCTCTTTCAGAAAACAAACAAACAAACAAAGCAAAGAGGCATCACAGTAGCAAGATGCTGTGTCAGGGTGCTAAGAGGCTATTAGTGTAAATGAAGCCTCAGCTGCATTGGACCCAAGGATACTGGCAATACAAGGACCATGTGACCCCTGCCAAGTGGAGCTCCAGACGCCGCGTGGAGCTCCAGGTGCCGAGTGGAGCTGGCCTAAGAGGAGATCGAGGATGGCAGAGCTGGCGAGAGCTGGGACTACGCAAGCCCTTTGGGGCCCAGAAGATTATGTGTGAGTCCAAAATGGCAAACACAAAGCATTTTGGGTTTATACTGCAGGATTTTGGTTTTGCTTTGCAGTGATTGGTTTTATGCCCCAGTTCTTCCTTTTGGGAATAAGAATGTTTAGCACATAACTTTTGAAGTATTGGAAATTTTAAAGACCTTGGCCTGAATTTTATATTAACATGAGGCTTTTATGACAGGATAGAAGCCTATGGATTCAAGGCATGTGTTTGCATGTCAAGTTGACAAGGCATGGATGTACAGGTTAATCTCACCCAGCGCGCAGGAGGCAGAGGCGGGCAGATCTCTGTCAGGTTAAGGGTAGCGTGGTCTACATAGAAAGTCCTACGGTTCTACACAACAAGATACTGCCTCAAAAACAAACAAAAACAACCACACCACCACCGAAAAAGGAGAGAGAGAGAGAGAAAAAACCTAGATGAGCCTCAAAAAACAAACAAAAACAACAACCACCACCCAAAAAGGAGAGGGGGGAAAAAAAACCTAGTTGAGAGCAAGCAAGCAAGGATGAGTTTCTTCTTTGGCTTTTGTTGTTCTGTTCTGTTTTGTTTTGAGACAGGTTCTTACCATACAGCCTTGTGTCCTGGACTCGCTCTGCAGACCAGGCTGACCTTGAACTCACAGAGATCCACCTGCTTCCGCTCCCGAGTGCTTATTCTTTGCTCTGACTCAGGATGTGATGTGACCGAGTTCCTGCCTTGACTCACTCACACCAAATACAGTTTCCTCCCTGAGTTCCTTTTCAGCAGGGATTTTTATCACAAGAACAGAAAAATTAGAATGAGGGTGTATTTGCCGTTAAAAGCCTTGTTTGTGGGTTTGTCGGACTGTGTTGCTTGTGTCAGAGCCTAGGCTTGCCTTGAACTCCCAAACCCCAAGCTTCAGCCTCCCGCTCACCAGGACTATAAGTGTGCACCACCACACCTGGCCGTGCTGTGAATTCTAGTCTTTCCCATCTCTGCATCTTTGGATGACATTGTGCGTGGGCTTGGTGCTTCCTGACCTCGGCAAGAGGAGACAGAGCACCATTGCTGTTTAGGAGGAGACAGAGCACCATCGCGGTTTAGGAGGAGACAGAGCACCATTGCTGTTTAGGAGGAGACAGAGCACCATTGCTGTTTAGGAAGAGACAGAGCACCATTGCTGTTTAGGAGGAGACAGAGCACCAGTGCGGTTTAGATGCTCTAGCCAGGCCTCTCCACATAAGGGCCACCTGGCTCACTGAGGACCTGACTCACAATAACAAAATCGAGAAACTCGGGGGCTGGAGAGATGGCTTAGTGGTTAAAAGCACTGACTGCTCTTCGAAGAGGACCCGGGTTCAATTCCCAGCATCCACATGGTAGCTCACAACTGTCTGTAATTTGACAGCCTTACACAGACATACATGCAGGCATGACAGCGATAAATAAAATTTGAAAAAAAAAAATTGAGATACTCCACTCCCTTGATGGGAGAAGGCAGGCACCCAGGAAGGATCCCAGGAAGGTCACAAGGTCCCGGGATGCTCCGCTAGGATCCAAACACAGCTTCCCGAGCCGTGAAGTCCTCGGTGCAAAGTCAGTCTGCTGTCAGGGTTACTGTGCACGGATTTGAACCTTGACTGAGTGAACTGCTTTGGAACACGTTTTAACCTTTTTTTAGCTTCACTGTCTTCATCTCTCAGAGAAAGGTAAAAAGATTCTCACAGATGGCTCCCATGAGGTGTAAATGGTGATTTTGTTTTATAAGGTTCATTTGTTTTTATTTTATGTTGAGCGTTTGCCTTCATAAATATAAGTGCAGCATTTGTGTGCAGTGCCTGCAGAGGCCAGAGGGGGATACCAGGTGCCCTGGAGCTGGACTTACAGGTGGTTGTGAGCCGCCCTGTGGGTTCTGGAATCGAACTCAGGTCCTCTGGAAGAGCAGGTGGTGCGCGTAAGCACTGAGCCGGCTCTCCAGTCTGGCTGCTTTTGTTTTTATGATTATTAGAGAAAGCTGAAAACAAGTGCGCTTCATACAAGGGATCGAGGAAAGGTGAGACACGAGGGAAATAACTCCGGCACAATCTCTCACTCTAAAAACAGTGAATGATTTTCCACTCCCGCCCTGGGCCTCCCCGCCCCCGCCTCCTGCCCCCGCCTCCTGCCGCCGCCCCCGCCCCCTGATGGCCCCAGATCTTGGGAGACTCAGCAGTAAAGCCAGGACAACTTTAGTCTGGGACATTGTCTTTTCAGAGCGCAGGTTGGGGATCCCCAGCCGATGTCTGTGGTCACAGAACATCGATGAGGAACCGAGGCAGAATGGGGACCCGTGAAACTCTGAAACCTCTCTGCTGACGCCTGCCTGCATAGACAAAAAAGACCGGGAAACCAGCAAGCCTGGGCCAGCCAATCAGAGAAGCCCGAGCGCTGACCTGGCTGTTGCTGGGTAAAGGAGGCTAAAGAAGAGCGTGGGTTTTCAGAAGCTGCAAGAAGAGCTGTAAAACACTAGGTTTACCGCATCCGAGGACGGGCCTGGAATACGGCGTCCTGGTTTTGCGTTGTCTTTCTGGAGTAACTGCATTTGAACCCCTGAGTCCAGAGCCCCGCGCCCCGAGCCTTCTTTCATGACGTCAGGTGCACTTGCTGAGGACTGAGAGAGAACGTGTCCTTGTTGGTCACAGACGGCTGTGAGAGCCACCTGAGGAGCTCAGCTGTGGAAACTGTGCTTCGCGGTCCTGGGAATCGGGGTGATGCGGCGTGGAGGGGCTTAGCGGTGCATCTGGGACCCGGAGTAACGACAGCAGAGGTGAGGGAGGCAGACACCACACATTTCACTTTTACCTGCTTCACGGAGAGAGCTTCCTCTTACAAAAGTTAAGCATTGGGGGGGAAAGTTTCAAAATTATTGTACTTGCTTGTAAGAACGTTATTTATTGATAAAGGGGGACGAATAAAAACCAATGAATTAAAATGACAAGATCGCCGGGCAGGGTGGCGCACGCCTTAAGTCCCAGCACTTGGGAGGCAGAGGCGGGCGGATCGCTGTGAGTTCGAGGCCAGCCTGGTCTACAAAGCGAGTCCAGGACAGCCAAGGCTACACAGAGAAACCCTGTCTCGAAAAGCCAAAAAAGAAAAAGAAAAATTGAATGAAGTAAATGAAAAATTAAAAAAAAAATAAATGACAGGGTCTATATTCAGAGTAGGTCAAGCAGACAAGGAGATGCTGGTGATGGGGCACAGAAGGGGGTCAGGAGGGAGGGACCTGGGCACTGGGCTGAGGAACACCTACCATGGACGCAGGTCAGGACTTCCGAGCTGAGTGTGGGTCTGGCTACTACAGTACCCCTAAGACCTTCCCACCAACCCCTCTGTCCTCTACCCCAGCAGTGCGGGTCCTCCCGAGGCCACCAGGATGAACCAGTTGTTCTGACATCAGGCCATCATCTGGTGGCCTGGGGGAAACATCAGAGCACCCCACAGTCATCTCTTCCTGCACCTGCACACCAGGCTTCTGGGCCCCCAGTATCTGGAGCTCTGGCCTCCTGTAGCTTTAGCTCCTCCCAGTTCACCTCGGCCACCCTCTGACACGGTAGAAAAGAAAAGTTAATTAATTAATGAGCATCCGATGTCAGGTGCATTGGGGGCGCCTCCAGTGTGTTAATAGTGCAGCCGCAGGCGCTGTGAGACAGACAAGACTTTAGCTTCTAATATCCTCTTTTTCTTACAATGACAGTCCAAGCTGGCCTCCAGCTCTCCGCAATGCCCCTGCCTCAGCCTCTCAAGTGCTGGACTTACAGGCACGCACCACCGCACCAAAGCCTGATGTCCTTTTAGATGAAGCGATAGATTGTCTAGTTTAGTTTAGTGTGTTTATTACTTGTGCTGGGTTTAATGATTTGAAAAATAGGAAATAAGATAAGATGCCAGATAACAGATATTATATCATATGAGGTTTATTAAGTGAGCTTGGGGAGAAATGGAGAGGGGGGAGGTGTACCTCAGAGAGAGAGACAGAGAGACAGGGAGAGAGAGGAAGAAAGAGAGAAGTAAGAGAGAGAGAGTAAAGGAGTAAGAGAGAGAGAGGTGTGGTGGCGCAAGCCTTTAATCCCAGCACTCAGGAGGCAGAGGCAGGCGGATCGCTGTGAGTTCGAGGCCAGCCTGGTCTACAAAGTGAGTCTAGGACAGCCAGGGCTACACAGAGAAACCTTGTCTTGAAAAAACCAAGAGATAGATAGATAGATAGATAGATAGATAGATAGATGTGAAGTGAGTCTATCCTTTTAGGCAAGTGATGACATCATAGGTAGGCTGACTGAAGCAGAATCCTAAAATTTCTCCTTTTTCCTATAATTAAAAAACGAGGAACGTTGGATTGTTTTATATAAGGTAAGTTAAAGTATATAAATGTAGGTTCATTGGAAGCAGCTTTTGGCAGCCATATAAGGGAGAGAGAGAGAGAGAGAGAGAGAGAGAGAGAGAGAGAGAGAGAGAGAGAGAGAGAGAAACAATAGCAACAAAATGTCCAGATTATATAGTGAAGGAGAAGGAAAAGTTCTGCCCTGAAAGTTCAGGGTAGGTAGACAGCAGGGAATGTCAGCCTTGTCCTGCAGCAGATAGGGACCGAGGAGCGCTGGGGCAACCTGGAGCTGTCTGCCCCGGGTCTGGAGCACAGCATCTCAGCCTTTTGCAAATGGATAAGGGGCGAAGTAATTGTCTTAACTACTTCCTGCTGACAGTAGGGCAGCGGGATAGGGAGTTAAAAGGCTGAAATGTTGGCCAGGTCCTGGCAGAGCAGGCTGTTGATTTGCTGTCCGGGGTCTGAGAACATCTGTGGCCAGGATGGGCATTGCAGGTCCAGCTAGGAGGGACAGTGCAGGTCCAGCTGACACCATCTGTGAGGTTGGACTGGAGCACCTGTGGGCAGCTGATTTGACAATGTCCTGGACGTAGGAAGTCTGGCAGGACACTGGAACATATATATGGGCAGAAGACAAAGTTAGTAGGTTAGGGAGAAAATTCCCTTTAGATGTACGTTAGAAACTCTTAGGAAAGCAAGGAAGAGACAAGGCTTTAAGGGAAGAAACAACGCTGGCAATGCTTGAAAGGAGAGCAAAGACCTTCCTTCCATTTTACCCGATCGCTGACAATAATTAAAGCGCTTCAGTTTTGGATCTGTCCGAGTTTGGTTGCAGAGGCGTGTAAGCTTAGCAGCCCTCAATGTGGGCGTAGGGATCGGAAATTCTCCAGAAGGCGTCCCAGAGGTGTGCTAGGAGGAGCAGGTGATGGGATGTTCCCCATGGGGAGCTGAAGCCAGCAGTCCATCAGGGTGTCCCCAGAATGGATAGTGACTCTAAAAACAGGTGCACAGACTGTTCCAGCAACTCCTCAGTACTGGACAGTGACCAAAAGAGCACAGCTCTGCGGATGAGCAGGACCCGGGGACACAGCCACCTACCTAGTGCACTAGGAATTTTCAGAGGCCAAACAGCAGGTGGTGGGGGTGACTGTGTCAGTTCTCACCCGGTGGGAACTGTCCTAGCTGGAGGTCGGCGAGAAGGACCAGCCTCAGTCGTGAAGACGGTTGAGTTACCTACTCCCCATGTTGAATCGGAGAGGCATCGACGGTCTCTCAGACAAAGGGAAGCATTTACTCAACTAGGAAGGGGATTCAGCTGGTGTTGGGTGCAGAAAGGTGGCAAGCAGGTAGTTATGGGGGGTCCCAAAACCAGGGAAAAGGGGAGAAATCCCACCCTCAGAGAGAGGAGATAGGTGAGACACTAAGGCTGTGGGTTGGCAATACTTATCTGGCTTCCGTTTTACCTGAGAGGTGGATTTCCTGCAGCTTACAAGAATCCTTCTAAGTTCACAAAGGGAGATAAACTTTAGACAGGTTAGCGTCATCACTGTTTGAAATCTGCAGTGACTCTGTGAGTTCGAGGCCAGCCTGGTCTACAAAGTGAGTCCAGGACAGCTAAGGCTACACAGAGAAACCCTGCCTCGAAAGCCAAAACAAACAAACACAAAAACAAAAAGAAAGAAAGAAGAAGAAAAAGAAAGAAATCCGCAGTGAAACACACATTGTCAGACATGTACATATTGCAGGAAAAGACGGTAGACATACAACATAGCAGAGGCTTGGGGGGAAGTTTTGTGTTAAAAGCACAAATACTCTTTGAGGTGAGCTCAGGAAAGGCACACGCCTTGGGGATCTTTCCACATCTGTGGAACAGTAACGAGGAGGACAGAAACCTGTGGAGCAGAAGGGAAGTTTACTTGATCTTTTCAGCATCAGTTCACATCATGAAAGATGGCTGTCCAGAAGACTGGATATTTATAATTTAAGCACAATGAGAGACATTTTAAAACTTTTTGAAAAAGATTTTTTATTTATTTCTTTATTATGTACGCAGTGCTCTGCCTGCATGTACACCTGCAGGCCAGAAGAGGGCGCTAGATCTCATTATAGATGGTTGTGAGCCACCATGTGGTTGCTGGGAATTGAACTCAGGACCTCTGGAAGAGCAGCCAGTGCTCTTAACCTCTGAGCCATCTCTCCAGCCCCTCCAAGAGAGAATTTTTAAGAAAACACAAACAAAAGGAAATTTAAAATCTTGTGCTTGGGACTATGATAGGATGGTATAGTGCAATGTTTTCCATAATTAGATTAATAAGCGAGAGCTCCTTTGATCAGCGCCAACACTCTGAACAGTTAATACAACAATAGCAGAGCAACAGGAAGAAATAAACCATCCCAGTAGACACGTTGAACTTCATCCCTGTAGACATTCGTAACTTATATTTACCAACTTAAAACACTTTCTTAGACATTCTAACATCCTTAACTTGAATGTATCAACCTTAAAACACCTTCTTAGAAGCTTTAAGATACAAGTGAAATTGCTGTGAGCAGTCACTGTCCTTCAGCTAAAAGAGTGGTAAAAAGAAGTCCGGTAACAGGGCAGACTGTACCTAGACCTGACAGGTAAAGCTCGGTCCCCTCTGCATATGAAGAGGTCTGGGAGGTATCTGAAGCCTGTTTATCTTCAAGCTGAGGTCTGTGAGTAAGGCAAACCTGTTTGTCCTCTTAAATAAGAGATCTAGGCCAGGCGTGGTGGCGCACGCCTTTAATCCCAGCACTCGGGAGGCAGAGGCAGGTGAGTCACTGTGAGTTCGAGGCCAGCCTGGTCTACAACGTGAGTCCAGGACAGCCAAGGCTACACAGAGAGACCCTATCTCAAAAAACAAAAACAAGAGATCTAGTATCTAATAGTTTAAACTAGCTAACGAGTTAACTAATGAACTAACATGGTAGATTACTTTCAGCCAAGGAGCTAATTGTGCACCTCCGGCAGACCTGCTGTGGGAAAGGGGGAGGGGCCAGGGCAGTGGCCAAGCCATGTGTAAGAGCTTTTTAAGAAGGAACTTGGGGGGCTGGAGAGATGGTTTAGAGGTTAAGAGCACTGACTGTTCTTCCCAAGGTCATGAGTTCAATTCCCAGGAACCACATGTTGGCTCCCAACCATCTATAATGAGATTTGTATACATGATAAATAAATATCTTTTTTTAAAAAAAGGAATTTGGGGCTAAATTTAACCTGCCCATGAAACAGGGTGTGCGCAGGTAGCAGAGCCAATCACGAGGCCTGCAGAGGGCAACCTGGGCACCCTGAGGGCACCTCTGTTCCCACTCGCCTCTGATGACCCACCCATGTAGCAGTGCTGTGGTGTCTTTTTTACCTGGCTAGGTTCAGCTCCCAGACCATGCCTGTGACAGGACACCCAGTGCTCTAGGGGCTAAGTTTAGCCTTCCGAGGGCTGGGACAAACTGAGACAGAGAGCATCGGTTTAGCTCAGGGGCAGTCTAGAAAAGCTGACCTGGAAGGCTTCCTCGCCTGGGGCAAGCGCAGCCAGGTTAGTCCAGCCAGAGGCAGCAGGAAGTAGGAGAACAGGAGAGTACTTAGAGAAAGGAATTGCTGCTGCGGACAGTAAAGGGAGATGGGATTTCACTGTGAAGAAAACAGAATGGACCTTTGGGGTTCATATCTGAGTCACAGCACCAATTTAATAATTAAAAAAATAAGATAATAAACCGGGCGTGGTGGTGCACACCTTTAATCTCAGCACTCTGGAGGTAGAGGCAGGTGGATGTCTGTGAGTTCGAGGCCAGTCTGGTGTACAAAGAGAATTCCAGGACAGCACAGAAAAACCTTGTATCAAAAAACCAAAGTAGTAGTAGTAGTAGTAGTAACAATAATAATAATAATAATATGCCAGGCAACAGATATTATATTGTATGTGGTTTATTAAGTAAGTACGGAGAGAGTAGCAAAGAGGAGAGGGGTACCAGAGAGAGAGAGAGGAGAGAGAGAGGGAGAAGGAGAGAGGGAGAGAGGGAGAGGGGGAGAGGGGGAAAGGGGGAGAGAGGGGGAGAGGGGGAGAGAGGGAGAGAGGGAGAGAGAGAGAGAGAGAGAGAGGCGAGCGCGAGGTGGGTCTGTCCTTTTATGTAGCCCTGGGCAGGGCCACGCCCCGTGCCAGGTGGGCAATGACGTCACAGGTAGGCTGACTGAAGCAGAATCCTAACACCGGGAACAGAGCCCAAGGCCTCGCAAGCGCCACCGCCAAGCTGCTCCCAGCCCCAGGCTGCCGCTTACAAAACACGTTAATAAACCGACTTAGAGCTCCCTCTTGTGGTACAAACACGCCCGCCGTTGTATCTTCCGATCCACTTGCCTGATCAGGACCGACTGCTTCGGGGCTGGTTGTTGGACAGGAAAAAAAGATGGAATTTGCTTTGGGATGCTAATTTTTAGGCGGGTGGAACATGAAAACAACCATGTCCACTGCCCTGCATGAGTAAGAACAGACAGGCCCACAGAGGCTCACGCAGGACACACAGAGCTGACCCACACTGCTGGTGGCTCCCAGGAAGAGAGGGGTGCTCCCAGGAAGAGAGGGGTGCTCCAAGGAAGAGAGGGGTGCTCCCGGGCTTACAACAGCTACCCAGCCAGCGCGTCCAGGAAGGAAGGAGCCCACTAGGGCTTCGCTGTGGTAATTTTCAGTGATTAAGGCCCAGGACCGTGCCCACCCCCACCCCTAGACCAGGTTGTCCCAAGATTTACAGCAATCCTCCTGCCTCTGCATCCTCAGCACTGGGACTTCAGGTGAGAGCTGCTGGACTGTCCACGCCCACATCTTTTTTTTGTGTGTGTCCTGGACTTTGTAGACCAGGCTGGCCTCGAACTCACAGCGATCTGCCTGCCTCTGCCTCCCGAGTGCTGGGATTAAAGGTGTGCGCCACCACGCCCTGCCACTTCCACATCTTTTAAAAATTAATTTCATATATTTTTTAACTTATTTTAGGTGTATGGATGCTTTGCCTGTGTGTTTGTACGTGCACCATGTCTTTGCCTGGTGCCCACAAAGGTCAGAAGAGGGCACTGGATTCACTGGTGGTTGTGAGAGCCCTGTGGGTGCTGGGAACCGAACCCAAGCCCTCTGCAAAAGCATCAGATGTTCTCAACTGCTGAGCCACCTCTCCAGCCCCCAATTAATTTTTTAAAAAGATTTATTTATTTATTAAGTATACAGTGTTTTACCTGCGTGTACACCTGCCCACCAGAAGAGGGCACCAGATCTCATTATATATGGCTGTGAGCCACCATGTGGGTGCTGGGAATTGAACTTGGGACCTCTGGAAGGGCAGTCAGTGCTCCTAACTGCTGATCCACCTCTCCAGCCCTTATTTTATATCTTATATTTATGCATTTATTTCTGCATTCCCAGCATGCATGGTAGTACGCCTGAGTAGTCAAGAATACAGAAGGGAAGGGCCTTGCTATGGGGAAAGGGAGGATGCTGAGGAGGTGACATTTGACTGTGTCCAAGATGGCTGGGTCAGGCAGGAGCCCCACAGATACAAGGGTCACATAGATGCCGGTGTCTCCCAAGGCCCCATCCCTACCCTGCAGCTTCACCTCTGTGGGGACCACGGTGGTGAAGATTCTGTAACTCCCGGTGGCCCTGTGTGAAGTGTCACCCCACTCAGCCCCCAGAATTGTGCCCTTCTCCTCAGTGTCCCAACCCTGCATAGGTACTGGTCACCCCTCAACAGGAAGCACGTTACGTCCCGTGTGCTTCAAATGACATCACTGGTGAGGAAACCGAGGCTTCACTCTGCGTGTGTGCCAGTGCGTGTGCCCGTGCTTGTGCCCGGGTTTTGCCTACAAGTATGCTTGTGTACCCTGAGTAGTGTGCCTGTGCCACTGGACGCCAGACCCGGGCTTTGGTCTCCTGGAGTTTCCGACCGTTGTGAGCCGCCGTATGAACGCTGGGATCCGCAGCCTCCCGCCCACTTCCACAGCCATCGCTTTATGATGAGTGTGCGGTCACTGCAGGTGTCCAGCGCTCCAGTGGGCGGCCCCGCGGCCATGCACACATTCGCAGCACTAATTAAACTTGGAGGGGAGAGAGGAGGGAGAGTGAAAGGGCAGAGAGAGGAGGGGGAAGAGATGGAAGGAGAAGGTGAGAAAAGAAAGAGACGGGGGAGAGAGTGTGGAGGAGGGCGGGGCCATGATGAGATGTTCTCGGGGAATTAGAGGGGAAAGTGGGGGTAGATAGGATCATGTCTAATTGTATACATGTATGAAATTCTTTTTCCCTTTTTGTTTTTGTTTGTTTGTTTTGTTTTTGTTTTTGTTTTTGTTTTTGTTTTCTAGACAGGGTTTCTCTGTGTAGCCTTGGCTGTCCTGGACTCACTTTGTAGACCAGGCTGGCCTCGAACTCACAGTGATCCACCTGCCTCTGCCTTCCGAGTGCTGGGATTAAAGGTGTGCGCCACCACACCCGGCTGTATGAAATTCTTAATACTAATACTAATACTAATACTAATACTAATACTAATACTAATACTAATACTAATACTAATACTAATCAGTATTTAAAGATCCAGACTGAAAGGGAAACTGGGGAGAAGCAGTTAGGGTGTGCACTGGCCGCCAGGCAGGGTCCCTGGGGTGGGCGGGACTGAGGCTGGCGTGGGGAGGGGTCCCAGAGCCCCAGACTCAGCCTCTGTGGCCCTCAGAGAGCCACCTGCTGCGCGCGCTGCATGAGTGCTATGCGGAGAACAACGGGGTCGCCGCGCTTCATCATGAGGTGCATCTTCAAGTGCGGGAAGTTCCTGCGCTTCGACAGCGCCGTGGGCGAGTTCCGCGCGCTCGCCGCCTTGGGGCGGCCGCGGGCCGAGTTCTGGAACAGCCAGAAGGACTACACGTAGCGGCACAGGGCCGAGGTGGACACAGTGTGCAGACACAGCTGCGAGCTGAACCAGGGATTCACGGTGAACAGTCAAGGTGAGACCCAGGAGAGCAAGGCCAGGCTGGAGGGCTGCACTAGCGGGGGCGGGGAGGGGGGTGGATTGGTGGGGACCGGCAGGCGGAGACTTGGGGGACGTGGGGCCGGGGACGTGCGCTCAGAGGCCTGAGTAGGGATGTCAAGAGCGTTGTCAGGCCTAGTACCCAGCCTGCTGTGGGGTGAAGGGAGAGGGACCTTAGAACAATCGCAAGGGTTGTGGGGAGATGGTGCCACCTCCCAGGAGCGCGGGCTGTGCAGGGGACACAGAGGGGACAATGGCTCAAGGACAGGTGCAGGAGGGTGTGCAGGGTGAGGTCCTGTGGATAGTGGACCCCATAGAGCAGACCCTGTGAGAAGATCATCAAGTGAGGTAGAGACGGAGGCAGACAGCGGGACCCACAGCTTGGGGGGCGGGGGGTAAGACGTCAGAAGCTGGAGGGTTGGGAGGCGGGAGTGAGCTGATAGGCGGGGTAGACTAGACCCCCCTGGAGTGAGCGATAGTGAGCTGTGCGGAGCTCGGAGGACTTAGCAAGGCTGGGAGCAAAGAGCCCTGGCTCCTTCCCCTCAGCTTCTGGGGAGAGCGAGCCCGGTGAGCACCCGGAGGAGATCTGAGCGAGCGAAATCCTGGGGTGAAGGCGGAGCCTTCCGCAGACGCGGGAGAGCGTGCGGGGACACGTCTTTGAAAGTCTCTTTGGAAGGCCAGGCATGGTGGCGCACACCTTTAATCCCAGCACTTGGGGCAGAGGCAGGCGGATCGCTGTGAATTCGAGGCCAGTCTGGTCTACAAAGTGAGTCTAGGACAGCCAAGGCTACACAGAGAGACCCTGTCTCAAAAAAAAAAAAAAAGCCTCTTTGGAAAGCGGGAGTTCCAGCCATCGGCAGAGCCTTGACGCCCGGGAATGAGTGGGAATCCGGACAGATCGGGAAGGAGAAGACGGGGACCTGAGTTAGAAAAGATGCCTAGCTAGGTAAGGCGATGTCCGAAGCACGCGGTTGCCCTCAGTCGTGGGCTGGCATCCTTTTCTTCAGTGTGCTCGGCTGCCAGGTTGCAGGGGGTGCTGGATCCCAGCCTGAGTTTGAGTGACTCAGTGGGACCTGGGTGTGCCAGGCTCGCTGTGCGCAGCAGATTGCCCCAGGAATCACAGCCCAGGGACCCGCACTCCGCTGTGCTGAGATATGACATCTCTTGGTGTCTCAGTGATGACAGGTAAGCGCACCCAAACCCCCAGGGTGGTTGCTGAGGCATTCTCACTGGGTAGCCCAGGCTGGACTGGAACTCGCCACCCAGCAGCCTCAAGAGTTACAGCTGGGTGTGTACCCCACGGGTCTGGCTGTTGGGGTAGGAAATGTCACGGTTACAGCTGTGTTTTCAGTGTGTTAAGAGTTGGGAAGAGCAAAGGCTGGAGTCCGAGCAGCAGATAAGGAAATATTATCATCCTAGGAATAGTAATTATGGTATAAATTATGAGAGAGGAAAGTGCCTTTGTAGCTTAATCCTAAAATTAATTTAAAATAAATAATTAAAAAAACAAAATGACTTTTTTTCTTTTTTTTTCTCCTTCCGTTTAAAATTATTTTATTTTCTGTGAGTGCCGTTTTGCTTGCCTGTGTGCCTCTCTGTGCACCACCACATCTGAACCTGAGCCTGTGGAGGCCAGAAGAGGGTGTCAGACTCCCTAAGACTGGAGCTACAGACAGCTGTGGGCTGCCTGTGTGCACGCTGGGAGCTGCAGACAGCTGTGGGCTGCCTGTGTGCACGCTGAGAGCTGCACCTGGACCCTCTGTACACTCTTAACTGCTGAGCCATCTCTCCATCCCTCCCTCCTTGAGAAATAAGCTCTGTAACTCAGGATGCCCTTGAATTACGGATTTTCCTTCTTTTAGCCTCAGCTATTTAGCCTTGCATTTACAGGAGTGCGCCACTGTCCCCATCTGGACTAAGTTTCTAGTGTGGATAACTGACAAGATCCTAGAAATAATCATAGATATTTAGTGGCCATTCAGCGTGCAGCCTTAGGACACTGAACACTCTGTGTGTGTGTGTGTGTGTGTGTGTGTGTGTGTGTGTGTGTGTGTGTAAGATAATTTAGGCCAGAAAAGTAGAGAGTCCTTTGAGCCTGTAGATTAAGCTCCAGAGCCCCCTAGAGGTCAGTTGTATACTGCAGGCAAAGTATCTCATGGCGAGTTCAGACACAAAACCTACTAACCTGAACTCCGGCGGGAGACACATCTTAATTCATAAACCGCAACTCATGAAGGAGTTGACTGAGGAATTGTCAGTTCATACAAGTGACCAAAGTTGGGGCTAGAGAGATGGCGAGCAGTTAAGACCACTAGTTGCTCTTCCAGAGGACCCGGGTTCAATTCCCAGCCCCCACATGGTGGTTCATAACCATCAGCAACTGCAGTTCCAAGAAAACCAGCACCCTTTTCTGACCTCTGAGGGCACCAGGTGTGCACATGGTGCACAGACACACATGCAGGCAAAGCACTGATACACATAAAATTATATAAATAGTTCTTTAAAATTTAATTTCAAAAATAAATTATTTGAATGAACCCTGCTTCCTTCTCACCATGACAAAGTGGAGATCTCACAGCTGGAGAACATGTGTCACCATGTGTTCCTGGCTGTCCTGGAACTCACTATGTAGCCCAGGCTGGCCTCTGACCCACGGAGATCCGTCTGCTTCTTCACCACTGAATCGCACTCTCATATGGCACTCCTTTTCCATCCCTAGTCCAGCCTAAGGTACACGCGTCACTCTGAGGCACTGTGACCTGCTGGTCTGCCATGTGACAGATTTCTACCCGGTTGGCATTCAAGCCCGCTGGTCCCGGAACAGTCAGGAGGAAACTGCTGGGGTCTCATCCACCAACCCGATGCAAAACAGGGACTGGACTTTCCAGATTCTGGTCATGCTGGAGATGGCCTCACAGTGGGGCGATGTCTACACCTGCCACGTGGGGCATCCCAGCCTGCAGAGCCCTGTCACCATACAGTGGGATGAGTCTGCCCTAGAGACCCTTCTAGATCCACATAGAGCAGGCGGTACCCGGCTCAAGGTCACTATCAAGCCCAAGTGCTTATACACCGGGACCTGACCTTCCCAGGTACTTCTGAAACAAATGCCCCCCTGACCCTGCGCCACCCCCTCTGACCCCACCCCTCCCCTGCCCCCACTCCTCTCCTGCTCCCCCCCTCCCCTGGCCCCGCACTGCTCCCCCACCCCTCCCCTGCCCCCACTCCTCTCCTGCTCCCCCCTCCCCTGACCCCGCACCGCTCCCCCACCCCTCCTCTGCCCCCACTCCTCTCCTGCTCCCCCCCTCCCCTGGCCCCGCACTGCTCCCCCACCCCTCCCCTGCCCCCACTCCTCTCCTGCTCCCCCCCTCCCCTGGCCCCGCACTGCTCCCCCACCCCTCCCCTGCCCCCACTCCTCTCCTGCTCCCCCCTCCCCTGACCCCGCACCGCTCCCCCACCCCTCCCCTGCCCCCACTCCTCTCCTGCTCCCCCCCTCCCCTGGCCCCGCACTGCTCCCCCACCCCTCCCCTGCCCCCACTCCTCTCCTGCTCCCCCCTCCCCTGACCCCGCACCGCTCCCCCACCCCTCCTCTGCCCCCACTCCTCTCCTGCTCCCCCCTCCCCTGACCCCGCACTGCTCCCCCACCCCTCCTCTGCCCCCGCCTCCATGCACCCTCCTGTCCACAGAAGGGCCTAAGGCAGAAAAGTAATGCTGGAGAGTTCTAGAAGCCACTGGAACCAGTGTCAGAGCAAAGTTTGTCCTGTAGGGAGAGAGGACGCCCCCCCAGCCTGGGGTCTGACCATCAGAACACAGGGTCCCCGGGATCCCAGGCTTATGTAGGTGGGGTACGCGCAGTGAATGGGGTGGTGATGGGATGGAAGGGGTCCTCACCACCTAAGGAGGTGTTAACAGCTGAACGTGTCCCTTTTATTCCCTCGCTCAGCTCAGCTGAGAGCTCCAGGAACAAGGTGAGCGGGTAAGATGCTGTGCTTGCCCTGAGGTTTCTCTGCCTGGTCACACAGTCTCAGCCTGAACTTCCCTCTCAGCCTCTGAGAGTAGGGGGGAGGGGGCTCCCACCACTGAGGAAGGAAGCCTAGGTAAGTTGTTCGTAACAATTGGTCTTTTCAAAGACTGTTTATTTAGTTTTATTTTGTGAATGAGTGTCTGCGTGTGTCTGTGCACCACCTGTGTGCCCGGTGCCTGCTGAGGCCAGCAGAGGGCGTTAGAGACGGCCGTGAGCCACCATGTGGGTGCTGGGAACTGAGCCTGGGTCCTCGCAAGAGCAACAAATGCTCTCAACCCCTGAGCCACCGTCCCTCCAGCTTCTGATCACTGTCTTACAAGGTCATAATTTCTCTGTCCTGGGACATAGAGGAGGAGGTGCCAGCAACCTACAGTGACAGTCTTCCATCCACATTGATGGAAGACCTGATCTCAAAGACAATGTTCCTAGAACAAGATCTGTGTCTCACACACACACACTCACACACACACACACTCTCTCTCTCTCTCTCTGCGAGCTCTAGGAACCAGATCTACCTTTAAAGTGCACATTTTCACTGACTTTCTTCCTCTGACTAGGTCGCACCTCTCATAGTTTCCACCAGCTCCCAACAGTCCATGAACTATATATAAATCCATCCACAGAGGCTGGAGAGACTGATCAGCAGTTATGCACTTGCCGATATTCCAGAGGCCCCCGGTTCAGGTCCTAGCACCCACGTCTGACAGCTTCCAGCTGCCTGAAACTCCAGCTCCAAGGATCTGGAGTCTGAATCAGTCTTCTGTCCTCCATGCACATACACATAAATACAAATATGAATAAATCCACCAAGCCAGGCACGGTGGCGCACGCCTGTAATCCCAGCCCTTGGGAGGCAGAGGCAGGCCAATCTCTGTGAGTTCAAGGCCAGCCTGGTCTAAAAAGGTGAGTCCAGGACAGCCAAGGCTACACAGAGAAACCCTGTCTTGAAAAACCTAAATAAATAAATAATGAAACCACTGACAAGCCTCGTGACTGCTCGCCTCTGAACAACATTGCGTCGGGGACCGGCCATCGATCCACGAGACTCTGGGCCAGCGTCCAGATCTAAACCATAACCTCAAGCGAAGCCGTAAGGGAACACCCTCCCCAGCAGAAATCCCTGCTGCCGAATGTCTGCTGTCTGACAGCGAGGCGGAGGCAGGTCAGAAGTCGTCACGTCATTGCAATTTAAGTTAATTAAATGTAACTGAATAGCCAGCAGCTGCCACAGTGGGCAGGCTGGGTTTATAATCTTCGTCAAAGGCTCTCCGGGTGGCTTTTATGGGACCGTCTGCAAAGACGATGCTAGAGAATTGGGAACATGAAATAACTGGGGAACTCAGGGCGGATGGAGATGAAGCGTTTCTTCGTGGCTCATTAGCTCTCCAGATATCAAATCCCCAAAGCGTAAAAGACCCATTAGCAAGCTAATAACGTTACAGAAGAAGACCCAAGCTTCCAGAATTCCAAACACTGCCCACTTCGGTAGACGCAGAAGCCGCTGAGCACCACAGAGGCCACCTGTTGTGGTTTGGTGGTGAGATGTCCCACACGGGCTCACGTATTTGCACACTTAGCTCCCAGCTGGTGGTGTTGAGACCTCACAGAATCTTTAGGACATGTAGCCTGGCTGGAGGGAGTGGAATCCAGAGGGCTGGCCTTGTGGTTTTACAGCCCAGTCCACTTCCTGTCTGTTGTCACTGTTCTTGACTGCTGGGGCCGCGGTGACCAGCTGCCACGCCTCTTCCACCATGATGGACTGAGCCCCTCGGAACTGTGAGCCACGGTAAACCCCTCCTCCCTAACGTTGCTTCTTGTCAGGGTTTCCGGTCACAGCAGTGAGAAAAGGAACCGATAAAGAAACACTATGACAGGGGCTGGAGAGATGGCTCAGAGGTTAAGAGCGCCGCCTGCTCTTCCAAAGGTTCTGAGTTCAATTCCCAGCAACCACATGGTGGCTCACAGCCATCTACAGTGAGATCTGGCGCCCTCTTCTGGCCTGCAGATAGAATACTGTATACGTAATAAATAAATCTTTAAAAAAAAGAAAGGAAACACTATGATAAAGAATGCATGCGATTTAAGAGCTCACTTCCTGGGGCCAGGGAGATGGCTTGGTGGTTAAAAGCACTTACTGCTCTTGCAGAGGACCCAGTGTACACCACATCAGGCGGGTCACAGCCACCTGTAATCCAGCTTCAAGAAATCCACCCTTTGGCCTCCACAATCCGCTGCGTGCACTTGGTGCACACAAACACACATGTACATGCACACACACACACACAAACCCTTTATAAGAACACCCCTCTCTGTACTTTAGTGTCTCCTCTGGCATATCCTCAGAGGTCAGGTCATGGAGGTTTGCCAGACACCTCTCACAGCATGAGGTGACTCTCCAGACTCTCCTCCTAAACCTGTTGCAGCACTAGTGTGTGGGGACACTTCACACTGTAGACAAAAACATTTTAGACAGAAGACGATGTTTAAGATTCTCAGCCAGAGGGCTGGAGAGAATGTGTCGGTGGTTAAGAGCACTGCCTGCTCTTCCAAAGGACCGGGGTTCAATTCCCAGCACCCACATGGCAGCTCACAACTGTCTGTAACTCCAAAATCTGACCCCCACACCAAGGCACATAAATTAAAATTAAATAAAATACTTAAAAAAAATAAAAGTTTAAAAGATTCTCAGCCAGACACATTAGTTCACACCTATGATCCCCAGCACTTGGGAGGTAGAGGCGGCAGGGGAGTCTGAGCTACAAAGTGAGACTCTACCTAGAAAGAAAAGCAATTCCCACTGACACGGAGGAAAGGCACAAACGGCTTGGGAACAGATTAATTAATAAGCAGGGGCTGACATGGCTGGGGCTGATTCTGCTGCCTTTCACTGAGGCCGAGGCCTGGTTTGTTTCCACATCTGGGCTGCTCCCGGGGGGTTCCCCGTTCTTCACTTGGGGTGTCCTGTGATACCATCCCTCCACTCACCCCAGAAAGGGGAGCAACAAGAGACGCCACCAAAGCACAACTCGGGGCACCAGTGAGTTGGCAACCGATGACATTACCGTGGACTGTGGGTGAGGGGTTACTTACAGGAGTCAGTGGCAGCCACACGGTCATGAACGCACTCCAGCGTGGGATGGCTCATGAAACGGAAAATCTGGGCTGCACAGCGTGACTTGCCATCAGCCTGACCGGTTGGAGAGTATCTCTTCCAGCAGCTTGGCATGTGTGAGTGTCCCTCAGCACGTCTCTCTGCTCACATACACTTGGGAAGGGAAGGGCCTATGAATCTGGTCAGTTTCAGGGGCTTCCCGGAGCTACTGAGTTGTTCGCTTCCTGGTTCCCCTCTCCTTAGACCTGCCTGAGTCTTAGCAGCTTCCTTACACTTCGGAGCCAGAGAGACAGCAGTCAGCCCATGATGCCACTCCCCACTAAACTGCTGTGAAGATGAGAAAACTAATATTAACAGGACAGTCAGGAGCATCCAAAGCTGGGTGAAGCCACTTCTCCTCAACACACTAGAGGCTCCCAGAAGCCCTCCAGGAAGAAAGTGGCATGTGACCCTCAGAGCCCTCTCTACCCGCTCACAGGAACGGGGGCCACACCCTCCAAGCCTGGGCCTCTGTCCCTCCACATAGGAACTTCCTCATTGTGAGGCAGCTAAGGCCTTGTTCCTCCCTTCCTCCCTTCCCCTCTTCTTTCCCACCTAGCCTGGTCCATCTGCCACAGAGAGCAGTGAGGGCCACAGCCCTCTAGGATGTGCAGCAGACCCAGGGAGTGACCCAAGTGCAGTCCCTACAATATCACTAAATCTTCATGGTCTTTGTTGTTACGCCTCATGTTGTCTGTTTGTGATAGGACCTCTCACTATAGCCAGAATCACTATGTAGCTCAGGCTAGCCTCAAGCTAAGCAATCCCCCTGCCCCAGCCTCCCCAGGTTCTCGATTTGCAGACATATACTACCACTCTTGGCTTATATGATTATTTTTAACCCATAAGCAAGGAATGCCCAAAGAGAAACCCGAAGCCAAGAAGCAGCTGTGAGGGTGTGAAGCAGCAGCTGTGAGGGTGTGAAGCAGCAGCTGTGAGGGTGTGAAGCAGCAGCTGTGAGGGTGTGAAGGGGCAGCTGTGAGGGTGTGAAGAGGCAGCTGTGAGGGTGTGAAGAGGCAGCTGTGAGGGTGTGAAGAAGCAGCTGTGAGGGTGTGAAGAGGCAGCTGTGAGAGTGTGAAGAGGCAGCTGTGAGGGTGTGAAGAAGCAGCTGTGAGGGTGTGAAGAGGCAGCTGTGAGGGTGTGAAGCAGCAGCTGTGAGGGTGTGAAGAAGCAGCTGTGAGGGTGTGAAACGGCAGCTGTGAGGGTGTGAAGCAGCAGCTGTGAGGGTGTGAAGCAGCAGCTGTAAGGGTGTGAAGCAGCAGCTGTAAGGGTGTGAAGAAGCAGCTGTGAGGGTGTGAAGAGGCAGCTGTGAGGGTGTGAAGAGGCAGCTGTGAGGGTGTGAAGAGGCAGCTGTGAGGGTGACAGGCAGGGAGGGCTTTCCCTGGGCAGGTTCCTCCCCTCCTTGTTCCTCCTCCTCCTCTAAGCCCACAGGACAGTGGATTGTGTCAACATCTTTTCCACAATTCTGTCCTATTCTTGCCTGTTCTGGTGACACGGATGCCTCCCTCTAATTTGAGGCTTCTGCTAAACTTGGAGTCTGAAATCTTTCTAGAACCATCTCCTCCTACAGCAGCTGGTATGTTCTGTCCCAGTAAGACCCACTGTGGGGCCACAAAGCCTTCGATAACTTGCTCCTGTCTTTCCTGGTTCTCCTTCCTCCCCTACACACACACACACACAAGAGAGAGAGAGAGAGAGAGAGAGAGAGAGAGAGAGAGAGAGAGAGAGAGACGGAAACCTCTTCTGTCCTAAGCCATCAGAGCCACCGCCATCACCCACGTGCCTACATGCCAGGGCACCCATTCTCCCCAGCTCCACCTCACCTGAGAGCCAGACCCCAGGTTCCTAGAAAGGAGGGAAAGGTGCTGCAGGGAGGGGCTGTGAGCCTGCCACTTGGCTGCCACCTGGCAGGGTGGCTCGTGGACTCTTAGACCGTGTTGGTTGGCACAGTACTTTACTAGGCTGCTGTGGGTTGGCCTGGGGACTTAACTTCCAAATGTAAATGTTATTTGAGTAACTGTGCGGCATTGTCTCCATGGAGAAAAGCGGTCTGAGCTGAAAGGAAACGTGACCTTTGGGGACACTCCCTGTGTGCTCTCAGAGGGTGACCTCTGCGGTTTAGTACCAGCTGCAGAGAGAGCCCTCGCCAAGCCTCAGCCCTGGCCCAGCCCTGCTGGGAATAATTCTGGCTGGGGAGGGTAAATGTCTCTGAGGTAAGGGAGAGGAAGGGGAACTTGGCTAGAGACATGAAAAGGCACATGGGACCCCCCAAAAGTGCATCCACTGTGACACTAGATAGCTGAGGTGATGCCAGTGCAGGTGTGCACGCACAGGCATTCTCTCTCTCTCTCTCTCTCTCTCTCTCTCTCTCTCTCTCTCTCTCTCTCTCTCTCTCTCTCTCTCTCTCTCACACACACACACACACACACACACACACAGGCATGCACGCACAGACATGCTTCAGCCCCTTAAAGCTTGAGTGAGGAGCAGGGAATAAGGAATACCATGAGTAAATAAGGAGAAAAGATTTAGTGATATTGTAGGGGCTTCACTATTCTGGGTAGTTGGTTCATTTTTGAGACAAGGTGTCTCTATGTAGCTCTGGATGTCATGGCATTTGTGTAGATCAAGCCGGCCTTGAATTCAGAGACTACTTGTCTTTGCCTCCCAGTGCTCAGACTGTAAAGGCCTGTGCTACCACGCCCCAGCCAGGGTCAGGATTATTCTGAGTACTTTGTAATGATGAAGACACCTGCACCGAGTCTCCACCTGCACCGACTCTGCACCTGCACCGAGTCTCTGCCTGAACTGAATCTGCACCTGCACCGGGTCTCCACCTGCACTGAGGTCTTTATCTCCACTGAATCTGCACCTGTGCAGGGGCAGGAGGCTCCTGGGATCAGAAATGAGTGTGGTCCAAAGTCCTGAGGTTTTGCCCTTCAGGAGGAACTGCCTAGGTGATCCAGCCTGGGACACACGGAAGTGTTGGGGATGCAGTGAGTGTCGGACACACACATCCATGTCATCTCGTGGGGTACAGACAGGACTGGACACACAGTAAGGAAGGCGCCCCAGTTGGACAAGGCCCTGGAGTGACTCTCAAACCTCCACTTGACAGACGAGAGCAAGCAATGCTGTGCGAGGATGGGAAGGCCCTGAGGAGAGCAGGAAGCCCCCTGGGGTGCCCAAGGACCGCCTGACCAGAGCAGACCTGAGCTACTGCGCAAGCCCCGAGAAGAGCATCATGGGAAGGAAGGAGCCAGCAGTCCCTAGGCAGAAAAACCGGCGTCTACACACATACAACCCCCACAGAATAAAGATGTGTGTACGCATATGTATATATTTAAAAAAACGTGCAAATGGAGGCGGTCTGACTTCAGTTCTGGCTTTTGACAACACAGCATTGCAAGCCTGGGGATACAGTGTGCCTTGGAAAAGGTGCAGAAACCGACATCTTGGAAAGGAGTTCAGTTACCCACTTGCACAGAGTTTAGGCTGAACCCCCTCAGAGCGCCTTCTAACTTTGAGCCCGCGGGCAGCTGTATTTGAGCGGGAGATGGGGGCAGACTCGGGACCAGAGCGCTGGCACGACGTCACTGGGCCATCCATTCGGGAGTCTGTCCTTGCCACCCCGGCTGTATAAACCGTGGGACCCGCTGGAGAACCCCTGTGTGCAGGATGGCGCCAACCTTTTAGGGGACAGGAGCACCTTACGGAGCTTGGAGGAGAAAGAAATAACCACACGAGTACCAGCACGCACCCAGGAGGAGACAATCACATTGTTTAACCGTCAGTCAGGAGGGACTTGGGCACAGGGCTGGAGGGGTCCTGGGAGTCCCTTCTGGCCGTAGGTTAGAAATTGGCTTTCTTTCCAGGTTCAGGGAAGGTGACAAGGTGCCCAGGGAGGAGCTACGTGACCAGGGCAGTGCTGAGCGCCTCGAAGAACTTCAGTAACTCAATAACCGGCAGAGGTGGGCCCTGCACAGCCCTCTGGTCTGGTCTCCCCCGGGAGAGCGGCCTGGTCTTAAGTGGCAGGACATTTCTGCCAGGGACAGATGGGTCACGGAAGCTCCACCCCAGGGAGAGAAAGCTGGAGTCCTGAGGCAGGGGAGACCATGTATTCCAGCATTTGTAGTGCCCTAGGTGGACGGGAGAGGTTCATCCCACAAAGCCACACCCACAGGCACTAAGGAAAACCCTGAGGGGGATGGGGTGCCGGCCCACCCCTGCAGCACCTGTCCCCAGTATCTGCTGGGGTTTTAGCAATTCTCTTCTTCTTTGTTACCTTGGGTTTTTTTTTTTCACTCTTTAAATAATTAATATAATTCTTTTTTTAAATACAAAATACACAGCATCCTTTCTCTTCCACTTATTTGGGGTGACAGGGAAGTGTTTTAAATAAAAGTCTCAGCTCTCTAATGGATCATAAGTGGGAGAGCTGGAGGCCCAGGTATCACCCTTTCCCTGGACATCCCAGCACCCCTGGTCTGCCCCACCCTGGCTGCTGCCCCTGACTTGAGGCTCGAGGCACCCTGGCCCAGGACTCCCTAGATGACAAGAGGTCCTCGTGGGACCTGGTTTTGGTTGTCAGGGTCAGAGAAGGGCCTAGCCCATGAAGCAGACCGGCCCCAGCAGCACTCCTCCGCGCCTTGTGGGGGCCCCCAGGTCTGAGAAAGAAGCGTCCAGCACGGGCAGCTGCTCCAGCACAGGCGTCCGCACCTCCAACACCGTCCGCCCTTGCTGTGTCTTCACAGGGGAACAGGGGAAGAAGGCGCTGTGAGCATGGTGACACGGGCCCCTAACCTGAGCCCCAGGCTTGCCTCTCCTCTCAGAAACTTGACCATACCCAGGTGATTCTGGGCGTGTGGACTAGCTAGGTCAGTGTGTGCCCACTCTCAGGGGCATGCGTATATAATCTCTGTAGGTTATCTGGATGTCCACAGTCGCATGAGCCTGTGTAACTCCACGTAACATAGGTGCACATACACACAGGAGCCTATACAAGTTTGACTCCTATTTTTCCCACCCTCCTCAGTAGCCGGCTGAGCCCCCTCCCCTCAGCTACATCTGACACCAGCTCACTGGACTCCTCCCTGCTGTCCCTAGGCGCCCTGCTGAAACCCTCTTATCTCCTTCCTGCAGCCCAAACCCGGGACCTGCCACCCACCTGACAGCCATCTCTGAACTCCTTGACGTAAGGGCTGGTCTCAGGGCTCAGTTCATCCTCATTGGCCCCCCGGAGTTTCAGGGGACCATCCTGGGGCACCACAGAGCACGGGTAGGAGATGTCCTGGTGGGCAGAGACGCTGAGCAGGCGCAGGAAGGTGAGCTGGACCACGCCCACTGGGGAGCCCTCAGAGTCCACATAGGAGAACTGGAGAGAGAGAAGGGGGAGGGGCACTGACAACTCTGGGGAGCAGCCACAGGCAGGGTAAGGACCACCAAGCTTCAGTCCTGGGATTCAAGGACAGATGATAATGGAAGCATCAAAGGTTGAAGGTCACACAATAAGGAAAGGAGGTCAGGATGGACAGAGGCAGGCACCAGGGCCAAACGGCTCGCACCTGTGTGACATCATCCCTGGGTGTGACACAGGTCTCGCCTCCTGCTGTAAAGTTGCAGAACACTCGGAAGGCATCCCGAGCACAGCCCTGGTTGGGGTCGACCCAGTACTCTCCTGTGGGTGAGGAACATGGAGGCCCTTGGTTCTCCTTGATCCACACGCTTCCTTCCCTCCGCCCCAACACCCACAGCAGACCCACAGCCCCATGCTTCCCGACTCACGGCCCTGTCACATCTCCAGCCTCAGTTTCCCTTATCACCTTGCAGCCCACCCCAATCTGTGGTTGGTGCCTGCGTCTCCATACTGACTCTGGGCTCCCTGAGGAAGGAGTGTGAAGTGCAGCGGCAATGTGTGTGTGTGTGTGTGTGTGTGTGTGTGTGTGTGTGTGTGTGTGTGTGTGTCTACTCTCTTGGACACCGGGGCTAACGGGCGGAGCCATGTCAGATGCCGGGACACTTCTCGCCCAGCTGGGTAAGAGTCCCAGTTACGAACCACTTCATGGTCACCCCACTCCGCCGCCTTCCCTGGGATCCCCACTCCCAGCAGCCATCTGCCTGCCCCCTGCCTGCGGCTGACCGTCGGGAAGCTCCGGGTGGCACAGCTTCAAGTCCTGGCAGGTGCGAGCAGGGCTGTCCTGGGTCCCGGTCGGCCTCCTCATCTGTTCTATCTCCTCCCGCAGAGAATCCAGTGAGCCGAAGATCTCCTCCAGCCCCCCAGGACTGCCAGGGGCACCCCCAGTGGGCACAGCCTCATCATCCTGCACCAGCCGGCTTCCGTCCACAGAGCGGCGGGTCTTCTTGGGCATCTGGATGGGCAGCGGCTGGATCACCTCGCCCGGGGGGCCCTGGGTGGAGACAGAGAGGGTGCGGTGAGGTCGTGGTGGGAGCAAAGCAGGGCAGCTCAGCAGGGTGCTGGGCAGCCAGAGCAGCGGGCACTGTCCCTCCCGGCCTACTCACCGGGTGTCCTGGGGGGCCCTGCACGCCCTTCTCCCCCTTGGGTCCAGCCGGGCCCTAAGGAAGGAATTGATGAGGTGAAGGGGGGGGGACCAAAAGACCAAGCATAGGATCAGGTCAAAAAGGATCAAATTGTCAAATTGGTCTCTTGGCCGAAGTGGGGGGGGGGTTTCCCCACCGAGAAGGGGGACTGTGCGGTTGCCCTGGAGAGACAGGGTTCCAGCCAGCTCAGGGAGGACAAAAGTCAAGGCTAAGAGATCACTCACTGTGGCTCCTTTGGCTCCTTTGGGGCCAGCGGGTCCCTGTAAATGAACAGAGGGGGTCAGCACAGGAGTGGGGGGACAAAGCCACAAGTCCGTGGGACCCAGGGTTTCTACAGAAGTGACATGGAGACACGGGAGAGGGAGAGCTGTGGGGCACAGCACGGAACTGGGAGGTCTGCAGGAGGGTGAGGGTAAGAGATGGGGCACTTACGGGCAGGCCAGGGGGCCCTCCAGGGCCGATGGGGCCCGACGCTCCTGGGATACCCTAGAACAGCACGGGAGAGGCTGGGTCCCTCCATCCTTCTGTCCCTCCGTCCCTCCACCCCACGGCCAGTTCCCACCCCCACCTCCAGCATGAATCCCACCCCATGCCCGACCGCGCTGAGCTGTGTCCTGTACCCACCGTCTCTCCCTTCTGTCCGGCAGAGCCCTGAGGGCCAGGGAGGCCCCGGTCCCCTTTCTCTCCCTGCTCGCCAGTCGGCCCAATCAGTCCGATGAGACCCGGGTGACCCTGGACCAGGGAAGAGGTGGTCGTAGGGATGCTCACAGAATTTCCACAGATGAAGAAGGGCAGGAAGACAGGGGGACAGACAGAGGGTCTGGAGAAAGCCCCAGCTGGGGACCGGGTGATGGAGGCCTGAAGCGGGGAGGGGGGGGGGGCGGCCATCCCTGCAGGGTACCGTCTGTCACTTACCTTCTCTCCCTTGGCTCCAGCATCACCCCGGAGGCCAGGAAGTCCTGGGGGTCCCTGTGTGGAGACAGGAAGTCATTCTCCCCAGAGTGGGTCCAAGTTCACCTGCTTCCTCCCAGCTCTGGCCACTCCAAGGTACCCACCCACCCACATAGTCCAGTCACTTACCACTGGACCTGGGGGCCCAGCCTGGCCTGTGGCTCCAGGGCGGCCTTGCTGACCCTATGGATCAGAAGGAACCCCGAGGATCAGGATTGTCCCCCCCGTCACACACCCATGGCCTTCACTCTCCTCCCACACCCTTCACACCACAACTCACCACTGAGCCTGGGAGCCCCCGGAGACCATCGGGGCCAGGCTTCCCCGCTGGGCCTGCAGGACCCACAGGGCCTGTCTTTCCTGGGGCCCCCACAGCACCAGGGTCCCCCTGAAACACACAGAAAGAACTTGTCCTCAAAGGCAGGGCAGGGGGGGTCTGAGGGTGGGAGGTGGGCACGGGGGATGCATCTGGGGACAGAAGTCTGAGGAAGGAGGAGGGGAGCCCCCCAGCGCCCAGGCGGCCTCTCCGTTACCTTGGCTCCCTTCTCCCCTTGCCGTCCCTCTGGACCAGGCGTGCCAGCAGGTCCCTGAAGAGGAGCAGGGAGGAAATCATAAGGTGGTAGGCAGCCCGATTCAACTCAGGTCTGCCCTCTTGCACATACACACACGTACGCACACACACACACATAAACGTGCACACATATGCACACGCAGAGAGGACCAGTCACAGCTCGTGAAGACAGGAGCAGCCACATCCACAGTTAAAACAGAGAACCTCTGTGCACGTGGTGACAAGCCACTGGGCCACTTTCCCTCATCCCACAGCTGCTACAGCAAGCTAAGAGGTTAAGCCCAAACGGGGCCTTCGGAGAAGTCCCTCATCCTGTGTCCATTTTGATAGTTAAGTAACTCAGACCAAAGCCCCCCCCAAAGACAGCCAGATTAACAGCATCTCCCGCCTATCACCTGCCTCTGCCCAGCCTCCATCCGCCAACCCAAGCGGCGCCAGGCAGCTGAGTCAACATCACTTACCCGTTTTCCAAGGGGTCCCGGGGGCCCATTCTCCCCAGTGGGGCCAGGGGATCCCTAAGCAGGGAAGACATGAGAATAAGTGGGTTCCAGCCAAGGGACCCCTGGGGACAGGTACAGCCCAAAGGGTTAGGCTCAGTAGGAAGGGGGGGCGAGGTCACTCACGGGCTGCCCTGGCTCGCCATCCTCTCCGCGGTCTCCCTTAGCACCGTCCTGGCCCTGAAGGGGTATGGCGAAGTCAGGAGGGCCAGCTTCTGCTCACCCTGCCAAACCCCAGCTCCTCGAGACCCAGTCCCACCCGCTACACAGAGGCTAACCAACGAAACGCCACCATCTTGGCTCTACCCCTCCCTGCATAAGACTTACCCGTGGACCAGCTTCTCCAGGGGGGCCGGGGTCCCCAGGAAAGCCAACAGGACCCTAATCCAGAGGAAGAAGAAGCTCAGCACCCCAGATCCCAAGGCTGGCCAGGGCCCCGTGATGCATGTCACACTCTCCTCACCCTTAGCAGAGGGTCGCCTGCGCCCTCTTCCCTGCCTCGTCCCTTCGTCGTCTTTATACATCCTGCCCACTCTGGGTGATCTCTCACTTCCCTTGTTCCCAGGAGACCACATTCCACAACCTCCCTCCGAGGCATCACCCCATCCTTGGGCTCCCCACATTACAAGGTGTTCTTGTCCCCCTATCTCCCCCCTTGTGCTCCAGGGTCTCCCGTTCCCAGAGCCCCTCCCTTCACTCCCCAGACTCACAGGGTTCCCCTTGGGGCCGTCGTCGCCTGTGGGGCCTTTAGGCCCTGGTGGTCCAGCCTCTCCTGCTTGCCCAGCCTCCCCTTTCTCACCACGCTCTCCACGTGGACCCTGCAAAGCGAGTGGAGAGAACAGGCCTGACGGTCAGGGAGACGGTCCCTTCCCTCAAGGCAGCCTCAGCTGCCCCTCAGTCACTTGGTGACAGTGGGACCATCAGAGGCAGGGAGTGTCCTGGCCCCTCCGCCCTTCAAGGAAATGGTGGCTGGGTTCCTTCAGGACAGAGATAGAGCCAGGGGCAGACAAGAGACAGGAAAGGTGAGAGAATGGTTAGGGCGAAAGGGATTAGAGAGCAGAGCTTCAGGACCACTGCTCACCTTGACACCCGGCTCACCCTGGACTCCTGGAGTCCCTGACTCGCCTGGTTCACCCTGGGAAGAGATGAGCATTGATGCCTGCCCCTCCCCCGACCCTGACAATCCCATGTGTCAGTCAAAAACAGGGAGAAATCTAACCCTTCCACCCAAGACTGGTGCATTCCTCCCCAGTTACCTTCTCTCCAGGGGGACCCAAGTTCCCAACACCTCCAGGGGGGCCTTGTGGGCCCTGGAAGAGGAAGAGAAGCATTATTAGGGGAGACAGAGGCCTGGCTGGGAGACCAGCAGGGCACCGGTCCCAGGGCCATGGGCTGCTCTTGGCACCTGAGATGGGACCAGAGTTTATGGTCTAGGGGCTGGGGGGCAGAGGGCGAGGTGACTCACGTCAGCACCGTTGGGTCCAGCAGGGCCTCGAGGTCCTGGAGGGCCAGGTGGTCCCTGTGTGGGTGAGATATGAAGTCATCAGGATGGGGAAGAAAGAAGGAAGGGACAGAAGGCGCTCTCGTGAGGTCCTCAGTGGCCTGTCAGGCTGGGGACGACTGTGTGCAAGCCGTGAGGTCTGCAGTGGCCTGTCAGGCTGGGGACGACTGTGTGCAAGCCGTGAGGTCTGCAGTGGCCTGTCAGGCTGGGGACGACTGTGTGCAAGCCGTGAGGTCTGCAGTGGCCTGTCAGGCAGGGGACGACTGTGTACAAGCCATGAGGTCTGCAGTGGCCTGTCAGGCTGGGGACAACTGTGTGCAAGCCATGAGGTCTGCAGTGGCCTGTCAGGCTGGGGACGACTGTGTGCAAGCCATGAGGTCTGCAGTGGCCTGTCAGGCTGGGGACGACTGTGTGCAAGCCGTGAGGTCTGCAGTGGCCTGTCAGGCAGGGGACGACTGTGTGCGAGCAGTGAGGTCTGCAGTGGCCTGTCAGGCTGGGGACGACTGTGTGTGAGCTGTGAGGTCTGCAGTAGCCTGTCAGGCTGGGGCCTGGCTGGGTGGCAGGTGGGCTTGGGCAGGTGAGGGCGGCCACACTCACCATAGGTCCTACGTCTCCTGCTTCTCCCTTCTCCCCAGAAGGTCCTGGCAGGCCCTGTGCAGGTACAGGAAGCAAAGACCCAGGTGATCACCTCATCAAACACCCAGCCCACAGCACCCAGCCCACAGCACCCAGCCCACAGCACTCAGCCCTCAGCACCCAGCCCACAGCACCCAGCCCACAGCACTCAGCCCTCAGCACCCAGCCCACAGCACCCAGCCCACAGCACCCAGCCCACAGCACCCAACCCACAGCACCCAGCCCTCAGCACCCAGCTCTCAGCACCCAGCCCACAGCATCCAGCCCACAGCACCCAGCCCACAGCAGGGCCCCAGTCCTCAGTTACCGCCTCCCAGTAATCAGCAGCAGGTGACTGGCAGCTGCTCACCCTGAACCTACCTCTCAGGCCCTGCCCCACGCCGTGCTCACCTGTAGGCCGATGGGTCCCGGGGGCCCATTGAATCCTCTCGTTCCTTCATCACCTTTGGCTCCAAAGTGTCCCTGGGGCCCCCGAGCTCCAGGCTCCCCATCAGCTCCCTGGAGCAGGGACAAGGATGCAATGACAGGTCAAGGGTCAGGTGCCCTCCATCTATAAACTCACAGACCGAGCACCAGGCACGAGGGCGGGCGGGGGGCAGAATGAGGCAGGCTAGAGTCTGTGGGGGCCTCAGTGGAGACCCAGGGACACTCACCGCGGCTCCAGGCTGCCCCACAGGACCGATGGGACCAGGAGGTCCAGGAGGGCCCTAGGGAGGAAAGGAAGGTCAGAGAGATGGCAGGGAAGACAGGTGGGGGGAAGGGACACAGGGTGGGGTAAAAGCCAGGGGACTTACATGTTCACCTTTGCTCCCCTTGGCCCCCTTCTGTCCGGGGTCTCCTAACTCACCCTGCAGGGGAAGGTAGTAAGAAGATATGCAAATTAGACAGAGGTCACAAGGTCAGCAGAGAGGACAGGACACACCTGTGGGTGCAGGTCCCCTTACCTTGTCTCCATCCTCTCCAGCCACCCCTGGGGGCCCCGCAGGACCGGGAAGCCCCACAGGACCCTGCACCCCATCACGGCCAGTGGGACCAATGGGGCCCTTCTCACCCTGCAGGAAACAAGGGAAGAGGTAACAGCTTGGGCACAGCCTCACCTTCAAGCCCCTCCACAAAATGCCTCCGTAGTTGGTAGCCACCGCCCCTCAGCTCCCAGCCTCCTGCTCCATGCTCACCGGGACGCCTTTCTCTCCGGCTGCTCCAGGGGGGCCCTGCGGGCCTGGACGCCCTGGCGGACCAATGGGGCCCCCTGATCCTGCTGCACCTCGCTCCCCAGGGGAGCCCTGAGAGAGAGACGCAGTCAGGCCCTCCAGGAAGGAGGACCCCAGGAGCCCTGACCATGGATCTCAGGACAACAGAAAGTGGATACATCTGGCTCACCCCAAATTCCCTCTGCCTAGGCCCAGGGCTCCTCCCCCACCCTTTCCTGGTTCCTGCCCACTGCCTCCTGGGGACCCGGGACTCACTGCAGGGCCTGGAGGGCCGGCTGGGCCTTCGTTTCCCTTTAAGCCAGGTCCACCCTGTGAACAAGATTTAGGGTAACAGGTGAGACTCCAGCTGGGAGGTGTGGGTGTTGGGGAGAGAGTAGCTTGGCGAGATGAAACAGGAAGTAATAGTGTCAAGGGGATCAGGAGGTGCGTGACCATACAGGCTGGTGGCTTTGGGGTCACACTCACAGCAGTGCCCGGGAGGCCTCTCTCTCCTGGGAAGCCCCTCAGACCAGCAGGACCATCCTTCCCTGGGGCCCCAGTGGGACCAGGATCACCCTGAAATAGAAGGAGGGGTCATACACCACAGCCTGAGCAGAGTTCTCTAGCCCCTCGGATCCACGCTGGCTCAGCCCTTGCAGCCCCCGCCCTCCCCCACCCCTGCTCCACTCTGCCCGCCCCTCACTGACCTTGGTCCCTTCCTTTCCAGCTGTTCCAGGCAGTCCTTGCTCTCCAGGAGGTCCTGGAGGGCCAGGGTGACCTCTCTCACCCATGGGACCACTTTCCCCAGCTGATCCCTGGGGAAAGACACAGCCTAAGCTCAGCATTGTCCACCCTGGGACCACACTCTGCATCCCCTAAAGTGCCAAACTAGAACCCCTTAGTCTCCCCCAAAGCCACAGGGAAATTGCTGACCATTGTGGGGCGGGGTGGGGGTGGGGCTGACCATCCTCAGGATGGAGTGACAACCTTATGCCACAGCCAGGACACTTCTTAAAGAAAGAGCCACCCAGGAAGGAGATGAGATTCAGGATGGCAGCCCAGGGTCCCCGGCCAGGCAAACAGTCCTCAGGGCTGCGTTACTGGGGAGGAGGCCCTGACTCCAGGTCTGAGGTGCATCCTTTCCCAGGGGAACCTACCTGAGGTCCCACCACTCCAGGGGGTCCTGGGGGGCCGGTCTTCCCTTGGAATCCCTGGGGAGAAAGCCACAGAGTGAGGTCAGACAAGGAACGGACAAGGTGGGTGGCAGTGGGGCAGGCCCCAAGTGCCAGACTCCCGGGGAAGACTAGCACCAGGGCAGCCGGCTCAGCGGGATCCAAGCCCTCCTCACCCCACACCCCTGGGTGCCCCCCTCACCCCACACCCCTGGGGTCACTTACCACCTCGCCCCTCTGGCCTGGGTGCCCCCCCTCACCCCACACCCCGGGGTCACTTACCACCTCGCCCCTCTGGCCTGGGTGCCCCCCTCACCCCACACCCCTGGGGTCACTCTCACCCCACACCCCGGGGTCACTTACCACCTCGCCCCTCTGGCCTGGGTGCCCCCCTCACCCCACACCCCTGGGTGCCCCCCTCACCCCACACCCCTGGGGTCACTTACCACCTCGCCCCTCTGGCCTGGGTGCCCCCCCTCACCCCACACCCCGGGGTCACCCTCACCCCACACCCCGGGGTCACTTACCACCTCGCCCCTCTGGCCTGGGTGCCCCCCTCACCCCACACCCCTGGGGTCACTCTCACCCCACACCCTTGGGTCACTCTCACCCCACACCCTGGGGTCACTTACCACCTCGCCTCTCTGGCCTGGGTGCCCCCCTCACCCCACACCCCTGGGTGCCCCCCTCACCCCACACCCCGGGGTCACTTACCACCTCGCCCCTCTGGCCTGGGTGCCCTGGCAGCCCATCCTTCCCTGCCGGGCCCTGGAAGGGGTTTGAGGTCATACGAACTCTTGACAGGGAAGGGGAACGGGGTGGGGGCGGGGAGAAGGAAGTGAGGTGGATCACAAGTCAGTGGCGAACTTACTGGAGGGCCTTTGGGACCAGGAAATCCATTGGGGCCTTGAGGTCCCGGAAGACCCTGGAGACAGAGGTGGGAGGAGTGAAGGGCGGGGTCTGGACAAGGCGACAACGCTTCTTCCCCAGGGAGCACGGAGACCAGAGCAATCAAGCTGTACTCACCCTCTCTCCAGGTGGCCCGTGGGGACCATCACCACCCGATGTTCCCTGTGAGGGAAACAAAGTCAGGGAGTGAGATAGGGAAGGACGGGGAGGCCCAGCGTCGGGAGACAGAGCCAGCCCCAAGAGTCCACTCACCTTGGCTCCAGACTTCCCGGTGGCACCTCGAGGTCCCCGCTGACCCCTTGGGCCCTAGGTAGGCAGAAAGGGAGTCTCTCACCGTGTGGCTGAGGATGGCCTTGAACATTTGATCTGCCTGGTTCTAGCAGATTCTACATTGCCACACTCAGCTGATGCAGCACTGGGGTGGGACCCGGGGCTTATGCACAGGGGTAGGACCCGGGGCTTGTGCACAGGGTGGGACCCGGGGCTTGTGCACAGGATGGGACCTGGGGCTTGTGCACAGGGGTGGAACCCGGGGCTTGTGCACAGGGTGGAACCTGGGGCTTGTGCACAGGGGTGGAACCCGGGGCTTGTGCGCACCATGCACAGCTGAGCCACCTGCACAGGCCAGCTCTTGGCTCTTGAGCCACTTGCACTCACCGTGGGGCCCCGTTCTCCCCGAGGTCCTGATTTCCCAGACAGGCCCTGGTGAAAATAAAGTCAAGCCAACATCCTCCAAGGCGAGACTCCCCCAGCAGCCCCTCCAACCCGCAGCTCCTCCCTGGGCGCCCTCCCCTCCCCCAGCTTACCCGAGCTCCTTTCTCTCCACTGGCCCCAGGAAAACCAGGAAACCCAAGGGACCCCTGGAGATGATGGAGAAAGAAGAGGGTGAGCGGAGGGAGCTTGGGAAAGGCCAAGAGCCTGAAGAGAGGCCATGGAGGCAGCATCGCTGCTACCTGGGCCAACAAGGAGGGGACCTTAGATCTCCTATCTATAAAATGGGAGTCGGTCAGCTAAAATGTCTCTAGGGAACCCCACACTCTGCTAGTCTATGCTTCCAGGGGTCAGAGGTCAAGGAAGGGACAACAAGAAGGGACAGAAGGGGGACATCACCACACCTTGGGACCCTGGCGTCCGGGGTAGCCAGGCAGACCGGGAACACCTAGCTTGCCCTGTGGAAGGACAGAACGCAGTTAGGAATCATGGGAACTAGACACCTAGCAGCAATCCTCCTGCAGAAGCCTGCGGGCTCCCTGCCTTCTTTGGTGTTCCAGGGCCAGACCTCCCAAACCCATCTCTGTATCTCAGCTCCTCCTCCTCCCAGATTAAATCTGCAGCCCCCTGAGTCCTGCCCCCTGTGGCCCGGCCCCTGCAACCTCATCTTCAGTTCTAGCACCCACTGCTGTACTACCCAGCCCGACCTCTCTCCACTCCCGAGGGAGCACCAGCCCAGCCCCTCCCCTCCTGCTTGGGCCCAGGAGGCTGCAACAAGGAGCTGGCAGCCTGGCCCTGCCCTTCCTGACGGCCACCTGCAGAAAGCTTCATCTGTGAAGCAGGACTTTCATGGGGGACGAGGCCACAGGCCTCCCTCCTCCTCCTCCCCGTTTCCACACTCTCACCCCAACTTGCACCCCATGTCCTCCCTGTGTCCGCCATACCAAGGATTTTCCCTTGACTTTTCTTTGTTTATTTTTTTGTTGTTGTTGTTTTGTTTTGTTTTTTGTTTTTTGGGACAGGGTTTCTCTGTGTAGCCTTGGCTGTCCTGGACTCGCTTTGTAGACCAGGCTGGCCTCGAACTCACAGCGATCTGCCTGCCTCTGCGTCCCAATGCTAGGATTACAGGCATGCGCCACAGCACCTGGCTTTCCCTTGACTTCTTACGCACCCACCTCAAGCCGTATGCCCAGCATACGCCATGTACAGAGAGGCATAACCAGTTAATAGGCATCTCGGATCGGTCACTGACTTCCACTTGGCACCCAATGTCCAGCCTGCCCCAAAGACCAAGCCGCTAACCCCCGTCTTCCTCATCCCCATCACCTTCTCGCCCGTGAGCCCAGTGGGTCCAGGGTCTCCAGTAGGCCCCGTGCGTCCTTTCGGCCCCTCAGGCCCATCTTCTCCCCGGGAGCCAGGGACTCCAACCTCGCCCTGAGAGAACAGCAGGGAGGTGAGTGGTGGGGACAGAGAGGGGTGTAGGTCCCCACTGGAGAGACAGGCACCACCAAGGCTGGGAGGGGTGGGCAGGTGCCTGAGCAGGTGGCGCAGGACAGCAGTTCCCACAGGCAGAGAGATGGTGCCTGGAGGGACCAGCGTGGCCGACTGTGTAGTGGCCATCGCACTGGGACCCAGCTCTACAGTGGGCACAGCAATGGAGGGAAAAAAACTTTCCACTTCAAGGGAGCACTCAAAATGGAAGATCAGTAGGACAGGGTTTGGGGGATCGGGTAGGGAGGAACTTCTGCTCACCCTGTCTCCTTTCACACCTATGTCACCTTTGAACCCAGGAAAGCCATCCTCGCCCTGAGAAAGACAGAGGTGAGAGGGTAAAGGGTTGGGGGAGTTGAGTGAGGGATCAGGGAATCCAGGTAAAGGGTGGGTTTCAGAAATGATAGGGCAGGTGGAGCACTGAGAGGAGGGCAGGTGGAGCACTGTGAGAGAGGAGGGCAGGTGGAGCACTGAGAGAGAGGAGGGCAAGTGGAGCACTGAGAGAGGAGAGCAGGTAGAGCACTAAGAAGGCAGGTGGAGCACTGAGAGGAGGGCAGGTGGAACACTGAGAGGGCAGCTGGAGCACTAAGAGAGAGAGAGAGGAGGGCAGCTGGAGCACTAGGAGAGAGGAGGGCAGGTGGAGCACTGGGAGAGAGGAGGGCAGGTGGAGCACTGAGGGAGGGGGGTGCCCAGGTGTGTGAAGGCCAAGAGCACAAGGCTTACCTTTTCACCCTTGTGGCCCTTCAGGCCCCGAATTCCGTCCACACCCTAGAATAGAGGGGGGAGCGAGAGAGTGACCCCTAGGCTAGAGTACTCATCTCCCCCTCTCTTTCCCTGGCAATCAGTTACCTTGACACCTCGCGGGCCTGGGTATCCTAAAGGACCCTGTGGTCCAGAGGGACCCTGGAAGAGGAAAGAGAGGCACATAAGCAGGGCCTCAGGGGCGGGGGACCAGAACACAGCAACCACACCAGGTCACAGGGCTTAGGACATTACCAGAGCAGAGGGAAGGATGACCAGGAAGACCAGGGACTGTCAGCCCCACCCCCCAGTTTGAAGCCGCCCTGAGGGTAAGAGGAAGAATGGGGGGTCTCACCTGGTTCCCTTTGGTTCCAGGGGGACCTTCTTTCCCTGGGTGACCCTGCAAGGAGAGGTGGGGAATGTAGCTGCTGGCTGTGTCAACTTCCCAGAAGCCCTTGCTCCTCTTCCACCCAGACTGCCCTGTGAGCTAACAACACCAGAACCACAGGTGGCCACCAGGAGTGAGCTCCAGCAAAGGGCACACACTGTACGGGACTGGACGGCCACCAAGGAGCTTGCAGGTGGCACGCTGGGGAGCGTAGAGCTGAGGGGCACTCACCGGGAGCCCATCTGACCCAGGCATGCCGGGGAGCCCTGGTTTCCCTCGAGGGCCCTGCAGGATGGTAAGGAAGGTCATGGTCACTAGAGCTTCACAGCTAAAGTCCCAGGAGAGAGGGGAACGCTCCTCGCCCAGCGCTAGAACCCAATGCCCTGAGAATCAGTCACCCACCTTCTCTCCATGGGGACCGATGGCGCCCTGAGGTCCGGGGAGGCCCTGCATGTGGGGAGAGGGGAGTCATGGGAGCCCCGGGCTGAGCCACTCTCTACATCCCCACTAAGTTCAGGAGCGAGAGAGGCCCCGAGTGTGACCCGGGTGAGGCCTCCGTGGCAGTCAGTCACTAAGGCTGGGCGGAGGGGGAGGCAGGACCATTCACCTGGGTCCCAGGAGTGCCCTGTTGTCCTGGAGGCCCTGGCTCTCCTTGAGGTCCCTAGAAACAAGCAGCCAGAGAGGGCCAGGCCAGGCCCAGGCAGGGGTCAGAAGATGGTGACAGAACAGATAGTACAAAATCTTCAAGGCCAGCCAACAGGACAGGGGCAGGAAACAAGAAGGGGTTCAAAATGGCGTTGAACAAGGCCTGATAGGGCACTTGCAGGGAAAGGAGCGGGGCCTTGGTGCCAATCACTCACCAAGCTCCCTTTGGGGCCATGGGGACCATCCATGCCTCGGACTCCCTGAAACACAAGGTGGGGTTAGCATGCTGGAAGCTGGGGCCAGGCCAGAGCCCTGTGGTTCTGGGAAGTCTGGTCATCCTAGAGGGTGGACAGCGGTTGCCCCACCAGACCATGCATTCATGTGAACCCAAGGGCTGCACGGCCAGGACAGATGGGCAGGGCGTGGGCCTGAGGGCCTGAGGGCTTTTGTTTTTCTTGGCTACAGTCAGAGCCCTGCACCATGTGGCCTACCAAGTGTTTCCTGGGGGAAAGCTAGAGCAGAAATGAGTGGGATCCAGGAGTGGAAAAGCCCATGGGTAGGGGAGGAAGAAAGGAAGTAGCTAGGAAAGGTGGGAATAGGAGAGGTCAGGGGTAACGTTGGGCTAGAAGCTGGGGTGTCACTTACCGGGGGCCCAGGAAGGCCAGGTGGACCTTTGGGGCCAAGAAGTCCTCGGGGGCCCTGTATTCAGTGTTGAGGGGACAGCATGAGTGGGTGACAGGAAAAGCACTCCCTAGTGTGCCCGCTGCTCCCCGCGGCTTCCCCAGAGCACCCCTGCTCCCCGCGGCTTCCCCAGAGCACCCCTGCTCCCCGCGGCTTCCCCAGGGCACCCCTGCTCCCCAGGGCTTCCCCAGAGCACCCCTGCTCCCCACAGCTTCCCCAGGGCACCCCTGCTCCCCGCGGCTTCCCCAGGGCACCCCTGCTCCCCGCGGCTTCCCCAGGGCACCCCTGCTCCCCGCGGCTTCCCCAGGGCACCCCTGCTCCCCGCGGCTTCCCCAGGGCACCCCTGCTCCCCGCGGCTTCCCCAGGGCACCCCTGCTCCCCGCGGCTTCCCCAGGGCACCCCTGCTCCCCGCGGCTTCCCCAGGGCACCCCTGCTCCCCGCGGCTTCCCCAGGGCACCCCTGCTCCCCGCGGCTTCCCCAGGGCACCCCTGCTCCCCGCGGCTTCCCCAGGGCACCCCTGCTCCCCGCGGCTTCCCCAGGGCACCCCTGCTCCCCACGGCTTCCCCAGAGCACCCCTGCTCCCCGCGGCTTCCCTGCCCCTCACTCACCGACTCTCCTGGCAGCCCCCGGGGCCCAATCTCTCCATCATCGCCCTGGAGAAGGAAAGCATATTGGATCAACCTTGCCTTCTAGACTTTTCTCTTGGTCCAGTCTCCTCCCTGACCACATCACTTACCCGCTCTCCATCCTCGCCAGGTGGCCCAGGAAGGCCCTGGGCACCCGTATCACCCTGGAAAAGGGAGCAACAGTGAAGAGGGGCCCCTGATCCCCTCATAAGGCAGATACTGCTCCCTTCGCTAGGCTGCTGAGCTGCCAGCCTCCTTGACTTACTCTGAGGTCCCTACTCCCCCTCTACAGGTCGGTCCCCATCACGTCAGCCAGCCCCATCACACTCACCCTGTGTCCCTTCTCGCCAGGTAGCCCTGGAAGTCCATCAAAACCTCGGTCACCCTAGGAGGAAGGGGGGAAACCAAACTGAGGGTCCAGCCCTCTCCCACCCAAGCCCTTCCTACTCTGACCATGAGAAACTGGAGAGCCCCGCCGGAGCAGGTGAGGCAGCTACAGGAGTCACGGGAGGGCAAGCACAGTACCTTCACGCCAGGTTCTCCCGGCATCCCACGGGCTCCGTCAGCACCCGCTCGGCCCTGGGGGTGCAAAGCATGTGTGAGAGCAAATGGGGACACGGTCCTCTATGCTCCAAGCTCCATCCCCGTCCCTGGAGGACTCACCCTTCGCCCAGCTTTGCCAGGAGGGCCTGTGAGGCCCTGAGGTCCTCTGGGGCCCTAGCAAGGAGAGAGACAGGCACGGTTAACGGGCATAGAGGAGGAACACTGGGCTGCAAATCAGATGTGGGGGTTGTCACCTGTGGGCCCAGGTCTCCAGATTCTCCCTTCAAGCCCGGGCTCCCAGGCTGACCCTGTGAGAGAGAAGATGGTGACATGAAAAGCCACAATCCCACCACCACCACTGAAGAATCAAAACAGCTCTCAACCCGGTTCCCTCACAAAACTATCTACAGATAAAGAAACGCCATGTTAACATCCAATTCACTCACCAGTGGTCCAGGGCGGCCTGTGTATCCCATGGGGCCGGGAGGCCCACGGAGGGCTAGCTAGAAGAGCAAGAGGGACAGAAGACACGAGAGGAAAGTGAGAGCCCCAGCACACCCCCAGATTTGCCCTTCCTCTATCCATCTTCACCCGTGAGCTTTGCTCTCCGTCTCTCAGCCTTCCGGCCCTCCTTTCACACCAGTCCCCCCTGGTGGCCCTCACAAGCGTCTCCCCCCACCCCACATGCACCTCCCTCTACCAGAACCACCCTGTCTCCCCCAGCCCTGCTCACCCGAGCCTGCTGCAGGATCGCCTGGGCCTGGGCCTCCTGGGCTGCCACCACGGGGCCCTTGTCACCCCCACTACTGCCAAACCGGAACTGAGGGACAACAGAGGATAGCGTTCCCCTCCAGGAAGGCCAAGCACCCGTCAGGACAGGGACGCCACCCAACTCTCAGCTGTGCCCCTGGCTCTGGATAGGCACTCTTGCCCCTCCACCCTCCTTCCCACTGTAGCCTTCAAGGCTCGCTCTCCCTTGGTTCTCCGCCTCCTAAGAGATGAGATCTTCCTGCCCTGTTTTAGATGGTCCACGTTCGGTTCCAGGTCTTGAGGCTCTCCTCTTCCCACCCCCAAATCACCAACGGCTTCAGCTGATGCCGTGTGCTGAGATTTCAGGCCCCACCATGTCCGTTTCCCCCCACAGCCTTCTGGGTTAGTTCTCGGTGGGACCACAGCCTCACCCCAACCTGTCTCGCAGCCCAGAAGAGAACTCACCGGGAGCATCAGGGACGTGCCAGGAGGACCAGGGGGTCCATCTGATCCAGGGAGCCCTGCCCGGCCAGGGGGGCCCTGAGCGGGAAAGAATAAGAGAAAAGGAGCCAGGAGCATGTTAGGGGTGTGAAATGGTTTTGAAATCCTTCCCTATAGAACAAATATAGACATGCCTAGATCTCTCCTGAATGCTCTTCCTTGTGAAGAAAAATGTAGGGAGAGAGCGGTTACTGTCCTCTCTGACCAGAGCGCGCTCCCACACTCTAGTTACGGGAGCACAATTAAGTCCTTGGCCAGCTGGTAAGGGATTACTGCACACAGCGTCCACGGGATACAAATGGATCCTCTGCAACCCCTGCCCCACCAAGAACATTCACTTACCCTCTCCCCGGGGTCTCCAACTGGGCCTGGGTTCCCCTGGATACCAGGGGGTCCAGCTAACCCCTGAGGGACAAAAGAAGGAAAGTCAGTTGTGGACAACAGACAGAGGGGGCATGTGGCTGGGGTGCACATCAGACAGAAGGGGGCATGTGGCTTGGGATACAATCAGACAGGGGGCATGTGGCTGGGGTGCACATCAGACAGAAGGGGGCATGTGGCTTAGGGGTGCACATCAGACAGGGGGCATGTGGCTGTGGTGCACATCAGACAGAAGGGGGCATGTGGCTTAGGGGTGCACATCAGACAGGGGACATGTGGCTTAGGGGTGCACATCAGACAGGGGGCATGTGGCTGGGGTGCACATCAGACAGAAGGGGGCATGTGGCTGGGTGCACATCAGACAGAGGGGGGCATGTGGCTTAGGGGTGCACATCAGACAGAGGGGGGCATGTGGCTGGGGTGCACATCAGACAGAGGGGGGCATGTGGCTTAGGGGTGCACATTAGACAGAGGGGGCATGTAGCTTAGGGGTGCACATCAGACAGGGGGCATGTGGCTGGGGTGCACATCAGACAGAAGGGGCATGTGGCTTAGGGGCACACATCAGACAGAAGGGGGCATGTGACTGGGGTGCACATCAGACAGAAGGGGGCATGTGGCTTAGGGGTACACATCAGACAGAAGGGGCATGTGGCTTAGGGGTGCACATCAGACAGGGGGCATGTGGCTGGGGTACACATCAGACAGAAGGGGCATGTGGCTTAGGGGTGCACATTAGACAGAGGGGGCATGTAGCTTAGGGGTACACATCAGACAGAGGGGGCATGTAGCTTAGGGGTGCACATCAGACAGAAGGGGGCATGTGGCTGGGTGCACATCAGACAGAGGGGGCACATGGCTGGGGTGCACATCAGACAGAGGGAGCATGTGGCTTAGGGGTACACATCAGAGGGGGCATGTGGCTTAGGGGTACACATCAGACAGAGGGGGGCATGTGACTGGGGTGCACATCAGACAGAAGGGGGCACATGGCTGGGGTGCACATCAGGCAGAGGAGGCACGTGGCCGAGGAGTGGTCTCTACCGCAGCAGTTTTGGGAACTGGGAACTTGGACTGAAGAACTCTGCAGAGTAGAGGAGACCTGGACACACCCAGGCCAGGCCCAAAAGCACCTGCAGGAGCTGCTAACATGATACACTCACCGCAGGGCCTTCTGGGCCAGGGGGTCCCTCTACGAACATACCCTGTGGGTCAGACATCCAAAGTCAGAGGCCTACCTTATTACTTCCTCCTCCCTTGCGCCTCCCTCAGCCCTGTGACCAGTGCGACTTACAGGCTCCAGCACTGCAGGCTCCCCCTTCTCCCCCTTTAGCCCCCGGGGTCCATGAGCAACCTGAGGGAGACATACATGTAACCCCCAGTGGGGCCCGTGAACAGCCAGGACAACAGGGCTGCCCCATCCGAACTCCAGCCCTCACTCACAGGATCACCTCCGAACTGCAAGCCAGGTCCCTGGGCCACCCAAGCACGCACGCACATACACACTGCCACCCTGAGAGCCACTTTCCCCATTCAGGATTCCAAACCTCAGTACTCCTCTTCTGGGGGACCCTGCCCTGTCACAGAGGTCCCTTCTGACCCCAGGGATCCCTAGATAACCCCCATCCTCGCCCTACTGCCGAGTAGTGGGTACGCGTATTTCTTGGGGGCAGGGGTAAGGCAGGGAGCCAGGCGAGAGTCTGATTTTAAAAGCCGTGGGGTTTTCTCCAGAGAATTAAGAGACACAAGCTCTAACGGACAGCCGTTCATCTGTGGCTTGCTGCTGTTTGTTTTGAGACACTCGCTGTGTACCCCAGGCTGCCTTACCTCCCATGTGTTAGACCTGTAAGCGCCACCACCACGCTCGTTTCTAGTTCCAATTTCTAGTTGTAAGGGGTTCACAGGTTAAAACTGCCCAGCGGGGATCGGGGGTTGGCTCAGCGGTTAAGAGCCCTTGTTCTGGCAGAGGACCTGGGTTTGGTTCCCAGCAGCCACACGGTGGCTCACACCATCTGTAACTCCAGTTCTAGAGGATGTGACAGTGTGATCTGACCTCCACAGGCACCGTGTGTGTGTGTGTGTGTGTGTGTGTGTGTGTGTGTGTGTGTACAGGCAAAACACAGGCATCAAGGAGATTAAGAAAGTTGTTGCCACTGATATCTCAAATTCTGGCCTCTCAACTGGATTCTGGAAAAATACAGCAACTGGGGTCAGTCACCTAAACTTACTCAGAAGTAACTGGCACAATTCCCTAGCTCCCTTCCCAGCAAGGATGCTGCGCCTCTCCTCCCTCCCCTGCCCCATCTAGCTCTAAGTCCACCGGTCCCTCCCTCCCACTCTCCCCCCCCCCAGATCCCACCCCAAGCTCTAGGCCAGACCAAAGACAGTGACAGAGGGTGAGGACCATTTATCGCCACCCCAACCCCCCCCCTCAACAAAGCCCCTGAGACTCCCCCCTCCACCTCCATCTTGGCCTGTTCAGCACGATCAGTCCCCAGCTCAAGCACAAGGCAAAGGCAGCAAGGGTGGCAGCATCAGACACGCAGAGTACAGAGCTAGGCAGCAGCAGCAAGGGGGCAGCCATGACTGCAAAGCACAAAGTGGAGCCAAGGGGAAGGCGGCCAACAGAGGGACGTTTGAAAACCTGGGAAGTGACTGAGGAGATGAAACGAAGGGACACCCACTTGGAAGCAAGACTGACGCCAGAGCCAAGAAAAATTAAACATGGCCAGGATGGCTAGAAAACACACCGAACAAACAGGAAGTGGTTAGAGAGACAGGAAACGCTCGAGAAAAAAAGAATCCAGGAAGTGGACCTTCAAAAACAACATGGCTACCATGGCCAAGAGAGAAAAGAAGTTCACAAAACAAACAGAGAGTGACTCTCACAAAAAGAATTAAGAGGATAAAAGGCAAGATTCAGAAAAAAAAAACACAACATCAAGGCTGGGACACACAGAAACAGCCATGATAAATATCTAGGTCCACAATGGACGTTCTTATGATTTTGATAATCTGAGGTACCCAGGAAGTGTCTTATTGTCAAAGAAAATTTCCACAAGACAGGAAGAAAACCCTAACACAAACAATCCCTTTTAGCCCAGGCTCACACAGTCGCCAAGAGGAACATCAAGGCTAAGAAGATGGGGAAAGGCAGATCAGATGTGGCTAGAAAATGTGACACAGAAAGTTAGAAACTTTGGCATCCACATGGACATAAGGTTGTTTTGAGCAAGAGGCGGCAAGGGGGTCAGACAGAAACTGGACACGAAGCAGTTACTTATTGACGAGCATTTTTATAACGTAGCCAAAAAAAAAAGGAAGTTGCCATGGTTGCCACAAACAGAGGATCTACATTACAGGAAGGCAACGGGGTAAGACATTTGGCAGGAAAAAATAGGAAGTTATCTTCTCAAGCAACACAGACATCTCATGTGAAGAGAATGTGACAAACCAACAGGAAGTAGCTCACAGTCAACAAGGATCAAACAGGAAGTAGCTCATAGCCAACAAGGATCAAACAGGAAGTAGCTCACAGCCAACAAGGATCAAACAGGAAGTAGCTCACAGCCAACAAGGATCAAACAGGAAGTAGCTTACAGCCAACAAGGATCAAACAGGAAGTAGCTCACAGCCAACAAGGATCAAACAGGAAGCAATCCACGTAGCGCCCCCCGATGGCAAAGGATGGAATAGGAGCTGCTTTCACTTACGGCTCCTGAGTGAGCTGTCTCCGCAGAGAGGGCAGGGCCAAGCTCGGTCTCCTCACGATAATCATCCCCATAGCCATAGGTGTAATCGTAGAACCCTGCTGGGGGGTCTGTGCCACCCTCCCCATATTCCTCTGCCTGGAAACTGTCAGCTGTTGGGGGGACCTGAAGATCTGTCTGTTCCTTCCCAAGGACAGGGAGGGAGAAGGGGTAGATGAGGGTATTAGGCCTAAGAGGAGATGTCCTCTGGACCCCAGGGTTTGATGACTTCTAGCCCAAAGGATCTGAGGGTGACTGGAACTGAAGTTTCCTCCCTCAAGTGGGGAGGGGAGGGGCTGAATGGGAAGGAGTGACTGTGGTCGGGGGAAACAGTGGAGGACAGGGAGGGTGGCCGGAGGGCTGGACGCAGGACAGTAATGATGGTGAAGAATCCAAGACCAAAGACAGAGAGAGAAGAAAAAAGAGAGAGCGTTGGTCGGACAGAGTGCGGGTCTGAGAATGGCATCATGGCACAGAAAGAAGCCCACTGAACGCAACACGGAGACTCCACTCTAGTCAAAATACAGTGAGGAGGCAGTGACACCAGAAGAAACGGCCACATTTAGACAAGCAGGTGGCAGGTCCGGAGTGACCAGAAGAGGCTTAAGTGGGTATACAAAGAGCCCTCCAGCCAGGGAGGGGTGGCTCGTCGAGATGCTGTGAGGGTGGGGGCTCGGCTGGGATGAGGCTGGGGGCGAAGTTACCTCTGCAAGGAATGGCAAGGGGCTGGGCTCCAGGGCGCCTTCCTCTTCACCTGGAGTGGGGTACTAGCCCCAAGGGGAGGAGGAAAGGAGTAGGGGTGGCCATGAGAGTTTAGCAGGAAAGAAAGCAAAGCTGCGACCTATCCCCACCAGGATCTGGGATGAGGGGTGGGGAGATCTCAGATCTTGCGGCCCCTTTGAGGAAGACAGTTTAAGGAGAGTCAGTCTCCCGTGTCTATAAGTTGGGGGCAAAGATCTAGATGCCCCGCTCTACCTGCCGATAACCGCTGCCTCTGGTCCTGGGGGGGGCCCGGGCAGTGGGGGAAGCTGCCCGTCGAGCTGGGTGTCGGGAGGGGGGAGGCTGGTGGAGGGCTTTGCCAGAGCCTCCAGCTGGAGAGGGTCTCCCGGCTGGTGAGAGGGGCGCCTGCCTGGCTGCTGACCTCTTGGCAGGAGGGTTAGACTTTCGGGGAGGGGTCCGACGCCTCCTAGGGGAAGGGGGAACCCTGCGGTTGGAGCTTTGAGGACGCTGCAGTGGAGAAATAGGGGGCAGGCAGTGAGCAAGTGAACCTCCATAGTCTAGTGTCTCTCCCAGAAATTAGGGTGTGATGGGGGCTTAACACAGGAGACAGTGATGGGAGAAAAGGCAGAGGAGGAGGGGCCCTCAGGTTACCTGATAGTAAGGGGCCGTCCCTGTAGTCATCACATCGTAATAGGGGGGCTCGTAGTCATAGTAGAGAGGCTCAGTGGGCTGGGAGCAGGGAGGGGGACAGCCGGGGCAGGGCAGCAACGGGAGAATTGAAGGCGGGAGGTTCAGGAAGGAGGGCAGAAGGAGACAGTGTGTGGGGGGTGGGAAACAGGTGTGAAGTTGAGAACGGAAAGGTGGGCAGTGAGGAAGGAGAGAGTGGGCGGGGTGAGAAAAGAGGGGGTGGGTTCCCCATGTGGATAGAAGCAGACATGATTAAGAGATTGAGCCTCCTGTCTCCAGACTGTCCCAAGGACACATCTGTCACCCCGACACCCAGGTCCCCCAGCCCAGGTTTTCAACCCGCTTCCCTCCCACCTGGTGAGCCAGAGACCTCCACAGACCTCCACAGACCGCCCACCTTTGCCACCCCCTCTACCCCTAGGCCCTCCCTACCACTCCCGCTGGGTACCACACCTCAGCTTCATTCTCCTGCCCCCTCCTCCTGGGGCTCCCCTGCTCCCTACTGACTCCCAATCTCTTAATTCAAGAAAGCGATGGGAAGCCCGGGGCAGACAGGCAGAAGATACCACATGGCGGCACGCGGCTCCCGCCAGGCCTTCTCCATAATGACTCTTTTTATTTTTAAATGAAAATAAAAAGGATGATGACTGGGAGGAGGGAGTTATGACTGGGAACTGAGGAAAGGATGGGATGGAGCAGCATGGAACGCTGTGGGAACTGCCCTGGAGAAGCCCAGTGTCCACCCCATGACACTGCGGTTTCAGTTTGCCCGACTCCCTCACCTGCCGCTGGGGCTCCTGGCTCTGTGGCTTATGAAGTCTTGCTGGCTGCTTCTTTGGAGATCTCTGGGCTCTGTGAGGCTTCTGAATCTGAGGTCCATCGCCCTGTGCCTTCTCACACTCCAGATCCTTCTGTCCACAAGATTGATAGGCAGCTTGGACGCCTGGGACAATTACGAGCTCCTGAACATCACCCTGCAAGGACATGAGGTAGGGAAAAAGATGTAAGATGGACAGAGGAACTCAGAGGCAGAGGGAACAGTCTAGGCCAAGGTGACCTGGCAGATGGTCCGGCAAGTCAATGGGCGAGCAGGTAAGACAATGCATGCATCCAGAGGTAGCTCGGGGGCATCTGGGTGAATGTGCAGCTGGGTGGGTGGACGAATGGGTGGATGGGTGGATGGGTGGGTGGGTGGGTGGGTGGATGGATGGGTGGGTGGGTGGGTGGGTGGGTGGATGGGTGGGTGGGTGGATGGGTGGGTGGGTGGATGAGTGGATGAGTGGGTGGATGGGTGGCTGGGTGGGTGGATGGGTGGATGGGTGGGTGGGTGGATGGGTGGATGGATGGATGGGTGGGTGGATGGGTGGATGGGTGGGTGGATGGGTGGATGGATGGATGGATGGGTGGGTGGATAGGTGGGTAGATGGATGGGTGGGTGGATGGGTGGGTGGATGGGTGGGTGGATGGGTGGGTGGGTGGATGGATGGGTAGATGGATGGGTGGGTGGATGGGTGGATGGGTGGATGGATGGGTGGATGGGTAGGTGGGTGGATGGATGGGTGGATGGGTGGGTGGGTGGATGGGTGGATGGGTGGGTGGGTGGATGGGTGGATGGGTGGGTGGATGGGTGGGTGGATGGGTGGGTGGGTGGATGGATGGGTGGGTGGGTGGGTGGATGGGTGGGTGGATGGGTGGATGGGTGGATGGGTGGGTGGGTGGGTGGGTGGGTGGATGGGTGGGTGGATGGGTGGATGGGTGGATGGGTGGGTGGGTGGGTGGGTGGGTGGATGGGTGGGTGGGTGGATGGATGGGTGGGTGGGTGGATGGGTGGATGGGTGGATGGGTGGGTGGGTGGAGATGGATGGATGGGTGGGTGGATGGGTGGGTGGGTGGATGGGTGGATGGGTGGGTGGATGGGTGGATGGATGGATGGATGGGTGGGTGGATAGGTGGGTAGATGGATGGGTGGGTGGATGGGTGGATGGGTGGGTGGATGGGTGGGTGGATGGGTGGGTGGGTGGATGGATGGGTAGATGGATGGGTGGGTGGATGGGTGGATGGGTGGATGGATGGGTGGATGGGTAGGTGGGTGGATGGATGGGTGGATGGGTGGGTGGGTGGATGGGTGGATGGGTGGGTGGGTGGATGGGTGGATGGGTGGGTGGATGGGTGGGTGGGTGGATGGATGGGTGGATGGGTGGGTGGATGGGTGGGTGGATGGGTGGATGGGTGGATGGGTGGGTGGGTGGGTGGGTGGGTGGATGGGTGGGTGGGTGGATGGATGGGTGGGTGGGTGGATGGGTGGATGGGTGGATGGGTGGGTGGGTGGAGATGGATGGATGGGTGGGTGGATGGGTGGGTGGGTGGATGGGTGGGTGGATGGGTGGATGAATGGATGGGTGGGTGGGTGGGTGGATGGGTGGGTGGATGGATGGGTGGGTGGATGGGTGGGTAGATGGGTGGGTGGGTGGGTGGATGGGTGGATGGATGGATGGGTGGGTGGGTGGATGGATAGATGGGTGGGTGGATGGGTGGGTGAATAGATGGGTGGGTGGATGGGTGGACTGGCAGACTCGCAGGCTAATGAATGAGAGGCACAGAGTAAAGGTTACCCACTGCTGCCTAGCTCTAAGGATGGGTTAATGTGTGGGCAAAGGGCTTGCTGGCTGGGGGGCTGGTGAATGGGCAGAGGAGCAGCAGTGCAGTCTGTGGAGGATCTGTGGTTATGCGGGTGTGTGGACTGCTGCGTGTGTCCGTGTGCGTAGAAGAGTGGATGAGTGGGTAGATGGATGGGAAGGTTTAAGAGGGCAGGTAGATGGACGGACGGGTGGCTTGAAGGAGGAGGAGGAGTCGCGCAGGGGAAGCTGGTGAGTGGGTGAATATACACACAGGTGGCTGGGTAGCGGGTCAGGCAGGTAAGTGACAGGTGTCCGGGTGAATGTGCAGCTGGGTGGGCGGATGAGTGGGTGGTGGACGCACGCATGAGGGGTGGCCTGTGGGTGACTGGGCAGGTGAATAAACAAGTCCATCGGCTGAAGGAATCGACTGAGTTGGTGAAGAGGGGACAAATGAATGACTGAATGAACCGTCATGAGCCATATGTACATGAGGGGCCTCCTGAGGGCCACTGAGAAAAATCGGCCCTGAAAACAGGAAAAGGAAACCAAAAATAATGGGGAAAAAATAAAAAGATAAAAATAAAAAAGAAAATAAAATAAATCACGGGAAGAAATGAAGGCCTAAGCATAGGAAGATGGACGGCTGGAGCCGGAAGTGTGGGCCAGACTCACCCTCCCCGCCAGCTGCTGCCCTTACCTCAAAGACTTCGTCATCTAGGATGTGGGCACCGAAGATCACCACGCCGTTGGCGTCCAGCACCGGATGCGCACTCCGGGGAAGGGGCCGGGTAACACGCTTCTTACAGTCCACGATGAGGGTGACGGACTGACTCTTCACAGCCACCGCCACCCGGTGCCACCTAATCGTGGGGTGAGACATTCGTTCGTGTGACTGACTAGGGAAAGCAGGGGTCAACAGGGCTGGGACACAGCCAGCAGGAGTTGACGATGCTAACGAGGATAAGAGCCGGGCGTGGTGGTGCACGCCTTTAATCCCAGCACTCGGGAGGCAGAGGCAGGCGGATCCCTGTGAGTTCGAGGCCAGCCTGGTCTACAAAGCAAGTCCAGGACAGTCAAGGCTACACAGAGAGACCCTGACTCGAAAAACCAAAAAAAAAAATAATAATAATAATTACAAGGATAGCTGGTTGTGGTGGCGCAGGCCTTTAATCCCAGCACTTGGGAGGCAGAGGCAAGGGCATCGCTGTGAGTTCAAGGCCAGCCTGGTCTACAGAGTGAGTCCAGGACAGCCAAATTACAAGGATAAAGCAGGAGAAATGGCTGAAGGGTTGTTACAAGCACTTGCTGCTTTTCCAGACGACCTAGGTTCAATTCCCAGCACCCATAGGGTGGTTCACAACCACCTGTAACTCTAGTCTCTGGAGTTCTGACATCCTCTTCTGGCATGTTACGGGTACCGGGCACACACACAGTACATAGACATATGTGCAGACAAAGCACCCCCCCCCCCCGCCCACACACAGACTAAATTAAAAATTTGAAAGAATGGCAACAGTTCCCGCTGACCAGGTGCATATAGTGCAGGCACCTGTAGGCTTTCTCTAGTTGGGGTGTCATATGTGATGGTCTTTGTCTCACAGACATAGAAACTGAGGCTCAAAAAAGTCAAGTAACTTTCTCAATGTGCGAGCGGCAGACAGACTCTGAGACCCAAACCCCGGTCAAGAAGTGACAAGTTCAGGCATTGGCCAAGTGTCCCCAAAGGGCCAGTAGAGTCCTCAGTTTAGAGACTGGGAGTTCTGAGGCACTTTCTGCTGACAACGTGGGTCAGGCAGGACAGAGAACAAACTGACTTACTTGCCGTCTGCTAGGCTGAGGCCTCGGAAGACCGGCTGAGCTGGAGCTTGTGGCTGCCCCCTCTGATCCTCATACAGGAAGCGGACAGGGCGTCCGAGCTCCAGGCCCAGTTGTTGGACTCCCTGGGCACTGTATAGAGTGAGGAGGGGAGCCTGAAGGCCAGGGCGGGTCCGGACGACCGTCAGCAGAGAGAAGTCTTTGGGAAAGCCTCCTGGTACCCCAGAGAAAGAGATCCACAGACAGAGTGAGAGACAGAGAGATCCCAAGCCTCCTGCCACCACCTCCCCATCTCACTGCCCAGACCTGGGAAGAGCTGTCGGGTTGGCGCGCTGAGCTGGGCAGGTCGTGAGACACGGTAAGCCACATCATTTGGACAGGCCCCTTTTGATTTCCGGACGCCATCAGGAAGGGAGGGGAACCTCAGGGCTCGTAGCACGTCCACGGAGGGTGCACCTGGGAGAGGCAAGGTTAGAGTCAGGGGACAGGACATGCCCCAGGGAGGGTCTGAATAGGAAACACCCAGCTCTCCAACTCGGTCTCCCGTATTCTCCTGAAAGGACCTATGTGATGGGAAGCAGTGACCCAGAGGGGAAACGCGGCTAGCCGGGCTGGCACGCAGGTCTGCCACGCCCTCTCAGCCCTCACCCCGCTGCTCCCCTCCCCCCGCCCCCTCATAGCTGCTTCTCAAACTCACCGGCTCTGCCTCCCAGCTGGGAACACAACTAAGATTCCTCCTTCCTTCCTCCACCTCTCCCCGCTCCGGTCTCTGCCTCGGCTCCTGTCTGCACCTGTCGGACCCTCCCACCCGCTCTCCCTGGCTCCCTCACACCACTCATCCTTTTCTTTCCCTCTTTCCTCTTCTCCTCCTCCCTCTCTTTCCCTATCTGCCAGTCTCCGTCTTCCTGGCATCTGCTCGGTTTCTAGCACAAACAACATCTGGACAATCGATCACCCCGGGCACAGGGAGGCAGAGGCGGCTGTACAAGAGAGGTCTTCCAGTGGCTACAGACAGAGGGTTGAGGTGGGGGCAGGGGCAACTCTGCCTGTTGCTAAGGGGGGAGATACTTGAACAAGGTGGCCCAGACGCCTGGGCCCCAAGGCTTGGCCAATGGGTTTGGGGAGGGGGGAAGGGGAAGCTGCTGCAGCCACATGGAACAGGAGCAGGTCCAGGGCTCCACGCCACACATCTGTAGGTGCCATCGAGTTCTTGCCCAAGCCCCCCCACACCTGGAACCCCGTCCCCCACCACCTGAATCCAAAGATTCAAGTTGCAGGCCACCAGCCAGGTCGCCTTAGGGTTCAGTTTCCTGGGCCCAAACTCTAGAAAGCGAAGCCTGGCCCCCCCTAAAGCACACATTTCTCACACTGTCTCCACAGTGGAGAACTCCCACGGAGAGTGCTTGCAAAGTGTCGGTAGAGGTGTGGGGCGGGGCAGAGGCCAGGGCGGTTGGGAGAGCAGAGCCTGGTGGGGTGGATGAGGTGGGGCCGGCAGGAGAGAAAAGGCCCTTTGAGTCCCGGAGCTGAGGAAACCGCGACCTTCTCCCCACCCCCCCTACCCCCGCCCCTGAGGAGCCTGGCCCCAAAGTGTGGCAGCCCCACAAACACTGACACACAAGGGCAGCTTTGAGAGACCGTGGTACGGGAGACAGAGACAGAGAGACTCACAGAGACCCCAGGCCAAGGAGACCTCAAGGCCCCCACCCTCTACCAAAGCCCGATGGAGGACAGTCCCCCCCCCCCCACGCTCATTGCCCACAGGCCCGCCCACCTCAAGCCACATACTAACCCCACTGTCTTAGACCCACTGGCACCCCATCTAGTGCCCTGAGCCTCCGAATGCCCTGTCTTCTGTTCTCAGGAATTCTTCGTTCCCCATCTCCCTAGAGTGAGTCCCTCCTCCATCCAGTCAGCTCCCAAATAAGAGACAGTTACCTTGGTCAGCCCCCTGCCTAGACTCTGTAAACACCATGAGCTCCGTTTTTCTGTTTTTTCTTTGGTCTAATCTATATCCTTTGTGCCGTCATTCTGCCTATTTTCTCTGAGCAGAGAAAACATGAATAATGGAGATTTGCACGCGCGCGCACACACACACAAACACATACACACACGTATTCCAGGAGAGTAGAGCTGGCTTTCAGTCCTGCTTAGATCCAGTTATCAAATCCTCTTTTTGAGGAGCCTTTCCCTTCTGAAGGGGGGGGAAAAGGGAAAGATTGGCCGTGGACACCAGGGTCCCAGGGGAGTCCGGCTGGCCAGAGGGGGAGGGGAGGGGCAGGAATGCAAAGACTTGGCTCTGGCCTCAGACACCTGATCCTGGCCTGTCCAGCGGCCGTCCTGTTGGCAGCCAGCCCCGCTGCTCCCTAGAGCCAGCCGCGTGGCAGCATCCAGGGCACTGGGAGGGGTTGGGGGACCTAAAAAGGATGGGACAGTGGAGGTAGCCTTCTTTCCTAGCCTTCTAGGCTCTGACCTACAGATGTCACCCCGCTTCCTTTAACCATCGGCCCTGGTACCCACAACTCCGACATCAGCAAAGCCTGAGAATCCAGCCTAGTCAAGCTCTGGGCTGTTGGCACTACCCGACCTCTGCCAGTCATTTCAAGGAGGGAGAAGACAGTCCTACACTGGCTCCAAGGAACCTGTGTCATGCCTTTTATCCTAAACCCTGGTCACCCCAAATCTTTTAAGACTCAGAGGCTCCTACTCCAGACATCAGAGGTCCCTTCTGGGCAAACGCTACAACACGGAGGGAGGGAGGACTCCTCTTACCTGCCCATCCTGGGGCAGCGCTCAGCCCCAGCACCAGAGGTAGGAACAGAAGGAGGCGGTGGCAGCGGCTGCACCGCTCCATGGCTCAGAAGGCCAGGTCTGAGCTCCAGACAGCCCTGGTGTTGACAGCAGACAGAAGCCAGCTGAGCCTCGGAACCAGGACCCCGGGATGTCAGCAGCTTTCGGCAGCCAGCTCCATACAGCAAGGTGCTGTGGCAGGGACACCTCTTTTTGCTTGTCACTGCTGCTCGCTCCTCGGTGGCCGCTACTGTGTGCCCCTGGCCACCCTGGCAGCTCAGAGACCCCAGCTTGCCCCCGCCCCCAGGTCCAGCCCCCGCCTCTAGCTGCCCGCCCACAGCTAGCAAGGGGAAACCCCACCCCATCTGCACCTGGGCAGGGGAGTGTGGGGGCAGGAAGCCTTCCTCATTCGCTGGCCCTCCTTCTGGGGGGATTAAGTGACCCATGTGCACCCTTGGGTTGAATTTGAGGGAACACAATACACCTCTAGCCCCATGTCTTCTTAGGATCCTATGGTCCCGTCACACCATGGTCCGCCCTTGGGGGCCTAGAGCCCCTCTGCAGAGTCCAGGGAGGGACTCAGGGCACAGTGGGACAGAAGGGGCGGGCCTACGGGGTGACCGCCCCACGCCCACTCGTAATCAGGTCTCCATAATTACCTCCCTCATCCCGCCCCGTGTAATTACAGAGCAGTCCTGGGTGGGGTGTTTATAGACCCAGCTATAGATAGCGACTCAAAGGTGGGGGACGTGGGGTCGCCTGCAGAGCGGAGGGAGGCCAGAGATGGGAATATTGGCTAATGGGCCAAAAAGAAATACCGGACTAGGTAGAGCACAGCGAAAGGGGGCAGAGGACTGTGATGAGGGGCAGGAGATGCTGCTGGAAGGCTCTGGCCAAAGGGGGTCACACAGGGACGGCTGGCCGCTCTAGGAGGGTAACGCTGAGACCAGCGCGCCCCCAAAGGCGGGCACAGTGCCGGGTCTGCCCGGAGCCTGCGGCGCAGCCCGGGAGAAAGCTGCAGTGAGCTAGACGCCGCCGCCCGCTGGCGCTGGGAGGGCACCCTCGAACAAGGCGCCTTTGAAAAGCAGCCCCGCCCCCGACCTGGCACACCCTCTCCCCCTCCCGACAAAGCTCGCCTTGTCCCCCACCCTGCACCGCCTCTGCAGCCCTAGGGAACCTCGGGCTGTGGCAGTATCCAGGGAGCACGTCGAGGTTTCTCACCCGATATCCCCTCACCTAGACACCATGGTGCCCACTACCCATACAGTTACCTCAGTCCAGGACACAGGTATTTTAACTGGAAAGCGATTTTATGTGCGAGTGAAAGAGGGGGAGGGAACCCCCAAAGATATCCATGGTAAAATCCAGGCAGCTCAGCACCGTCTCTACAGGCTGCCCCCCCCAGGTCCCCCTGTTCCTGGCCAGTGAGCTGAGGACTAGGGAAGGGCCACCCAAAGCAGCCACCCCCGTCACAGCGCAGACACCTTGGGATGAGGAAGGCGAAGCAGCAGGGCTCCAGGGACAGGCCACCTGAGGGGCCTCCTTGCCCAAAGCCACCTCCAGCCCTGGCATTTAAGCCACCCTGGGGATGTACAGTACTTCTTTGAGTTTAACTCTCAGCCCCTCCTCGCAGGGGATTAAAAATAGCAGTGGGTTCCCCCATGTCCACTACCCCTTTACACTTCAGTCTGACTGCAGGGGCTGACGAGACAGAGGCAGGCCCCTCCCCCTGCCCCGTCTGACAAGATTGGGAGGATGAAGGCTGTCAGAGCCCTGCTCCCACACCATTAACTTGGGGGGCCTGCCCCACAACACCCCTTTCTGGGGGAGCGCCATTCCATTCTCCGAGGCAGGATGAGAAGGGCGTAGGGCCAGGATGAGAAATCACCCACACCATGGTGTAGGTGACCCCAATAAATTCAGAGACTCAAGGCCACTGAAGGTAGACATGTAGTCCTCACAGGATCTGGGGTTCCCTCTGACTTGGAGACCAAGGAAACCCCATTAAGTGTTGCCACATCCCTTGCAGGCTAGGGAAGTCCCTCCTGCGCTGCACCACTCGCCCCGCCCATGGCTCTGGCTGGGCCCTTGGCCCCTCCCACCCCACCCAGGCTCCAGTCCTCTTCCACGGTTCTCCCCACTGCTGAGAAGCACACATGTGCGTCTGGGTTCAGGCTAGCTGGTGGGGAGCCTCGAGCATCTCCATGAGGAAGGTGTCAATGGGGGTGTCGCCAATGAGCTTGAAGAAGAACAGGTGCTCCAGACACTTGAGGCCAATGGAGCGCAGGGCAGGAAGCCGGAGCAGCAGCTTGGCAAACCTGAGGTGGGGGCGGGAGAGAGTGAGCCAGCACTGCCCAAGCCCTGGACACACCCGGCCTCGCCCTCCGCGGGGCGCACAGCCCCAAGCCCTGCTCACCGGCCCTGCTGCTCAGGGTACTTCTGCTTGCAATAGGTCTCCAGGGACGCATACACCTTCTCCCGCAGGACCTCCACCTCCGCAGGGTTGGACAGTCCCTTGGCGTCTGGAATAGCACAGGAGGAAGAGGAAGAGGGAGGCAACAGGTGAATCAAGTCAGTGCAGACAGACATGCACACGGCGGCCCTCAGGATGCCCCTGAGGGTTTGTGGGTCAGGGTCAGAAGGGAGGGCATCAGTGAAGTGGCTTTTCTGGGCGGAGGGTCTTACTGAGGGGGACCACTGGAAGAGAAAGGCTCCCAGGCTGCCGTGGGCTACGAGGCGGGTGGCCTCCCCTTACCTGGGTTAAATAGAATGATTGCCCGCAGGCAGCCAAGCTCTGTCTTGTCCATCCTCATGTCCCGCATTTTGGACACTAGCTCTGTCAGCACCCTGGAGAGGGACCTGCAGGTCACTCAAAGGTCACAGCTCAGCCAGCCTTGGACACGGACCAGCCTATAGCCCCACCCCTTCTAGCTACAGGCCAGCCTGACCGAGGGCCACTGACCGATCAAAGATGGCTCCCACGCCTGCAGAATGGGCTGAGTTTCTGTGCACGTGAAGACCTGTGGCCAGGAGGATGCCATCTCGGACATCAATGGACCGATGGGAGAAGGACGCAATGAGGAGCTCATTCCAGCCTGCGGGCCAGAGGGCACGATGGGTCAGCAGACCAACACCAGCCACGGGAGCCAGAACACAAAGAAGACAGGGGCAGGGCAGAGGCCGCAGCTGCGCTCCCTGAGCGCCAGGAGGCTAAGGAGGGCCACGTGTCACCGACCTGCCCGCAGCAGTATGACCTGGTCGTCCAGGGGGAGGGAGGAGAAGTGCGGGATCCTCTTGGCCCACTCAACCAGCGTGAACAGCTGTTTGTCAGCTGCCTGGCAGATGTTAGTCACTGGGTCATTTGGCTGCAGAGAGAGGGTAAGGCCCCTGCCTGGAGAGGGGCTTTTGATACGCCTTTACACCTTCACGCCCCGTCTAAACCCGCCACCGCAGTCCAGGCTTCTCCCATGGCAGTCACGGAAACCATTGATGTGGGACTGTCCAATGGGAGCAGTGGTGACGGAGCCTTCACTCCACATCAGGATAAGACTTTCTGAGACAGGGTCTCACTACGGAGTCCTGACTGGCCCAGAACTTGCTATGTAGACCAGGCTGGCCTTGAACTCATGGAGATCCACCCAAGTGCTGACATTATAGACACGTGCCACTACACCTGGCTCGCCTCAGGTTATTGGAAGGCCTTTCAGTTCAGGGCAAGGTGAGGGGGGTGGAAGGAAGGGAGGAGGACAGATCAAGCACACTGGACTCTCTTTTCCCCCACCCCCATCTTGAGGGAGAAGGGGTCAACCCCATCACTCACGCTGCTGCCGCCACCCCCGGTTCCCCCAGGGCCCTCCACGCCTTGGTCACTCTTCTGCTCCACAGCAAGCTCTGCCTCCAGGATCCTGTCCACAGGCATCTCCTCAGGGGCTCCCCCAGGCCCATCCGCATCCCCATCTTTGTCTTTCCCCCGCTGTCGCTCCTCCTGTACCGCTGTGGGGTGGGGAGAGAAATGCAAAATTAGAAGCCAGCTATGAAGGGTCTAAATCTCACTGGGGCTTCTCAGGGCCGTGTCCCGTGGGAGATGAAGTGACTAGAAATGCAAGGCTAGGACGCACTCGAAGCAGAAGGGCTCTCAGCGCGAGACGGCCTGCCCAGCACACACAGGGCGCTCTCTCCCCCATCACCACAGGCGTAACTAAACAGGCAGAATAACAGTTCCGACTGACAACAGAACGTGAAAGAGCCAGGGGAGAATCTATGTTTAAATGGGGCCGACGATGAGCTAAAATACATGCCAGCACACTCAGTCCCTGCAGCGTCTTAATGGCCTTGAGGGTTCCCGCGTCCATGTTTAGGGACAAGGAACTGAGGCTGACGACACTCAATAGCCTCCTCAGCCCAAGCAGTGCAGACCACGTACACACTGGACCCAGACTCGCCTGACGGCAAGCTCTACGCCCTGCTGCTGTGTGGCCCTGGGAAAGCTGTGATTCGGCTTCTTTAAAGCAGGGATTAGACCACATTAAGCCCTAAAATGTCTGCTAGAATTCCAGGAACTGGGTTTAGATAGAAACAGAGAAGAGGGCACCAAGTCCTGACCTCGTCTGAGATTCTGTGGCTTAACCGGTTAGAGTCTCCGGATCCCAAGAAGGGCTGGGAGGGCAGAGGACGGACACAGCCTCGGAGAGAGGAAGGGGCTGTGTGAAGTGGACAGGACAGAGACCCATCGGGGCGACAGGTCATCTCACCCTAAGACTAAACCATGCTGGCCAGCCCACAGCACCACAGGGCTAACCCTCAGGAGCAACCATTAAGATAGAAACTCAGGACAGAGAGGCAGGTGAATTGCTGTGAGTTCGAGGTCAGCTTGGTCTACACAGCGAGCCCAGGACAGCCAAGGCTACACAGAGAAACCCTGTCTCAAAAAAACTGTCCCAAAAAACCAAAAATAAAATAAAATAAAATAAAAAAGAAACTCAGGACCGAAGCAGGGCAAGGTACCAAAGACCAAGCTGAGGAGGACAGGAAAGAGAAATCAAACTTCGCCCCCTGGAGGAGAGAAAGAACCATCCCAGAGCTGTGCCTCCTCCAGGCTCTCCCACAGGGTGGGAGGCAGACCTGGGGCTTGAGGCCTGACGGGCAGGACCTCACCTTCCCGCTTCATGCCGGTGGCCAGGCACTTCTGATAGCGACAGTACTGGCACCTGTTCCGCTGCCGCTTGTCGACCGTGCAGTCCTTGTTATCGCGGCAGGAGTAGGTCAGGTCCTTGCGAATGGTGCGCTTGAAGAAGCCCTTGCAGCCCTCACAGCTGTACACCCCGTAGTGCTTGCCTACAAGGGGAGAGTGCGGCAGTGAGCAAGCTTCACGGAGACCTCGTATTCAGTCCCTTGCCAATCTGCTCACAGGGGAATAAAGTCTAAACCCTTGCTGTGTTCCACCCAAAAAGGTACAGACAACTCAGTCCTTGGTGATCAGAAACCCTGTGCCAGCCCCTCTCCTGCCCCTGCCTGCATCTGACAGGAATGTAGAGGTGCCCCGGGCTCCTTGCTCTGGCCAGCCTCAGGAGCCGCGGGAACCTTGTAGGCAGTGGTAAACAGCCCAGGTGCTTTCTTCCTCTGCACCTGCGCTGAGGCTCATACCTGAGCTCCGGTCCCCGCAGATTGCACATAGCCGCTTGCCAGCCCCAGGACCACCTGGAGGGGGTGGACAGTGCAGGCCCCGGACCCCTAAGACAGGCGGCTTCACGTCTTCAGGGGGGCCAGACCCACCCCCGGGGAGCGACACTGTAGAGTTAATCTGGGGTGGGGGAAATAAGGAAGTCACAGGAGACCTCTCAGATGTCAGGGAAGCCATCCCTACTGTTTCCCCCGGGACTCTGGGCTACCCATCCCAGGGGCACTGGTGATGACCGCAGCCTGACAGAAGGGGCTTTCCTTCCCTGAAGCAGGACCCCAAGAAAGGACCTCGTACAACACAGTGGCCCTGAAGGACACGTTGTCTTGGGAGGGAACACAGAACCAAAAGGGCAGAGAGTCACTGTGAGCTGAAAAGGACATCAAGAATATTCCCTTTGGTCTTAACATTTTTGTTTTCAAAATATGGCTGAGAAGCATGCCCCAAAAGACCGTTCACTTCAGGAAGAGCTCTGAGACCACAGGCCTGCTAGGATTGGAGAACCAGAAAGGTCAGTGGGTCATGGGGAAGTTCACGCAAAGATCTGGGGGGGGGGGGAGGCCAGAAGGTGGGGACAAGTAAATGAAGCAGAGGCAATAAATAGGTCACAACCTCTCACCTGAGGACTGCTGACAGGCCCGGAGAATCCTGGGGGAGCCGGAGGGGGCAGACCAGGGGACCCCATGGAAGAACTGATGACTGGGAAGGGCGAGCCCAGTGGAGGGGGTGGCATTGGAGGTGGAGGTGCTGAAGGGGTGGGAGGTGGACCAGGAGGAGAAGGGGGAGGGATCCCCTGGGAAAGGGGATTCGGGGAGGAGCTGTCTGGGCTTCGGGAATCTTGAGAGGCAGGCACACACAGGCAGACACACAGACAGGAAAGACAAGAAGAGAAAGTGAGTCTTTTGATCATCCAAACCGACACTTTAATTCTCCCTGACCCACACCACACCCGACAACCCCAGAGTTCAGAAAACACCAAGTTGCCAAACAACAATTTCACTCCTAATTTCAGCCGCGAGAGGAGGCAGTTCAGCCGGAGGCTACTGGGTCATCCCAGGCTGACCTCTGGGGGAGGGGGTGGGGGAGAAGCACGTGGGAAGGGGGGTGGACCAGCGAGCCCCCTCGCCTCCAACTTAGAACAATCGGGGCAGACGCCGCCCAGAAGATAATACCCGGTTGCCGGCGCGCAAGCTCAGCCTTCGAACGAACGCCCTGAGTCCTCCAGCCCAACGGGAAAGGTGTCCTTCCCACGCCCGCCCGCCCGCCCGCCAACGCGCACGCAGGCCCCGCGCGCCCGCACCTGGAGGGCGGAAGCTCCCCCGCCGCGCCCCGCCCCGGGGGAGGGCGCAGGGCCTCAGGACGGAGAGGGCGCGTGTTTACAAACAAGGGGGCGGGGGCGCGGGGAGGGGAGGACAGGGGAGGGGGCGCCGCCGGCCGGGCCCACGGGACACTCACCCCGCCCGCGGTCGCCCATCCCGTCCCGGCCAGCCTCCCCCGGCTCCGGCTCCGGCTCCGGCTCCGGCGCGTGCTGCTCTCCGGCCGCCCCCGCCGCCGCCGCCGCGGGATCCAGCCAGGGCCGCCGCCGCCGCCACCGGGACGCGACCCCACAATGCATCTCTTTTCTCACCCCCACCGGCCCACACTGCCCCGCGGCATGCCGCGGCGGGAGGAAGGGCGGCCGGGCGGCCCAAGACATGACGCCGGGGCCGAGGGCCGGGGAAGCCGGAGAGGCGGCGGCGGGGACGCGCAGGGGGAGGAGGAGGAGGGGAGACTCGGGGACAGGACGGCGGGCTCCGGCCCGTGGCAGCGCCGCTCGTCAGGCGCCGCGCCCGGCTCGGCGGCCGAGTGACAGCCCCGGCGCGGCCGCCATCTTTGTACAGACGGGAAGTCTGGGCTCGAGCTCCCGCCCCCCCTCGCCTGGGCTGGGAACGGAGGAGGCGTCTCCGTCCGTCGGCCGCCTCGCCCGCCGTCCCCTCAGATAACCCCGGCTCTGCGCGTGCGCGCCGGGGCCGGGGCCGCGCCGCCACCGGGGCGCCGCCATGTTGGTAAAGGTAGCGGGGCGCGGGCGGGCGGAAGGGGACTTCCTGGTCTCGCGGGAGCTGGAGGCGTGAGTGCCACGTCCTCCCAGCGAACCGAGAACCGAGAGGACCCCGGAGCCGGTGAGAACTCCCTGCTGCTCCCTTACGGCGCTTCCCAGGCCCGGTCCCCGGCTGGCGGGCCATAGAGACCAGGGCCCAGAGAGGCCGTGGAGGTGCCGGACCCGAGGCTAGAGCGGCGTCCGAAGGCGGGGTGGGGGGGCCCTGCATCCGCGAAGGGTGTCGGGGATAAAGAGACCATGTAAGAGGGTTTGAGCAAGCCGTGGGCGCGAGTGGAGTACAGCGGGCGCCCGCCCCCCATAAGTAGTAGAGTCGGCGTCTCTGGCCAGCGTGATGGCCGGGGGCCCACGGGCCCCGCACTGGGTGGCTGCGGGACTGCTGACCTGGGCGGCTTTGGGGCTGCTGGCGGCCGGACACGAGGGTCACGATGACCCGCACCGAGACGTGGAAGAGGATTTCCACGGCCACGGGCACTCACACGACGCTTTCCACCGTGGCCACAGCCATGCCCATGGTCACGGCCACACTCACGAGAGCATCTGGCACGGGCATGCCCACAGCCACGACCATGGACACTCACACGGGGATTTGCACCATGGCCACAGCCATGGCCACTCCCACGACAGCCACCACCACGGAGGACACAGACATGCCCACGAACATGGCCACGGAGCCTCTAGGGAGGCTGCGGCTCCAGGCATGAAGCACCAGCTGGACACTGTCACGCTCTGGGCCTATGTGAGTCCCCCAGGGGATGTGGGGAGGAGGGACTGGCTCTGAATTGTTGGGGAGCTCCGTGTTTGCTTTCTGATTCTTACGACAGGCGCTGGGGGCCACCGTGCTGATCTCGGCAGCCCCGTTCTTCGTGCTCTTTCTCATCCCAGTGGAGTCAAACTCTCCCAGGCATCGCTCTCTGCTCCAGATCTTGCTCAGCTTTGCTTCCGGCGGCCTCCTGGGTGATGCCTTCCTGCACCTTATCCCTCATGCTCTGGGTAAGTGACGTCTCTGGACTCAAAAGCTTAAGCTGTTTGGTTCTTTGGAAGGAAAGGGAGCTCTTGCTCATTTGTGATCCCAGATTTCCCAGTTGTCCTCACATGCACATCTCTCAAGCCCTTTTCCCTTATTCCCACAGAGCCTCACTCTCATCACACACAGGAGCAGCCAGGACACGGACACTCCCACAGTGGTGAGAAAGATGGGGTGCTGGGAAAGGTCTGCCTCCCACTCTTCACCTCCCACACGTGAGATGGGTCCAGAACCCACATCCCCTCACGCCTTGCTGTGTCTGTCCCCAGGCCAGGGCCCCATCCTCTCTGTGGGGCTGTGGGTTCTCAGTGGGATTGTCGCCTTCCTCGTGGTGGAGAAATTTGTGAGACATGTAAAAGGAGGACACGGGCACAGTCACGCACACGGGAGCCATGGACATGGAAGACAGGGTGAGCCCACACTGAGTGCCACGGAGCACACGCAGGCTCCTGTGGTGGAGCAGGCCTCCTGTGGAGGACACCAACAAGCTGTGTTCTGATCCATCCCGTCCTCCTTCAGGATCTCCTTCAAAGGAGCAGCCCAGCTCAGAGGCAGCAGAAAAGGACACGGGCTTGCGGAGAAGGAGAGGAGGAGACACAGGGCCCAGAGATGGCCCAGCGAAACCTCAGAACCCTGAGGAGGAAGAAGAAAAGCCAGGCTCAGGTAAGGGTGAGTGGGGTCAGGGAATTCACAGGACGGGTGCTGTAGGTGCCGCTGCAGCCCTGGAAAAGTCCCGGGGCCACAGGTGGGACTGGAGGTGATGGCGCCTTCAACCATTCTGTCTTGTCTCTGCAAAAGACCTGCGTGTGTCTGGATACCTGAATCTGGCTGCTGACTTGGCACACAACTTCACAGACGGACTGGCCATTGGTGCTTCCTTTCGTGGGGGCCAAGGGCTCGGGATCCTGACCACAATGACAGTCCTGCTACATGAGGTGCCTCATGAGGTCGGCGACTTTGCCATCTTAGTCCAGTCTGGCTGCAGCAAAAAACAGGTTGGTGTCAACTGCCTGTCATCAGGTCCCAGCTCGCCTTAGAAATGGGGTGGTTCCTTTGCCTCTGGCTCTGCATGGTTGCACTGTGACCTTCACGTATGGACAGCCTGGACAGGACCTCCTTTCTCAGGAGCTGTTCTAGTACTCTCTCCTTAACCCTTTTTTTTTTGGGGGGGGGGGGGGGGAACCTGGCTCTTTTGGAGAGCCGGGGCCTGAGGCAGAGACTCTCTGTTAGCTGCCCAGGGGCCCCAGGCAGCCACCTGCCTCTGCTTCCTGTTGCTGATGACAGAATCATGGACACTTAACCTCTCTAGCTGTGGATGACCTTGTCTCTCTCTTCTGCCCACCAGGCGATGCGTCTGCAACTCCTGACCGCAGTAGGAGCACTGGCCGGCACAGCCTGTGCTCTTCTCACCGAGGGAGGGGCAGTGGGCAGTGAAGCAGCAGGTGGCGCGGGGCCTGGCTGGGTCCTGCCCTTCACTGCAGGTGGCTTCATCTACGTAGCAACAGTGTCTGTGCTGCCCGAGCTGTTGAGGGAGGCATCCCCACTGCAGTCCCTTCTGGAGGTGCTGGGGCTGCTGGGGGGCGTCCTCATGATGGTGCTGATCGCCCACCTCGAGTGAGGGAGGGGTGGGCCTCAGGTGTGACAGCCACACAGCATGAGAGCCAGCGGGACCAAGTGTGGGACACTATCCAACACCAAGTGTGGGGGTATAATTGGGGCCGTGAGGAAGGCTGGGGTGAGGGCAGCCTACCCAGTGGTGCCAGCACCAACATGCCACACAGGGTGCTCTGCGGCCTGTCTCCCTCTGACTGGTTCCATGGCTTCAGCGGAGACCTCGCAGGAGGCACTGGATCGGGGTAGACATCAATCGTGTGTCCTGATTTGGAAGTAGAGGGTGGGAGTATTCCTTGGTAAAATCTAATGGGCCAGATTTGTTTTTGTTTCTATTCATTTTATATCACTGTTTAAATGGGTGTGGAGGAACAGTAACCAGAAATAAAGTACTTGGATCTCCTGCCCCACATGCAGCCTTTGTCTTTTTGGGGGGAATGGGGTCCCCCTGTCCCCTGGATTCCCTAGGTCCCCGAGGGTTGGTGGGTGGCTACGCCCCCCGCGATGGGAGGTCCACACGCTGCCAAAGGCCTGAGGCTGAGGCAGTTCCCGTTGGACCCCGACCGAGGCTGGCCACGCCCCGCCGTGCTCCGATTGGCTTGGGCTCGGGGCCGCCCACCCACGGCCGTCATGGCGTCTCAGCTCCGGCTCTGCTCCGCGCTGGCCCTGGTCACAGGTTCAGGGTTCCCCCCAGGGTGGGTTGGGGTGCCCCGGCCATGTCAGCAAGAGCCACCTCTGGGGTCCCGGTTCTCTGAGTTTCAGTAACTTTGCGCCCCGTGTTCTCCCGCTGCCGCGGACTCTCCCACTCAGGTGCCGGTAGCGGCATCGGCCGTGCCATCAGCGTGCGCCTCGCGGCTGAGGGCGCCGCAGTGGCCGCCTGCGACCTGGACGCGGCGGCGGCACAGGACACCGTGCGGCTGCTGGGCGGCCCGGGGAGCGAGCACGGGGCGCCGCGCGCGCAGCACGCTGCCTTCCAGGCCGACGTGTCGCAGGGCCCCGCAGCCAGGCGCCTGCTGGAGCAAGTGCAGGTGAAGCAGCGCCGCGCGCGCCCCGCAGAGCCCCTGGCCGGCCCTTTGTGGTCTCTGGTGTCAGCCTCCCCCTCCCTCCCATAGGCCTGCTATGCTCGCCCGCCATCTGTCGTTGTGTCCTGTGCGGGCATCACACGCGATGAGTTTCTGCTCCACATGTCAGAAGAAGACTGGGACAGAGTCATAGCTGTCAACCTCAAGGTGGTGATCTCTGAACCTGTGACTTGCACCCGCCCCCAGCCCAGGATAGGACTTGGAGGAGGGCTGCCTGCACCCCAGCTGATCTTGCTAGCCTTCTTATCCTCTCGTGCCAGGGCACTTTCCTAGTCACCCAGGCTGCAGCCCAGGCTTTGGTGTCCAGTGGCGGTCGCGGCTCCATCATCAACATTAGTAGCATCATTGGAAAGGTCAGGTTGACTTGGGCTGGGCCAGCTAGCCACATGGGCACTGGGAAGCGGCTCCCCTAGAGACTCCTGACTCACTCCCGGTCTCTGATTCACCGTAGGTGGGGAATATTGGACAAACAAATTATGCGTCCTCTAAAGCGGGAGTGATTGGGCTCACACAGACTGCAGCCCGAGAGCTTGGACGGTGGGTCAAGGCGGGGGCACCTTGGGGACCTTGCTGAGGGGAGGGTCAGTGTCCTTCCCAGGGTCAGCATCCACTCTTCCTCCAGCAGTCATGGGATCCGATGTAACTCAGTCCTCCCAGGGTTCATTGCAACGCCCATGACCCAGAAAATGCCAGAGAAAGTGAAGGACAAGGTAGGCTGGGGGCGGGGGCGCGGGGGGGGGGGGCTGTCTGTCAGAGCAGGTCTCTGAGGGAGATTGCTGGGCACAGCGCAACCAGTAAGTATACCAGACATGTACCATTTACGTAATGAGGGATGAAAAAACAAGGGGGAAAAAACGTCCATAAAAGAAACTTTTACCCACGTGTTTCCTTAACAGGTAACTGCAATGATTCCATTGGGACACATGGGGGACCCTGAGGGTGAGCACTGGGAGAAGCCTCTGAGGAGGGAACTGGAACGGAACCTTAAATCTGTAGTACCTCTGAAAAGGTCGCACAGGGATTACTGATTGGTGTGGGTTTCGGGGCTTAGGGGAGGGCACAGCCACCCTGATCTAAGGAAGTCACACTGCCCCTCCCCCACCACCCCGTAGATGTGGCAGATGTGGTTGCATTCTTGGCATCTGAAGACAGTGGATACATCACAGGGGCCTCGGTGGAAGTCACTGGTATGAGACCTTCACGAGGAGGGCGGGCAGAAAAGCAGACTGCGTGAGAAAGCGAGGGGACCCTGCAGGCTGAAGGGGACAGAAGTGGGTGCCTGGCCACACATCTCACCACCATGCACCTGTCCCGATGTCTCTCTCTCTCTCTCTCTCAGGAGGTCTTTTCATGTAAATGCCTCGTGGAAGCTGGACTCTGCTCACCCCCCACCCCACTGCCTGGCCTCCTGCTGATGGGGACGCTAAGTTCCCAGGCTACAAAAGGGATGGCAGTGTGTGGCTCGGGCGTGCTGAATGTGGAAGGCAGGGGTGCTTGTGACCCTAATAAATTCCAAATCCTCTTCCCTGCCACCTCCGGTTCTTCTTGTGTCCAAGCCTCAGACCCTTCCCCACCTCCCCCTCTCTCCCCTTTGCGAAGAATTGTTCCCTTTCACTGCCTGGTCTCCCAGGGCAACCCCCGCCGCCGGGAGTGAGAGGAAAGAGCGTGTGTCACTGTGTATGCGTGACACTCTGGGTCTTTTCAGAGGGGGGGTGTCTGTCCCCACACCCCTCTCATTGGTTCTGCAGCACCAGTCATGCCCCCCATCCCCCGGGTCCTTATGGCCCCCAAGGGTGATTTGTTCTTGGCCCCATCCTGGTGTCCAGTCTGGCCTTGGAAGGGGGTCTTGGAACAGGTGGCCCTCCCCCCACCCCGCCTTTCTCTGTTCCCCTCCCTTCTCTCCACCTTACAATAGCTGCAGCCGGCCTGGGGTCGGATGGGGGGGATTAGGGGAGGGGGCCAGGATTAGGGGAATGGACTAGCGATGAAAGGAGCTGGAGGAGAGCAGAGAGGAGGGGGCTGGGGGAAGAGGAGGAGGAAGGGGAGGGGGTCCGTGCTAATCGACTCAGGCGCCCACATAAGGACTGGCCACGGACTGAAGGAGAGAACAGGGAAGTAGGGGGTACCTGGGGGGGGCGAGGGGACCCACTGCTAACCTGTCCCAGAGACAGGCCACCCCCTGGCAGCCGCAGCGCAGGCTGGCGGGGGTCGGGCGCGCGTCACGGTCTCTTCCTCCGTGCCCCTTATTCCCTGCCCTCCACCGGGATGGCCCTGCTCCTTCCTCCTCCCTCTCCTCCCCGTCCGCCTCCTTCGCTCCGAGTCCTGGAGAGGCTCTGCCCACTTTCCCACGCCAGACATTCACTCGTGTGTTCCCCGACTCCCACACGGGGGACCCGCCCCGTCTGGTGTCCCCACTTCCGCGTGGCGTCTCCATGCCCGGCGCCTCGGGTGCGCCTCCCTCCCTACCCCGGGCCGCGGCTCCTGATTGTCCAAACGCAATTCTCGAGTCTCTGGCTCCGGCCGAGAGTTGCGTCTGGACGTCCCGAGCCGCTGCCCCCAAACCTCGAGGGGGAGAGGCCCGGCGGAGCGCGGGACAGTCCCCGCACACCCGGGACCTGGGGCGCGCGCCCAGCTTTTAGGTGCAGCCGCGGCTGGCTGGCCGGGGACCCCAGGCCCGGCTGGAGAGAAGCTGGGGTGGGGGAGATCATCGCCCGCGCCGCGGAGGGAGCTCCGCCCTCGGGTTCCCCACGTGCACCGGCACCCACCGGGCCGGCTCCGCGCGCGCCCCGCGGGGGAGGGGGGAACCCGGTTCCACGCGCGCCGCGCCGTGAGGGCGGTGACGTCTCCGTCGCGGGATGGGATGCTAGGAGGGCGGAAGTGACGTCGGGCCTCGGCGCCCAGGCCATGGCGGCGGCGAGAGTTGCGGCCTGAGTGGCAGCTGCGGACCGAGCGCACCGGGGTGGCCGAGGCCAGGTGTCCCCCGGGGGGAGAGGCCCGCGGCAGGGCAGCGAGACGGCCGGAGCCCGGTGAGGGGCCGCGGGGCGCGGGCTCAGGGGGGGCCGGGGGCGGGGTCTGCAGAGGGGCGGCCCGGACAGCGTCCCCCTTCCCCTCCCTCCCCTCCGCAGACTTCTCCCCGGCGTGCCCGGCTTGGAGGGGGGGTCTGCGCCCTGTCACCATGACGACGCCGGCGAATGCCCAGAATGCCAGCAAAACGTGGGAACTGAGTCTCTACGAGCTGCACCGGACCCCGCAGGTGACAGGGACCTCCAGCCTCCGTCCGCCCGCCCGCCGGCCCTCCCCCAACCCCCCTCCCCCCTGCACTATTCTGCCTTCAATCCAACTTTTATCTTTTCAAAGCACTTCTTCTACACTTACCTCGCTTAATCCGATTTAGTGCCCCAAAACAGCCGGGCCAGAGAGAGGTACCGCAGATGTTACTGTCCTAACTGAAGCACGATAAACAGACGCCAGAAGTTTCCTTCTCCGGCTCACGCCGCCATCCGCTCGTCACTGTCCACGCAGTCGTCCTACGAGTTTTAATAGAGCCCGCCCCTCCTCCAGTATTCTGACTCCAGTGCAGTGGGGCCTGGGAACCCGTGTTAACAGGCACCCCGAAACTCTAATTCAGGTAGCCCTGCTCTCAGAGTCTTTAAGAGAGCCTGTGGAGGCCGGGTGCGGTGGCGCTCTGCTGTAGCCCCAGCACTCCCGAAGCAGAGGCAGGTGGATCTCTGTGAGTTTGAGGTCAGCCTGTAGAGGCCCGCCAGGGTTACACTCATAGTGAGACCCTGTCTGGAAAAAAGTAAACCAAAAATAAGGAAGTCTGTTAACTAAACATTCTCCGAGCCGTAGGTCTGTGCCGTCCCCAACCCTGGTCCTCTCACCAAACCTCTGGTCCTCTTTCAAAACTCCTTGTAAATGAGCCACCCGTCCCTTCTGTTCCCGGGTAACTCCCAAGTCATCGTCTCGTCCATCCCAGAATTCCCATCTTCCTCGGTTGCTCAGCGTGGCTGTCCGGATTCTGCCACCTTACATTTCTCAAGGCTCAATTCTTAAATGTCTTTTTCCCTGAGCCCGGTGCGATAGGCACACAACTGTGATCCCAGCACTCAAGGAGGCAGAGGTAGGCGATCTCTGTGAGTTCGAGACCAGCCTGGTCTACAGAGTCCAGCATAGCCAGGACTACACAGTAATCCTGTCCCAAAAAAGCAAACAAAAAAAGAAAGAAAAAGAGTAAGTAAATAATTTATTTTCCTCCCATCTACTGCCGCCTGCTGCTGACCCAGGAAGCCATCATGGACGGCACAGAGATCGCAGTCTCGCCGCGGTCACTGCACTCAGAGCTCATGTGCCCCATCTGCCTGGACATGCTGAAGAACACGATGACCACCAAGGAATGCCTCCACCGGTTCTGCTCGGACTGCATCGTCACTGCTCTGCGGAGCGGGTACCAGGAGGGGCATGGCTGCGACTGGGCATGGCGGGCCGGCCTGCGCATCGGTGATGGGGACTGACCCGCCAGGGCGCCCTTCCTCCCCATCCCAGGAACAAGGAGTGCCCTACCTGCCGCAAGAAGCTGGTGTCCAAGCGGTCCCTGCGGCCGGACCCCAACTTCGATGCCCTGATCTCCAAAATCTACCCTAGCCGGGAGGAATACGAGGCCCATCAGGACCGGGTGCTCATCCGCCTCAGCCGCCTGCACAACCAGCAGGCGCTGAGTTCCAGCATCGAGGAGGGCCTTCGGATGCAGGCCATGCACAGGTGTGAGGTCCCGCGGCCCTGTTCCCTGTATGTAGGCCTTGTCTGGGGCAGGGGGTAGGGGGTGAGGGGGGGGGCCTGCCCTCATGCTGCCTGATTGAGGCGGAGTGCCTGTGTTCTCAGACAAGTTAACCTCGTGAGCCTTCTTTAAGCCTGTCCAGTCATCAAAGAGAGATAAACAGGCGACATCTCTGAAGTTTAACGCTAAAGGGCCTGAGTTCCGCCCTTCCTAACCTGGACCATTCGTTTCCGCAGGGCCCAGCGTGTAAGGCGGCCTATGCCTGGATCGGATCAGACCACCACGATGAGTGGGGGGGAAGGAGAGCCTGGGGAGGCGGAAGGGGATGGGGAGGACGTAAGCTCTGACTCCGCCCCCGACTCTGCTCCGGGCCCCGCCCCCAAGCGACCCCGTGGAGGGGGTGCAGGGGGCAGCAGTGTAGGGACAGGGGTGGGTGCTGCTGGTGGGGCTTGCGGGGGTGCTGGTTCTGAAGACTCTGGCGACCGGGGCGGCACCCTGGGAGGGGGAACCCTGGGCCCCCCAAGCCCTCCTGGGGCTCCCAGCCCTCCAGAGCCAGGCGGAGAGATTGAGCTTGTGTTCCGGCCCCACCCCTTGCTTGTGGAGAAGGGAGAATACTGCCAGACGAGGTGAGGAGCCCCTGGCCTTTTGCTGCTAGTCCACCTGGGATCTGAGGGTCAGAAAGGAAAGTTTTCCGTGTTCCAGAAGAGGGTGTCAGGCCTGGGGGCATAGTTCAGTTGGTGGCGTGTTTGTCAAGGATGTGAGGCCCCGCGTTCTCTTCCCAGCAACACATAACCAAGGGTGGCGGGGTACATGTGTAATCCCAGGGGCAGGGGGATGAGAAGTTGAAGGTCTTCAGGCTACAAGTAAGGTAGAGGCTAGCCTGGGCTACCCGAATCCCCAGCTAGGGGTTTTGGAGAAAGTTCTCCATTCGAGGACTCTGCCGTCCTCTTACCCCCACCTCCTGCCCCAGGTACGTGAAGACCACTGGGAACGCCACAGTGGATCACCTCTCCAAGTACTTGGCCCTGCGCATCGCCTTGGAGCGGCGGCAGCAGCAGGAAAGCTCAGAGCCTGGAGGGCCTGGTGGGGGCGCCTCGGACACGGGCGGACCTGATGGGGGTGGTGGGGAGAGTGGGGTTGCCGCAGGAGGCGAAGGTCCTGAGGAGCCTGCCCTGCCCACCCTGGAGGGTGTCAGCGAAAAGCAGTACACCATCTACATCGCGCCCGGGGGCGGAGCTTTCACGGTGAGCATGGGCCCCTCTGTGGGCTCCCCCTGGGCAGCACCCGGCTCTGCCCCGCTCTGTGGGGTCCCCACCCACCCACCTCGGGCAGCACCTGGCTCTGCCCCGCTCTCTGGGCTCCCCCCAAACAGCACCCAGCTCTGCCCCACTCTGTGGGCTCCCACCCCCGCCCCCCCGGGCAGCACCCGGCTCTGCCCCGCTCCGTGGGCGCCCCCCCACCCCGGGCAGCACCCGGCTCTGCCCGCTCTCTGGGCTCCCACCCCCTCCCCCCCGGGCAGCACCCGGCTCTGCCCCGCTCCGTGGGCACCCCCCTCCCCAGGCAGCACCCCTTTGGTTCCCCCCCATTCTTTTCTATTGTCCATTTCCGCCTCCAACTTCCTCCCTAGACGCTGAACGGCTCACTGACCTTGGAGCTTGTGAATGAGAAGTTCTGGAAGGTGTCCCGGCCGTTAGAGCTCTGCTACGCCCCCACTAAGGACCCAAAATGACTTCATGAGGGGAAAGCCAGAGGATGGGCACCACGGGGTGTCTCTGTGTCCCGGCTCCCCCTGCTGGCTTCATCTCCCGATGCCCCAGCCAGCAGAGGACAGGAGCCAGGACAGCGGCTTTATACAGAGTCTGTATTGGGTTGCGCTTTGTTGTACAGCACAGGACCTGTGTCCACACTGCCTTTTCTATTGACCCTAACTGCCCACCGTGCAGGTGGTGGGGAAGGTGAGCAAGGCCCCCTCCCCGCTCTCTTACCAACAACAAATTTGCTTATTTCTTTGAAAACCACGGTTCTCTGTGTTGTGTCTCTGGAGGGGGCGGGGTATAAGAAAAAAAGAGGGGCTCTGGAGAAGGGGCTCATGGTGAAGAGCACCAGCTGCTTTTCCAAAGGACCTGAGTTTGATCTGAAATCACAGCGATTTGCCTGCCTCTGCCTCCCAAGTGCTGGGGTTAAAGGCGGGTGCCACCACGCCCAGCTTACCTGTAACTCTTAATTCCGGGGCGTCGGGCACCCTTTTCTGGCCTCTGCAGTCACTGGGACACACGTGGTGCGCTGACACAAAATACCCAAACACAAAATTAAAAGTAAGCCAGGCATGGTGGCGGATGCCTTTAAGTCAGGCACGCAGGAGGCAAAGGCAGGTGGATCTCTGTTGTAAGTTTGAGAACTAGCCTGGGCTACATAGTGAGGCCCTGTCTCAAAAATACTTTTTTCTTTTTTTAATTTTTTTATTTATTTTTATTTATTTATTTATTTATTTTTGGTTTTTTGAGACAGGGTTTCTCTGTATAGACTTGGCTGTCCTGGACTCCCTTTGTAGACCAGGCTGGCCTCGAACTCACAGTGACCCTCCTGCCTCTGCCTCCCGAGTGCTGGGATTAAAGGCATGCGCCACCACGCCCGGCTAAAAAAATTTTTTTTTTCAATTGGGAAGGAAAGCTTAACACTCACAGGAAATGTGTTTGAGATAGTGAGGTGCTGTCAGAGGTTAACTCCCATGGATGGCATCCTTTCCCCCTCCAAAGCATGACCCAGCCGACCTGCGGAGGGTGCAGTCTCCACTGAGCCTTGAAGTTTGAAGGGAAGATTTCTCCCCACAGCCGCTGTCTGCAGTGAAAAGAGGGAGAAGGCTGTGGGAACCAGGTGTGGGCTCAGAGTCTGGAGTCCCAGACAAGCCCAGGGTTGCCGGGACAGGCCTTCAGCAAAATGAATGTGCCCTCTGCCCCCCAAACCCCGTCCCCCGTCCTTGGCACCCAGCCTCCCTTCCTCCTTGGGCTCTGTGAGGTAAAGCACCAGGCCCTCAGATGCTGGGTACCCTCCCTGGGTCTGCTGTCATCCCTGGTGCTGTCAGCTACGGCCCGCCCATCCCTCAGTCCCCATGAGTATGGCCGACCTGGCAAAGTGCCGCCGCGTGGTCCCACAGAGGTTAAGATGCTCTCGCCCTTTGATGCAGGACGTTCTGCACCGTCCATCCTTGTTTTCTTTTTCCTGGATGCGCCCCGTCTTTTGTTGTTGTTGTTGTGTTTTAGATAGGGTCTCTGTGTCACTCCTGTGTAGACCAGGCTGGCTTTGAACTCTCAGAGATCTGCCTGCTTCTGCCTCTTGAGTGCTAGTGTTAAAGGTGTGCGTCACCACGCCCAGCACATTTCCCTCAGTTTGTATCCAGCAGTGCACAGGCTGTGGAGCAGTGGGCCCTTACCCCAGGAGATCTGAGGTAGAGAGTGGGGAGGAGAGAGATGCTGAGGTGGAAGCTGGGAACCAGCAGGCCAGCGCTCCCTCCCAGCGGCTTATATCCTGCTGCTGCCCGGCTTCCCTCCCCACGTCCTGCCTCCTCTGCCCCTGTGTAACTGTGAGCTTCGTAGAAATAGCTCCCTACTTTGGAGACAGCATGTGTGGCCTCAGCAGGTCTCCCTAGGTAAGTGTCCCCTGACTCTGCCATCCATGCTCACCTCAGTGCTGAGGAGGAGGCAGTTCTCTGCTCACCAACCCCATGGGGTGTTTGCTCCCCGCCCTCCCCTATGGAGGCAGCAAAGAGAGAGATAGAAAGTCTACAGGAGAGCAGCTTGACCTTGGAGGACGGAGGGAGGGAAGGAGGAGGCGACCATGATAGGATCCTTACTCTGCCTGCACAGGCCACTGAGCTGTCTGCAAAACGGGGAGACTAGGTGAGGTGGCACAGGAAGTAAGAGCTCTGCTTCCTGTGAATCCACTCAGAATTCCCTTTACGAGTGGGTATGACAGGCCTGTGACCTCAGCTCAGCTCCTGAGGGTGAGAATCATGAGTTCAAGTTCAGCAAACAACAAGCACACACACACACACACCAAGAAGGAAAAAGAAGCAACCAAGAAACTGCTGCATAGAGTCTGGGGAGAGGGAGAGGAAGGCGCAGCACTGGCTCCATTGACAGATCCAGGGTGTGGTCACAGGACGGTGGGTGAGGAGGAGTGAAGCAGGTCCTTGGGCACAAAGTCACCAAGCTGAAGAGAGGCCAGGTGGGCAATCAGGGACAGGCAGGTGCCAGCATCCCCACATGGAGGGAGGAGGGGGGAGGAGGGAGAAGAGGAGGAGGGAGAAGAGGAGGAGGAGGAGTCCCAGAGAGGACACACTTCCCTGGAAGGCAGGCAGGGGAGAGGCGGATCCAAGGCCAGTGAGGGCTGTGAGGGGCTGAGCTCACTGGAGGGCAGGAGGGCAGGTTAGGGAGGAAGGAGGCCAGGCTGTGGTGGAGCAGAAGGGACAGAGACCGTGTTGGGGAGGCAGTGGGTGGGAGAGCAGGCCGGCTCCAGCTCCTGTGTTTGCTGTTGAGGGAAACTGGGTAGAAATAGGCTAGATGCCTCCCTGATTCTGTGATGGATGCCATGAAATACGGAGGCTGCTCAGTTCCTGGTCCTCTGGGGTGTGAGGAGGGGTCGACCCAGCCTAAAGCTCCTGTGGCCTGGAGCTCTCTGCTGCTGTGGTTTCAATTCTTGGGAGGCGGAGGCAGGAGGAGCTACCGAGTGAATCCAAGGACAGTTTACGCAGTTCAGTGAGACCTCATCTCCAAGAGAAAATTAGAAAAACGGGGGCTGGCTGGAGAGAAAACTCCACAGTTAAGAGCACTTGCTGCTCTCACAGAGGACCCAGGAGGAAGCTCGCAGCCGCCCATGGCTCCAGTTCTGAGGATCCAGCGCCCTCTTCTGGCCTCTGTCAGCACCACACATGTAAACGCTGGCAAAACACAGAAACAAAACAAAACTTTACGTTAAAACCCTTAAGCAGAGTTCGTGGATCGGCTAGGAGCGCGGCTCCGTGGCTGGCTCTGCAGCGCTCGCCTCTCCCAGCCCGCGGCGCCGGGAGGAAGGTGAGCGCGGGCGGAGCGGGGAAGGCGGAGCCAAGCGCTGCCCCGCATGGCCATGGACCAAGCCGCCCGTGCCAAGGCGGACGCGGAAACGGCCGCCGGGATGGATGAACCATCAGACAGAAAGTGCAAGGAAAAGCAGAGAGGGGAGCAAAGGACAAACCGGCTGACGTGGCTGACAGCAAACTGCAGATCTGCCTGTAGAAAATGGAGAGACAAAAAACCAGAGTCCAGCCTCTGAGGGAGAAGAGAAAGAAGCCAGGTCCGATTGACCATCCATCGTGTCTGTCAGTGGTCCCTGACTCGCTACTTGTGCAATCCAGAGGAATATTTTTATCAACTATTTTTTATTTTTTTTATTTTTATTTTTATTTTTATTATTTTTATTATTATTATTATTATTATTATTATTATTATTATTATTATTATTATTATTTGTTTTTTGAGACAGGGTTTCTCTGTGTAGCTTTGCCTGTCCTGGGCTAACTTTGTAGACCAGGCTGGCCTCGAACTCACAGCGATCCGCCTGCCTCTGCCTCCCGAGTGCTGGGATTAAAGGCGTGCGCCACCACGCCCGGCTCTCAACTATTTTTTAAATGCGAGTTTTTTTAGTAGCTCTAGAAACATTTTTAAGAGATGGGGAAATTCTACTTCATCCCATTTTTAAAGTGTAAATGATTATTATGATTTATATCTATTCTTTATTTTTTAGGATTTTTGAGACAGGGTTTCTCTGTGTAGCCTTGGCTGCCCTGGACTCATTCTGTAGACCAGGCTGGCCTCGAACTCACAGAGATCCACCTGCCTTTGCCTCCCGAGTGCTGGGATTACAGGTGTGTGCCATCATGCCCTGCTGTAAATGATTTTTTAAAAAAAGGTTAAATCATTTGCTTGTTCTTTATTTTTTTGGTACAGCCCGAAAGTAGCAGGATACTGAATCAGGAGAGGCTGTGACTGTCTCAGGGTCACCATAACGTTCCGTAGAGGGGGCTAGTTTTATATCCTACCGCACAGAGCGTTCTAAACTGTAATCTGGAGTCTCGGTCGTGCATTTGTGTCTGGAATATTAATATTTTCACTTAGATCTGGTCTCGTGGTGCTAGCAGAGTGGCGTCCTTGGCCCTTGTCTGTCAGAGCTGCAACGTCTCTGGTCATGGCAGTTCATTTTCCTAATAACTGTGATAATGTGCTGGAAAGGAGGAAATTTTGAATACGTACTGTTTGTGGCATAAAACTGTGAGTCAGTGGAACTGAGGATCGTGAGCTTTTGGTTGATATGTGAGGTCTCAAGGAAAACCTGTCAGTTCTGAGTCTGGAACGTCACTGGAATAAGTTCAAAGAGAGACAACACACGGCTCTTCATGTGGGTCGGTGAACACAGCGTGTGTGTGACTTGAGAGTCTGGGTGCTTGTGTTAAGAATTGAAATGTCGGGCGCTGGAGAGATGGCTCAGAGGTTCAGGGCACTGACTGCTCTTCCAAAGGTCCTGAGCTCAATTCCCGGTAACCGCATGGTGGCTCACAGTCATTGTAATGAGATCTGGTGCCCTCTTCTGGTGAGCAGGTGTACATGCAGGCAGAGCACTGTGTATTAAATAAATAAATCTTACAAAAAAGAATTGAAATGTCTGTGTGCTCTGCTCCTCAGCCAATAAAATCTCAGTTGTAAGAGGAAAAAAAATTATGAAACGCAATGATGACTCAGTGGTAAAATGCTTACCTGGTGGGCTCAAGGCACGAGGATCACTCCACAGTAACCTCCATCCTCAACACACACACAATCACACACAATCACATACATAGACACACACACACAACACACACACTCACAAATACATATTGTCACAAACACAACACTTATACACTCATACACACACCACAGACTCACAGTCTCACACGTTAACATGTACACACACCACACAAACACACCTATCACATTCACACACATACACTCATGTCGACACACACACACAGACACACACACACACAAACACACACACACACACACACAGACACACACACACATACAACCACACATTCATATACACACTTATACTCACACATGCATACATACATTTACACACACACAGACACACACACACACACACACCCCAGGCCTGGTGCTTGTGGCTCGGTGTGACGTGACTAGAGGGCATGAGACCCTGGGTTCACTCTCGGGAGACACTGCATGGCCTGGCGCTTTGTGCTCACATGTTAACCCCCCCCTTACTGCTCCGTGAGCAAACCCTCCGTGTGCCAGGATGACGCTGTGCAACCTCGCCCCAAGTTATCGCTGATTGGCTGAGCAGGGCGGAAGTCAGGGGGCGGGGCCAAGGTCCAGGGTTGGAGGACAGGAGGGTCAGGGAAGGGGACATGAGAGGAGAACACAGGACAGGGAAGGAGGAAGGAGGAGAGGCCGCCAGGGGTCAGCGTGGGGAGAAGCGCGTGGCCTGGGTGGAGAGGAACAGCGCAGAGCAGAGCCGCGCAGTGCTCATGGGTTATTGGACGGGAAGAGCCCAGCTAGGAATCACTAGAGCAATCGGCCTGGGTGTGGGGCCGGGAGATGAGGGCAGTTTAGGGGGCGGGGCTCTGCCCATCCCAGTGCACAGGGATATTAAAAATCTAACAGGCGTCTGTGTCTTTTATTGATATGGTAGCAGGTTAAATAAATACCCCACAGTAATTATAGGTTATTAATAGTAAACAGTAATAGCCTTTTATTTTCTGCAACACTCCAGTACAGCAAAAAGGAAGTAAAAGAACACAAGGCAAAAATACAGCACGTGTGTGGGGCTGGAGAGACGGCGCAGAGGTTAAGAGCCCTGGCTGCTCTTGCAGAAAACCCGGGTTCCAGTGACAGCGCCCTGGCGGAGGCTCACAGCTGCTGCTAACTCTAGTTCCGGGGTGGGCGGGGTGCGGCGCCCTCCTGTGGCCGCCACAGGAACTGCAGGCACGCGCACACAGACGCTTATAGCTACAGTATTCAGAATAAGAAACTGAAGTAGAGCACGTGTAATATGCACGGAACATAATCCTTGAGAGTGACAACAGTTGTTAGTAATTTGTGTGCTCATTTAACATTCTTCCTTAACATTTTATAGCGCACTGCTTACTGAAAAGCGGCTATTATATCTTTATGATGGCGCCTGAGTGCGACCCTAGCAACCCAGAAGCTGAGGGCGGGAGGAGCCTGCGCCACACAGTGGGTTCCAGGTCAGATGGTCACATAGTGAGAACCTGTCTCACAGATCGCACATGCGTGTACACACACAGGGAGGGAGGGAGGAAGGGAGGGAGAGGGAGGGAGAGGGAGGGAGAGAGAGAGCGAGAGCGCCCGCTATGACATACACAACACCCTCACACACCCATGTTACTGAGACTCCTGACGGCACACATGACATACAGGTTCTATACATCACAGAGCCACCTGTGTAACACAGGACATACCGTGCAGGTTCATATGAGTTCACTGTATGGTGTTTACACAGTGATTTCTGGAACACATCCAGACGTTAGGTGACACGAGACCACAGCTGGAGGTGCCACAGGAGAGTGCCAATCCATCTTCATGTCAACTGCGTGGGACTTGGTGTCTCCATGGAAACAGCACTCTGGGCTGTCTAGGGCGCATTTCCAGAAGGTTCAGCTGAGAAAAGACTCACCATGGCTGTGGTTGGCACCATCCAGAGCAAGGGTCTTGGACAGAATCAAAGGAGAAAAGCAGGCTGGGCACCAGGACCCTTGACCCTGACTGCAGGCTCAAGGTGAGAAGCTCCTGCAGGGTTAGCCTGCCAAACATGGTGGACTGTCTGCCCTTCAACCGTAAACTGAAAGTTCATGGTGATAAAGCGAAAGTACGTGGAGCAGGGCGGGCGGCAAGAGCAGGGGACTCCCGCTCTTAGTTTCGGGTCTGAACACTTTATTTCTCCTTTACCAGCTGCGCTATTTGCTTCCCAAGGGCTTCAGCCTCCACCAGTGACCCCTCCAGCTGCACAGCCCGCTCTGCGATCCTTCCCAAAGGGAGACTGAGCGACACTTCCGGGTTTCCTAGCTCACCCACTCTTTGTTTTTCAAACCCCTTCATATCCACTCATAACTTTTCTAATCGTTCAGCTTCTTCCAACCTTTTAGAAAAGGACACAGGAAGAAGACAAGCTACCTTTCAGGCCAGTAAACGCCGTGTCTAGCGTCAGGGTGGCCAGCTCTCTATGTGCCAAGCCTAGGAGTGAAGGAACCTTCCAAAGGGAAGGTCAAGTCCACTGCTCTCCAGGGACCATCAAGATGGCTCAAGGCTGAAGGCGCTTGCTACCAGGCTTGAGGACCTGACTCTGATCCATGGAGTCACGTGACTAAAAGAGGGAACCAACTCCCAAGCCTTATTTCAAGGCCAGCCTGGTCTACAGAGGTACTTCCAGGAAACCCAGATCTGGGGAGACAGAACTTGTCTCAAAAAAAGATGATAAACTAAGAACAACTGAGGGAGATGCTTTCTGGGGAGCAGCCTGAAGCCAGCTGCCTCCTCAGTTAGTCAGGATGAGACCCAAGAGGATGGCGTTTCCAGGGAAAATCCACACAGCGCTTGATATGAACGGCTCATGGAAACAGGTGCTGTAAACGTCACAGTGGCGTCAGGGAGGCTGTGCACAGCAGCATGAGGAGGTCACTGCAGGTTGGAGCTCTGGTCAGGCACACGGTGACACACAGTTTTGTGTGTGACTCTGTGCAGGAGTCCCCACCGACCTCTGCTCTCAATGTTCTCTTCAGTTATGTGTGGCTGCAATGTGGACGTATCAAATCAAAATCCCCAGAAACAAAGACATTATTAATTTGTTAATTTAAATTTTAAACACTACTGACCAGGGATGAAACCTCAAATCCCCAGTGGGCACCTTCTGCCCTGAGAACCGCTCTCTCTCCAGTGTCCACACAGCACAGGCCTGAGGAACTCGGGAGCCAACTTGGTTATCAAACCGTGTCCCACACAGCTCACCAGCTCACAAGTGTGAGTGAGGATCAGAGAGACAGTGCGAGGGTCACAGACTCCATAACCTCTGTCTACCACACTACATCACTGTTCTCCTTTACAGTTAGTTACAGCTCCTCTCTCACTGTGGTGGGTTCACCAGAGCAAGTGTACCAGGGAAGTGTGTGGACACAGGGACAGTGCAGTGTGACAGGGATCAGCTGCACTTGACTCCACAGGGATCTCGGCCCAGCGGACAAGGGGGTCTACTGTGCTGGGACAGTGACCCAGGTCCACACGGACAGTCTCAGGACGTGGGGTGAAGATCCTTGTGAAACACAACCGCCTGGAGCCTCAGATGCATCATCTGGGAAGACAAAGGAGGAGCCTGAGTCCAGCAGGAGGCTGAGAAGAGGGACCCTGAGGGAAGAGGCAAAGTCTCCTCTTCACAGATGAGGCTCCTGCTGTCGGGCTTGGCAGTGTGAGCGCCCCCTGCAGGTGAGCAGAGCCCGGTGTCTGTGGGTCTGTGTGGGGCTTGCAGGCCAGCGCCTCTGCTCTGAGGAGAAGCATCTCTCACCTGCATCCCCAACAGCTTGCTGTAGCCACTGTGATCCCGGAAGCGGTTTTTCTTCTAGAAGACTCCAGGGTCCGACTTCTGAAGAGAAGGAAGAGGAAGGGTGGAGGGAAGGACATGAGCCTGGCCTCGGGTCTCTCCTGGTGTCCAGACAGCTTCTGGGTGAGAAGGCGGAGACGCCATGACAAACAGCGCTCTGTCCCTCAGCACAAGGTCAGGCAAAGTCTCAGTCGCCAGGCGCTGAGGTCCGGGGTGGGGAAGCCCAGGGCTGGGGATTCCCCATCTGCCCAGTTTCACTTCTGCTCCTAACCTGTGTCAGCTCCCTCTGCCCGGACACTGATGACGAGTCCGCGCTTCTCACCCCCATTGGGCGGCGCGATCCTGGGGAACCAACCAGCGTCGCCGCGGGCACCGGTTATAAAGTCCGCGCAGCCCGCGGGGCTCAGACGCGCCCGGATCCCAGATGGAGGCGATGGCGCCGCGCACGCTGCTCCTGCTGCTGGCGGCCGCCCTGGCCCCGACCCTGACCCGCGCGGGTGAGTGCGGGGTCGGGAGGGAAACGGACTCTGAGGGGAGGATGGGGGGGGGGACACCGGGGAAGCCGCGTCCCCGCGTCGCCCACCAGACCCTCCGCCCCCTGCTCCACCCGCGTCCCGAGCCCCGCGCCCTGCTCCCCTCCCGGCCCGCGCACCTGCCCGGGGTCCCGGGAGGAGGTCGGGGTCTCACCGCGCGCCGCCCCCAGGCTCACACTCGCTGCGGTATTTCCACACTGTCGTGTCCCGGCCCGGCCTCGGGGAGCCCCGGTTCGTGGAAGTCGGCTACGTGGACGACACGGAGTTCATGCGCTACGACAGCGACGCGGAGACTCCGAGATATGAGCCTCGCGCGCAGTGGATAAAGCAGGAGGGGCCGGAGTATTGGGAGGGGAACACACAGAGAGCCAAGGGCCGGGAGCAGATTTTCCGAGTGAACCTGAGGACCCTGCGCGGCTACTACAACCAGAGCGAGGGCGGTGAGTGACCGCGGTCAGAGCTCACGTCCCCTCCACGTCCCGACACCGGGGCCGAGACGCCCGGGTCCCAAGTCCGAGGTTCGGGAGGAGAAACGCGACCCGGGACGGTTTCCCTTTCGGTTTTGAGGAGTCCCGGGTGGGCGGGGCCGCGGGGGCGGGGGCGATGACGTGAACAGGTGGGCGGGGACGGGGCGATGACGTATAACAGGTGGGCGGGGCTGACCACGGGGCGTGGGTGATGACGTATGAACAGGTGGGCGGGGCCGTGGGCGTGGGTGGTTACGTGAGAACGGGTGAGGCGGACTGACCGCGGGGTCCCGCAGGCTCTCACACCATCCAGTGGATGTACGGCTGTGACGTGGGGTCGGACGGGCGCCTCCTCCGCGGGTACCATCAGTCTGCATACGATGGCCGCGATTACATCGCCCTGAACGAAGACCTGAAATCCTGGACGGCGGCGGACGCGGCGGCGCAGATCACAAAGCGCAAGTGGGAGCAGGGTGGTGAGGCAGAGATGCACAAGGCCTACGTGGAGGGCACGTGCGTGCCCTGGCTCCGCAGATACCTGGAGAACGGGAAGGAGACGCTGCTGCGCACAGGTGCGGGGGCCGCGGGCTCCTCCTCCCTCTGCCCTCAGCTCAGTCCTGAGGAAGAAGAACCTCAGCTGGGATGATGCCCCTGTCTCTAGGGAAACAGTGTCCTGATCCAGCATCGCAGGCTCCACCAGGGTCTTTTCCTGTCTTTTCTTTATTTTTTCTTTTATTTTTCTTTATTGTTTTTGTTTGTTTGCTTTTTCTTTCCAAGACACGGTTTGTCTGTGTAGCCCTGGCTGTCTTGATCTCTCTTTGTAGGCCTGCCTGGCCTCGAACTCACAGTGATCCACCTGCCTCTGCCTCCCAGAGTGCTAAGATCTAAGATTACAGGCTTGTGGCCCGGCTCATTTCTTCTCTCTGTCTCTTTCTCTCTCTGTTTTTTGTTTTTCGACACAGGTTGGGTTTTTGTTTGTTGGGGTTTTGGGAGGAGTTTTTTGTTGTTTTGTTTTTGTTTTGTGGTTTGTTTGTTTTGGGGGTGTTTTTGTATTTTGGGTTTTTTTGTTTTTGCTTTTTTTTTTTTTCAAGACAGGGTTTCTCTGTGTATCCAGGATGGCCAAGGCTAACACAGAGAAACCCTATCTCGAAAAAAAACCAAAAAAAAAAAAAGGCGTGCGCCACCACGGCCGGCTTGGTTTGGTTTTTTGAGGCATGGTTTTTCTGTATAGACTTGACTTTCTTAGACCAGGCAGGCCAGGAACTCACAGAGAGATCCACCTGGCTCTGCCTCTGGAGTGCTGGGATTAAAGACGTGTGCGCCACCACGCCCGGCTTGTTAATGTTTTTTATTTGGACCGGATTTTTTATCCATATCCCCAGCCATGTGTTTGGTTTTTGTTTGTTTGTTTGTTTGTTTGTTTTATTTTAGTTAACCCATGGCCTTTTTACTTTAGGTCTCTCTCCTCCCTCCTGGCCTTTTTTTTTTTTTTTTTTTTGAGACAAGGTTTCTCTGTGTAGCTTTGGCTGTCCTGGACTCACTTTGTAGACCAAGCTGGCCTCGAACTCACAGCGATCCACCTGCCTCTGCCTACGGAGTGCTGGGATTAAAGGTGTGCGCCACCACGCCCAGCTTTTTTTTTTTAAGAATTTCTCTTTCTCCTAGTCCCACCTATCTCCTCTGTCCTGTCCAGGTGGGATGGCTTTTTATTTTTTTATTGAGCAAAAGGTCAGTCACAGAGACAGTAAGCAGTAATTAGCATCAAAGTACATCAGACCATCCCCCAACACATGTTTGTGCCTCAGTAGTGGTAGCAGCAGTTGGGGCACCCTTCATGTAGCCCCTGACACTAATCTCTTGTTTTGATATGAAATCAAACACACATGAAGTTAATTTTTTTCTGTCTCCTCTTCCATCCTTCTAATACGTATATTAAGCTACAGAACATCTCATAAAAAAGCAAAACAAACAAACCAAAATGTTGACCTGCTGGTTCCTTTAGATCCTCTCTTAGCTTCTGAGTCCCCCCAGGAAAATGTGCAGTTCTGTGCTGAGGGGACCAGCTCTGCCTGCAGGTCACCAGTGTGATGACAGGTCCAAGTGTTCAAACACACGTAGTCCAGTGTCGTCACTGATTTAATGTTATTTTTGCAGATTTCAGTTTATCTCCTTAATTATAGTGTTTGTTTTTTGAGACGAGCTTTCTCTGTGTAGCCTTGGCTGTCCTGGACTTACTTTGTAGATGAGGCTGACCTCAAACTCAAAGTGATCCACCTGCCTCTGCATCCTGAGTGCAGGGATTAAAGGCGTGTGCCACCACACCCATCACTCGTGGGATTTCTTAAATCTCCCAACAGACCCCCCAAAGGCACATGTGACCCATCACCCTAGCCCTGAAGGTGGCATCACCCTGAGGTGCTGGGCCCTGGACTTCTACCCTGCTGACATCACCCTGACCTGGCAGCTGAATGGGGAGGAACTGACCCAGGACATGGAACTTGTGGAGACCAGGCCTGGAGGGGATGGAACCTTCCAGAAATGGGCAGCTGTGGTGGTGCCTTCTGGGGAGGAGCAGGATTACACATGCCATGTGGTGCATGAGGGTCTGCGTGAGCCCCTCACCCTGAGATGGGGTAAGGAGAGTGTGGGTGCAGAGCTGGGCTCAGGGAAAGCTGGAGCCTTCTGCAGCCCCTGAGCAGGTCAGGGCTGAGAGCTGGGGTCATGACCCTCACCTTCCCTTGCTTTCCCTTCCCTTCCCAGAGCCTCCTGAGTCCAAGGTCTCCATCATGACAATCATTGCTGTTCTGGGTGTCCTTGGAGCTGTGACCATCATTGTGGCTGTGGTGGCTGTTGTGAGGAAGAGGAGGAGAAACAGAGGTAGGAGAGGGCAGGGCCTGGGTTTTCTCTCAGCCCCTTTAAGAATTGTGCTCTGCCTCATTAATGGGAAATACATGCACACCCTCATGGCTCCTGTCTCTAACTGAGGCTGCTGTCAGTTCTGGAAACTTCCTAGGGTTGGGGTCTTCCCTGGTCTCTCACAGCTTCTCTTCTCACAGGTGGAAAAGCGGGGGACTATGCTCCAGCTCCAGGTAAATGTTGGGGGAGCAGATTTGTCCCTGAGGCTCTTGGGGTGAAGCTGGAGATAATGGGGAGCTCAGCCAGCCCATGATAGTCCCTCCAGAAAATATTTTTTTAATATTTACTTATTCATTATTATGTATATAGTGCTCTGCCTGCATATACACATGCAGACAAGAAGAGGGCGCCAGATCACATTACAGATGGTTGTGAGCCATCATGTGGTTGCTGGGAATTGAACTCAGGACCCTGAAAGAGCAGATAGTGCTCTTAACCTCTGAGCCATCTCTCCAAGCCCAGCAAAGTTTTTTGAGCCCTGTTTGTACCTTGTAATTATTTTTTCCCCTAGGGAAGGACAGCAGCAGGAGCTCTGATGTGTCTCTCTCTGATTGTAAAGGTGACACTCTGGGGCCTGATTTGGGGAGGGACAAAGTGGACATGATTGGGACTCAGGGACTCCCAGAATCTCCTTTGAGTGAGCGGTGGGCTGTTGGGATGCTGTCCTCACAGCGGTTGTTCCTGACTCTCCTTCTCTAGCGTGAAGACAGCTGCCTGGAGTGGACTGAGTGACAGACCATGTGTTCAGGTCCCTCCTGTGACGTCCAGAGCCCCCAGTTCTCCTTAGCAACAGTGTCTGATGCTCCCTGTGATCCTATGGGCTCCATGTGAAGAAGTGGGGAGCCCAGCCCAGCCCTGCACACCAGGACCCTCTCCCTGCACTGCCTGTGCTCCCTTCCACAGCCAACCTTCCTGGTCCAGCAGGCAGGAGGGGACATCTCCATCCTGTCAGCTCCCTGCTGCCCTGAGCTGCAGCTCCTCATGTCCCCACTGAGAATAAAAAGCTGAATGTGGACTTGATTGTTAACTTTCTTGATCTGAAGGGTTGATTGGTGAGTAAATTAAAGGATTGAGAATTCTTACAGTTTTGTGAAAGAAATAAATGATAGAGAACCTTCCAGAATCTGTCACTATGCTGTGTGTATCTGGTGGGTCAGGATGAGAATGTGGGAACTGAGTGTGAACAGGCTGTGCCCAGGTGGAACTGAGTGTGAACAGGCTGTGTCCAGGTGGAGCTGAGTGTGAACAGGCTGTGTCCAGGTGGAGCTGAGTGTGAACAGGCTATGCCCACATGGAGCTGAGTGTGAACAGGCTATGCCCACGTGGAGCTGAGTGTGAACAGGCTGTGCCCAGGTGGAGCTGAGTGTGAACAGGCTGTGCCCAGGTGGAGCTCAGTCCATTGTCATCGATGACTGGTTCTCTCCTTAGCTCTGTCACCTCCTGGCTCTGCTCTCCTCATCACTGTGAACCACATGCTGGGATCTGTGATCACAGGGACACTGGGGTAACCAGTGCCTTGTCCTAGCCCCAGGATTATGAGCAGCCAGGGCCGGTGCGTTTTTGTTATTTCTTGTCTTTTTAGTTTGTATGGAAGACCAGGCTTTCCCGTCCCTGCTAGTGGTGGCTGTCCCATTGTCCTTTGGGGTCCTTTAGTGTCACAGCAGTAGAAGGTGTTTTCCTGTTCATGTCCCCACAAAGTACAACCAGGGCCTGCACTCAGGACACTGTGGCTGAGATGAACTTCAGGCTCCTGAGACCTGCCTCCTTCCTGCAGCCTCCCTGGAGGTTCTCTCCATCTTTAGTTTCAAAGCGTGGATTATGGGATGGCAGAGAGGAGGCATCCACAGGTTCCTCTTGGATCAGGCCCTATTGGATCTGTGTTGTGCCCAAGGCCCCATCTTCCTCCCTGGTTCTGGGACTCCCTGGTGCTGCCCCCCAGTGGCCACTCAAGGCTTTGCAGTAGGGTCTAGTTAGAAGTGATGTTCATTTTAAAATACATGGTTCAGGAGCTGGGGAGATGGCTCTGCTATGCCAGCACCACATGGTTTATCTCATCCAGCCATGATTCCTTTTCCAAAAGATCCAATGGCCACGGATACAAGGCGCACACACGGTGTCCATACACAGTCAAGCAAAACTCAGACACAAAAGTGATGCTTCTTTAAAAAAAGTAATTCTGGGAATACAGAGATGGAAATTACTTCATCCCATGTTCCATGTTCTGGCCCTGCAGTTTTCTTTTAAAGGTTTGTGACCTCTAGTCAGGAGTTCCCACAGCCCTTGCTGAAACTAGTAACGCTCACATAATCACCAGGATGCGCATCTTTATCTTGTGATGCTGCAGCATCTTTATCTTGTGACGAGGACTTCTAGTGCGGGGACCCAGCAAACATTCAACACAATAAAGGTTTCGTCAATGAATGAAAACATAAATTGTATCATGAGTCAAAGATAGACAGGAGCCAGGCGTGGTGGTGCACGTCTTTAGTCCCAGCACTCGGGAGGCAGAGGCAGGTGGATCACTGTGAGTTCGAGGCCAGCCTGGTCTACAAAGTGAGTCCAGGGCAGCCAAGGCTACACAGAGAAACCCTGTCTCGAAAAAAAAAAAAAAAAAGTCAGACAGGCAGATGGGAGAGGAGGGAGGGCTGTGCTGAGGGGACGGCCCAGGGGACTCTGACCTCAGTGTCAGGGGACAGGGTGCTGCACTTGCACACCAGCATCTGGCTGAGGTTGTGTTCATGAAGGAGCCTCTGCAGAAGAGGGAGGCGGCTGTGGGAGCTTCTCCTCTAGAGGGAGTCATTCCCTGGGGAGCCAGGAGGAGGCTGTGAGACTCAGGACACACAGGAAGCTGCAGGTTCCCTGAGCTCACACAGTGGAGCAGCTCCCTCTCAGGGTGGAACAGCAGCAGGGCCTGAGGGACAGGAGAGGGTGGAGTGAGCTGCTGGGAGCTGTGCCGGGGACTGCAGGGACGGGGCTGTTGTGAGCGCAGCGCACACTGGGGAGGGCTGCTCAGTGGTTATGCCCCGACTCACACACACTCCTAACAGCCAGTTAACATTGTTTTTTAAAGATTTTTTTTGTGAGCCAGGTGTGGTGGCGCACGCCTGTAATCCCAGCACTTGGGAGACAGAGGCAGGCAGATCGCTGTGAGTTCGAGGCCAGCCTAGTCTACAAAGTGAGTCCAGGACAGCCAAGAGAGACCGCGAAAAACCAAAAAAAAAAAAAAAAAAAGATTTTTTTGTGGGTTTTCTTTGTTTTGATTTGATTTGTTTTTTGGCCAGGTCTCTGAATTCAGAGGCATGTGGATCTCTGGGAGTTCAAAGACAGCCCAGCCTGGGCTACACACAGTAAGAAGAGTAAGAATGTATCTTTTTTTTTTTAAGTCTTTTTAAAAATTGTGTATGTACTTATTGTTTTTAGTTTGCTGTAATTAGACACCATGACCAAGACAACTCAGAAGAGATCTCTGGGACCACAGTGCCAATGGACAAGGGTGTGTCATGGGGCTGGATAGATGGCTCTGCTCTTCCTGAGTCCTGAGTTCAATTCCCAGCAACCACACGGTGGCTCACAACCGATGCCCTCCTCCGGTCTGCAGGTGTACGTGCAGTAGAACACTGTATAAGTGATAAATAAATAAATATTTTTTTTCTTTTTTAGTTTTTTGAGACAGGGTTTCTCTGTGTAGTCCTGGCTGTCCTGGACTCCCTTTGTGGACCAGGCTGGCCTCGAACTCACAGCCATCCGCTTGCCTCTGCCTCCCAAGTGCTGGGATTAAAGGCGTGCGCCACCACGCCCAGCCAATCTTTTTTTTTAAGAGTGCATCATGGCAGACAAGCATTGCAGCCAGCCACAGGCATGGTGGCAGGAACAGGAAGCTGAGAGCCACATCCTCAGTGGCAAACAGGAAGGAGAGCGACCACAATGGAAGCAGATGAAATCTTTACTCACAACCCCACCCTTAACATACTTCCTCCAGCAAGGGCACAACTCTTAAACCTCACCCCACACACAGAGAGCCACCAAGTAAGGAGCAAAGTTCAACTACCGAAGCCCATGAGGGACTTTTCTCACTGAATCCACCTCAGTGGGTGTGTGTACATCTGTGTGGGTGTGGTCATGTGTGTGCCTCTGTGTGGGTGTAGTCAGGTGTGTACATCTGTGTGGCTGTGGTCAGGTGTGTGTGCCTCTGTGTGGGTGTGGTCAGGTGTGTACACCTGTGTGGCTGTGGTCAGGTGTGTACATCTGTGTGGGTGTGGTCAGGTGTGTACATCTGTGTGGGTGTGGTCAGGTGAGTGCATCTGTGTGGGTGTGGTCAGATGTGTGCATCTGTGTGGGTGTGGTCAGGTGAGTGCCTCTGTGTGGGTGTGGTCAGGTGTGCACATCTGTGTGGGTGTGGTCAGGTGTGTGCCTCTGTGTGGGTGTGGTCAGGTGTGTGCCTCTGTGTGGGTGTGGTCATGTGTGTGCCTCTGTGTGGGTGTGGTCAGGTGAGTGCCTCTGTGTGGGTGTGGTCAGGCGTGTGCATCTGTGTGGGTGTGGTCAGGTGTGTACATCTGTGTGGGTGTGGTCATGTGTGTGCCTCTGTGTGGGTGTGGTCAGGTGTGTGCATCTGTGTGGGTGTGGTCAGGTGTGTGCATCTGTGTGGGTGTGGTCAGGTGTGTGCCTCTGTGTGGGTGTGGTCAGGTGTGTACATCTGTGTGGGTGTGGTCAGGTGTGTACATCTGTGTGGGTGTGGTCATGTGTGTGCCTCTGTGTGGGTATGGTCAGGTGTGTACATCTGTGTGGGTGTGGTCATGTGTGTGCCTCTGTGTGGGTGTGGTCAGGTGAGTGCATCTGTGTGGGTGTGGTCAGGTGTGCACATCTGTGTGGGTGTGGTCAGGTGTGTGCATCTGTGTGAGTGTGGTCAGGTGTGCACATCTGTGTGGGTGTGGTCAGGTGACTGCAGGAGTCTTGTGGATATGAAGAAGATGTCAGGTGCCCTGGGTGTGGTGGTGCTAGGAGCTGAAATGGGTTCTCAGCAGGAGCAGAAGGTGCTCTTGGCGTCTCAGCATCTCTCCAGCCCTTGGAGCGCTGTTGAAATAGGTGCTCAGTGCAGCTCAGTCAGAGAGTGACCTTTGAGGAAAGATCTGAAGCTGGGAAGAAATCTTTCCCGATGGTGCTGAACCAAGTTCCTTCCAGACCATGGATCCTGCAGTGCAGATGCGCTGAGGCAGGAGCATGCCTCTGAGTTCTGCAAAGAATAAGGAACAGGTGCCTGGAGCAGAGTCAGGGTCTGTCCACACCACGAGGCCTAGAGAATGCTGGAAGCGTCCAGCTGTTCTAGAGCAGTTTCTTCTGAGTTGGGACTTTCCCTCTAGGAGGGACAGGGGGCCCCTGAGATCAGGAAGTAAGGAAAGGTCAGGTGTCTGTGAGAACAGCAGGTTGGAAGAGGGGCTAGAGAGATGGCCCAGTGGTTAAAGGACACTACGTCTGTCATCCCAGCACTCGGGAGGCAGAGGCAGATGGATCGCTGTGAGTTCAAGGCCAGCCTGGTCTACAAAGTGAGTCCACAGCAAAGTCAAGATGACACAGAGAAACCCTGTCTCCAAAAACTAGAGACAGAGAGACAGAGACAGACAGAGAGAGAAAGAGAGAGAGAACAAGCACTGGCTGCTCTTCCAAAGGTCCTGGGTCCATTTGCTAGCTCCCTCCTGACTGTTCACAGCCTTCTATAATGAGATCTGGTGCCCTCTTCTGGTGGGCAGGTGTACATGTGGGCAAAACCTTGTATACATAATAAGTAAATAAATCTTAAAGAAAAAAGAAAAGAAAACTCCACAGCTGATGACCCCTTGAGCAAAGTGGCAGGTCACAAAATGAGTAGCCTGATTGTTTTACCAAAAAGCTATACTGAGAAAGAAGTCAGGAGAACAGTTGCATCATGGTGCCCTAAAAATAAAACCTCAGAATAAGGGCTGGAGAGGTGGCTCAGAGGTTAAGAGCACTGGCTCATCCTCCAGAGGTCCTGAGTTCAATAATGTGGGGAGCCATGCTAGAAGAAATCCTGTGCTTAATCTGCATGCTGTGACCTTTGAGTTGTTGACCTTTGAACTGTGTACCTCAGTCGGTAGAGCATCAGGAACAAGGAAATTCTGACAGAGAACCATTCAGGGGAGTGAGTTCTTTTCAGCCAGCCTAGGGCGCTGGGAGAAGGGAGTTTGTACAAGAGCTTGTGGTGTCTTTGCTTGCTTAAAATAAAGTAGAGCCTTAGAGCCAGGCGTGGTGGCACACGCCTATAATCCCAGCACTCGGGAGGCAGAGACTGGTGGATCGCTGTGAGTTCGAGGCCAGCCTGGTCTACAAAGTGAATCCAGGACAGTCAACGCTACACAGAAAAACCCTGTCTCAAAAAAAAAAAAATTAAGTAGAGCCTTGATCAGGAGTTGCCTTGGCTCCATTCTTCATGTCTCTGTCCCCCGACTCCCCACTCCCCTTTTTCAGGGACCCTCTTCAACTTGCCCCTTGGAATGGGGCAAATTCCCAGCAACCACACGGTGGCTCATAACCATTTATAATGAAATCTGGTGCCCTCTTCTGGCCTTCTGGCACACATGCAGGCAGAGTACTATATATATATAAATAAATCTTTTAAAAAATATATTTATGTTTTAAAATATTTATTTATTATTATGCATACAGTGCTGAAAAGGGCATCAAATCATATTATAGATGGTTGTGAGCCACCATGTGGTTGCTGGGAATTGAACTCAGGACCTCTGAAAAAGCAATCAGTGCTCTCAACCTCTGAGCCATCTCTCCAGCCCGTCCCCCCCCCCTTTCTTTTCTTTTCTCTTTTTCTTTGTTTGTTTGTTTGTTTTGGTTTTGGTTTTGGTTTTTTGAGACAGGGTCGCTCTGTGTAGCCTTAGCTGTCCTGGCCTCTCTTTGTAGACCAGGCTGGCTTCGAACTCACAGCGATCCTCCAGCCTCTGCTTCCCTAGTGCTGGGATTAAAGGGGTACACACCCCACCCGAATTCTGCAGTTGAGCCTCTTTCTCAAGCCAACTAGCCTGGGGTGTGGAGAGAGGGCACTGAGGCGGGATATACACCAAAGCAAGCCACACCCCGTCCATCCTACGGTGTTCCCCAGCAAAGGCAGACACTTGGGGAAGGAGCAGCGTGGGTCGGAGTTAAACCTGAGGCAAAGGCTTCCCACACAGCCCAGGGCCCACGCAGGGCGCTGTACTGCTGTACCTCGGGGCTGGCCTCGAACCGTCGCTCCTGTCAGGGTATGATGTAACAGGAGGGGCTCCGGGAGCCTCTCACCCTCGGGTGTGGTAATATAGCTTGAGGGGTCTGAGCCATTTACAGGGTTAGCAGAAGGCGGTGAGGGATCCTGGAACCAGGTGTGCCAAAGCGCAGTCAGCATTTTCTACCCGTGGCGTGCTGGAGCCGAGGGGGCACTAGAGGGCGCTCTGAGCGCGCGGACGCCGCAGCCACCCGGAACATTTACAGGCGAGACTGCCAAACTGAATTTATCATGACAATTACCTTTTGGGGTTTGTTTTGCTTTGTTTTGTTTTTCGAGACAGGAGCAGGGGTTTCTCTGTGTAGCCTTGGCTGTCCTGGATTCCCTTTGTAGACCAGGCTGGCCTCGAACTCACAGCGATCCACCTGCCTCTGCCTCTGGAGTGCTGGGATTAAAGGTGTGCACCACCACACCCGGCTATGACAATTAGCTTATGCTTTCTTTTTAAATTTATTTTACTGCTTTATGAGTATGGGTATTTTGCCTTTTTTTTTTTTTTTTTTTTCCCCCTGTGTCTGGTGCTCCTGGGAAGCCACAATGGGATCTCTAGAACTGGATTGCAGACCCGGGTCCTCTGGGAAAGCAGCAGGTGCTCTAAACCACAGAGCCATCCATCTCTCTAACCCTTATGTTTTCTTCCTTTCTTTGTTTTTGGTTTTTTGAGACAGGGTCTCTCTGTGTAGCCTTGGCTGTCCTGGACTCACTTTGTAGACCAGGCTGGCCTCGAACTCACAAAGATTCGCCCGCCTCTGCCTCCCGAGTGCTGGATATATATTTATTTTTTATACAATATTCTGCCCAAATGTGTGCCTGCACACCAGAAGAGGGCACCGGATCTTATTGTAGATGGCTGTGAGCCACCATGTGGTGACTGGGAATTGAGCTCAGGACCTCTGGAAGAACAGATAGTGCTCTTAACCTCTGAGCCATCTCTCCAGCTCCAAATAAATAAATCTTTTTTAAAAAATTAAAATAAAAAAGCCACGTGTAGTGGTGCACGCCTATAATCCCAGCATTTGGGAGTCAGAAGCAGGTGGATCGCTGTGAGTTCGAGGCCAGCTTGGTCTATAAAGCGAGTCCAGGACAGACAAGGCTACACAGAGAGACCCTATCTCAAAACAACAACAACAACAAACTATCAAAATGGTAGGAGACATTTCTGCTTGTGAGGTGCTAATGTTCCCAGTTTCACTCACTTTGGTTTTTCTTTTAAGATCGTTTATTTACTTAATGTACATTGGTGCTTTGCTTCATGTGTGAGGCTGTCTCATGCCCTGAAATGGGAGCTACAGACAGGCATAAGGTGCCATGTGGTTGCTGGGGATTGAACGCGGGTCCTCAGGAAGAGCATCCAGTGCTCTTAACTGCTGAGCCAGCTCTCCAGCTCCCTGGTTTACCTTATAATTAATTTTTTAATTGTGCTGGG